>NW_020173674.1:6611159-6611333 GCF_003031525.2 Neophocaena asiaeorientalis asiaeorientalis
TTCTGGGGGCGCAGATTAGGTAGGGTCTAGGTTCGCAGGATGACATTTTGGGGTGCGCAGAGTGAAAGCGTGGGGGCTCCTAAGTGAGTCGGGGGCCTGGCGTCAGGGCCAATGCCCCCAGGATCGGGCGCTAGGGGACCCTGGCCTGGCGCCGGGAGGCGTCTCCGGGAGGCG
>NW_020173674.1:6611432-6623592 GCF_003031525.2 Neophocaena asiaeorientalis asiaeorientalis
CCATCCCCCAGCCCCAGGATGCTCCCCTTCGCCTCCTGCCTCCCCGCGTCTCTACTGCTCTGGGCGCTGCTGCTGTTGCTGTTGGGGGCAGCGTCTCCCCAGGATTCCGAGGAGCCCGACAGCTACACGGTGGGGACAGTGAGGTCACTGGCCTGGGCTGGGCTGGGCAGGGACACACAGACCAGGATCCTGGGGTGGCTGCTGCTGGGGAAGATTCTCCCCTCCCCTGGTTGGTGGAGCAGCTGGGGCCATTGTTTGGAGCAGGCGGGGAGGGTGGCCAGGCTTGGGCCCTGGTCTTGGCCTGGTCAGCTAGAGGGGGCCAGGGGTGACCACTGGCCACCTCTGGTCCCCTTGTAGGAATGCACAGACGGCTATGAGTGGGACCCTGACAGCCAGCACTGCCGGGGTGAGGATGCTTGGGGGACTGACCCACCCCCGAGAACCGGGAAGGGGATTGCAACCCCACCTCCAAGAGCTGCTCTGTCTCCTGCCCAGCTCTGCCTGGCCGTGGCCAGCTCTGGTTCTCAGGGGGCCAGCTCGGCTAGGGGTGGAGAAACCATCCAGGCCCCTCCCTCTCAGAGAAACCCAGGACACCCTGCCCGCCCCCCTCCCCACCCCCTCAGGAGTCTAGAGAGCAACAGGGCGCTGTCCTGGATACCTCCTCTAATCACTGTCCTATCCAGCTTTGTCCCATCACGGCTCCAGGAGAGCAGTGCCTGCGGGGGTGGGTAAGGAGGCCTGCACATCACTGTTAGGCTGAGTCAGGGCCAGGGCTTTGGGGAGGGACAGAGACCCTCTTGGGGGCAAGAAAATGGGGGTGACTATAGGAGCAACTGCTCCACCCAGGGGTCCTGGGCAGGCAACCTTAGCTTCTTGAGTAGAGAGGAAAGGCCCTGCCCGGGTCACTCAGCTTAGAGAAGGCTGAGATGGGCTCCTGCCTCCCACCCCCTCCACGGCCGGCCCAGGAGACTGGCTGTGCCCAGCAGGCCCCTCTCCGCAGATGTCAATGAGTGCCTGACCATCCCGGAGGCCTGCAAGGGGGAAATGAAATGTATCAACCACTATGGGGGCTACTTGTGCCTGCCCCGCTCTGCTGCTGTCATCAGTGACCTGCATGGCGAGGGACCACCACCACCAGTGCCCCCCGCTGAGCACCCCAACCCCTGCCTCCCGGGCTATGAGCCCGATGAGCAAGAGAGCTGCACGGGTGAGTAAGGGTCACCCTGGCACTGAGGCTTCCAACTCTTCTACCAAGCGTCTCTCACTGCATCTTAAAAACTTACACCTCATGTTCCTCCCTTGCTCAAGAGCCTCCTCAGGGCCACTAGGATAACATTCAGACCCTTGTCCAGACCCTCACTTTGCGTGGGGCCTGCCGCAGGGGGCCCCAGCTCCTGTTACACTGCCCAGCCAGCCTCTGGGACCCTCACCTTGACTGCTGCAGACGTACTGCAAGAGCTCTGCCTCTCAGCCTCTGCCCCTGCCCCTTCCTGGTCTGCACCCCACCCCTGGGTGCCTCGGGCCTTGGAGGAAGGCCCTGGAATCTGTGCTCCTGGGAGTATGGGCAGGGCCTTATCCTATGCTTCCCTGACATGAGGTCTCCCAGCGTAGGGGTGCCGTTCTCATTGGCTCCAAGCTGGTAAACTCTTATTTGTGCTGTTGGGCGGGTCCACGTGTTCCTGTTGTGGGTGCATCAGTCACCCACACATCCATGTAAGTGGTACCTGACCTGTGTGCTCCCATACTGAGGTGTCTGTCGTGTCGGGTGGTGCATGGGCTGCCAGGCGGGGGCTGAGTGGTGTCTCCTGCAGACGTGGACGAGTGTGCCCAGGCCCTGCACGACTGCCGCCCCAGCCAGGAGTGCCATAACCTGCCTGGCTCCTACCAGTGTACTTGCCCCGACGGCTACCGCAAGATTGGGCCCGAGTGTGTGGGTGAGTCTGGGGAGCGGCCTTTCTGTTCCCTGCTCTGTGCCCATGACCTGGCTCTCACTCTAGCACCTGATCCCCATTCCAACCCATCCCCAGGTTTCACCCCAGTCCCCTGCCACCTCTGCCTCACTGTCCCCAGACACAGGACTGTATGCATGTATGTGTGAGTCCTGGCTGATCTGGCCCAGCCCAGACACAAGCAAGACTATGGGTGATGAGTCCCAGCTGGCCTGGGCTGCACCTGACATTTGCCCTCTGCTGTCCTTCCCCTGCCTCCATCTCAGATATAGATGAGTGCCGCTACCGCTACTGCCAGCACCGCTGCGTGAACTTGCCTGGTTCCTTTCGATGCCAGTGCGAGCCGGGCTTCCAGCTGGGGCCCAACAACCGCTCCTGTGTGGGTGAGGCCGGGCTGGGCCAGGCTCCTGGGTCCTGCGCAGGGTGGTGTGTGTGGGAGGAGCTCCCTTCCTGACCAGCCCAGGGGCAGCAGGGGCTCTAGGCTGCTCCTCGGCTTTCACCCCTCCCCCTCTTCCTGGCACCCCCAGATGTGAACGAATGTGACATGGGGGCTCCGTGTGAGCAGCGCTGCTTCAACTCCTATGGGACCTTCCTGTGTCGCTGCCACCAGGGCTATGAGCTGCACCGGGATGGCTTCTCCTGCAGTGGTGAGAGCTCCACCCCTGCCGCGTGTCCCTCCACTGGTCCCCCAGGCCCTGTGTCATGCTGCATCTCCTGCCCCACAGCCCTCCCCTTGATGCCTCCACGTCCCGTCCATCCTGCACCCATGTGCCTCCTGGTACTCCACCCCAGCTGGTGGCTGGGCACCTACAGAGCTGCCCACCAGAACTCCCAGCCTGGTGGGGAAGGCACAGAGGGGAGCAGTCAGATCCCCACCGAAGCTCAGTAGGGAGACTGAACGAAGATGTAGGTGCCCCCCTCCCTGGGAATCAGGCTGATGTGCGTGCGAATCCTGGACCAGGGCAAGTCACTCTTCTCTCTCAGTCCATTTAATTCTCCTGTAGAATAGGTTGTCTTGAGAATTAAGTGAGAAAATGACGACAGACTTTTTCAAGTCCCAAGCAGCAACGCTTTAAAGTGAATTAGCATTTATTGAGAAACTGCCCTGTGCAGTATGCTTTCCTTACATATTTGGCCTTATTTAATCCTGCCAACAATCCTATGAGATAAATAGCAGTTTTTCCTTCTCTGCAAATTGACATTAATACTTCCCTCAAGTTTTGTTGGGAGGACTACAAAAAATAAGATAAAATACTTCAGCGAAGAGAGATTGAGTGACTTGCCCAATGGGGCCAGGGCTCTATCTCACTCCATGTCAACCGGCCATGTGCCCTGTTTCTGTTATGCTTTGTGCTTTGCTGGTGAGGAAGGCCGCATTGGTACCTGGCTAGGTGCCGGGCAGCATAAGGGGCACAGAGGAGAAAACCTGGCTCCTGCCTCTGCTGCTCACAGTTGGCAGGAGGTGACTGTAATTGGGCGGATTGTAGGTTGCAGGATTCGGGCAAAGTACTGAAACCCAGAGCAGGCTGGGTTGCCTCGAGGGCTTATCAGTCTAAGCCACTGATTTTATTGACAGGAAAACTTAGGTTCCCCAAACTCAGTCAGTAGGATATAAAGCCAAACCTCTAGATTCCCAGTGCTCTCATTTAGTATCACCTTATAGTCCTGGGGCAAAGAGAGATCTGTGAGCTGGGCAGTCCTTTTTTTTTTTTTTTTGCCATGTGGCTTCTGGGATGGAACCTATGCCCCCTGCAGTGGAAGCGCGGAGTCTTAACCACTGGACCGCCAGGAAAGTCCCCTGGGCAGTTCTTTCTTGAACCCTCTGTCCGCTGCTGAGTTCCGCAGGGCCTGTCTCTTCTGCTTCTTTCTACACTGAGCCTAACCTGGAGCCAGGCTCAGTCTCTGAGATGAGCATGTGTGATGAGTGCAGCTATTCCAGTTACCTCTGCCAGTACCGCTGTGTCAACGAGCCAGGCCGCTTCTCCTGCCACTGCCCGCAGGGCTACCAGTTGCTGGCCACGCGCTTGTGCCAAGGTACAGGTTGCCCTGGTGCAGCGGGCAGGGTGGTGTCAGGGGCTGGTGGCCTGGCATTCGGGTTCCAAGCCCCTCTCCCCCGGCACAGACATTGACGAGTGTGAGTCGGGTGCGCACCAGTGCTCTGAGGCCCAAACGTGTGTCAACTTCCACGGGGGCTACCGCTGCGTGGACACCAACCGCTGCGTGGAGCCCTATGTCCAGGTGTCGGACAAGTGAGTCTACTCGACACCAGGCCATAGCAGAAACTACAACTCCCAGAGGGCTCTGCGGCTGACTGGCACCTGTTCGGGCTGCCGAGTGCTCTGAGGGCCGATGGGAGTTGTAGTCCAACTAAACCACACATGCTGTTACAGCAGGAGTGGGAGGATCCTTTTGGGATCCCTAATTCTGGGGGTGGGCCAGACTTGGAGGATGGGCTACGACCTCATTCGTGTTCCCATCTCGGGGTCTCCAGTCGCTGCCTCTGTCCGGCTTCCAACCCCCTGTGCCGGGAGCAGCCCTCGTCCATCGTGCACCGCTACATGAGCATCACCTCGGAGCGGAGCGTACCAGCCGACGTGTTCCAAATCCAAGCGACCTCCGTCTACCCTGGCGCCTACAATGCTTTTCAGATCCGTGCTGGAAACTCGCAGGGAGACTTCTACATTAGGGTAAGGCTTTCCCCTAACGCCACCCCTCAACTGACTTGCATAATCCAAAACTGAATTCCAGGAAACCTTAAGTGGGAGACGCAACTATGCCACCATGCCCCGCCTCTTCTCTCAGTGTCCCTCACCCCAGGGGTCAGAATTTCTGTAGCAAGGTAGAAGTGTTCTAAATTCCCTTGGTACAAACTACAGATTGTTAAATACAATTCTAGCAAGGCACTCAGACACGGGTTTGAGTCCCTGTGCTGGTCTGCGTATCTGGCTTCAACTGCTTCACCCTTAGGACAAAGGACTAGCATGAGGCTGGAGGTAACAGACACAGCAGAGTCTGGGAAGGGCAAACAAGTGGAGCTGGATCTTGGAGAGAGAGGCAGCAGGGGTTGGCACAGGGGCCTGGGGTCTGAGAATCAAGCTCTCTGCTGGTGGAGGTGGGAGGAGGGCAGGGTCTGGATGTGACACAGTGAGAGGGGTGTTAAGGGTTTGTCTGGTACCAGTGCTGGTTTTCTCTTTCTGGAATTGAGTGCTTTGAAGGGGAGTCTGCCTGCTCCAGGTCACCAAAAGCCCCACTGCTCCCAAGTCTCACACCTGGTCCTGAATCAGTTGACCACGGTTAGACAAAAGAAGAACTAGCTGGAAAGGGTGGGAAGAGCACCAGTGGGATGTTTCTGAGGGCAGGAGCCCGGGTGCAGATGTCGAGGGAGTCACAGGTCTGGATGAGCGCCTGGGGTCCCAGGCTGACCAGGGCTCTCTCCACTCCACAGCCAACTGGTCGTGGATACCAGACTCAGGGCAGGGAGGCGATGGCGGGGTAGCGTCCTGGTGTGTAGGTTGACGCGATCTACGTGTCTCCCCACCCACTGTACCCTACAGCAAATCAACAATGTCAGCGCCATGCTGGTCCTCGCGCGCCCTGTGACAGGCCCCCGGGAGTACGTGCTGGACCTCGAGATGGTCACCATGAACTCCCTCATGAGCTACCGGGCCAGCTCTGTACTGAGACTCACCGTCTTCGTGGGGGCCTACACCTTCTGAGGAGTGGGCGGGGGAGCTCTCAGGGAGGGGGAGGTTCCCTGTAGCCGAGGAGCCTGGGGCTCAGGGATGACTGTGTTCTGCTAAAAAGGGAAGATGCTGTTGTGAAGGGTAGAGAGAGAAAGGCAATAAAGGGAGAAAGAAGGAGTCCTGGTGGCTGAGGTGGGTGGGTCACACTGCAGTGAACCCCAGAGTGGGGAAAGGGCAGGCTCATGGGAGGCGGGCCACGTCCACCTAAAGGTGGGGGGTGTCTCTGTCCAGGCTGAAGGGCTCCATTGACAGGAGCTGGGAGCTGCATCCCCAAGACTGGAACTGGCTTATAGACCATGGGCATCAGAATCACCCTGAGGAGGGAAGAGGTAATGAGGCTGCAGACTCCAGGCCCTAGCCCAGACATGTGGGCTTGGCTGCTCTGCAGTGGGCCCGAACAATCCTGCTCTAGACAGTGCCAGGAGGCCCTGGGTTTCAATCCTAGCTTGGCCTCAAACGATCAATTTGGAGAAATCCTAGTAGCTCCCTGAGCCTCAGTGTTCCAGTCCATAAAATGAGGCAACTGGACTGTTAGCGCTTTATAAACTTTTCTTTTCCAAGCTACAGAACTTCTTCTCAAAGGAAACTTTATTTGATCAGAGAACTCGGATGACATAAACTAGATTCAAAGTTGCAACGCCTCCCTGACTTCATCTCCCTGGCAGTCTCAGTGCCCTGCCAGGGGACCCCACGGGTCCTGAGGAGCTCAGTTTAAAAACTGGACCCAATGGTCTCCCCAGTTCCTACCTGGATATCTTACAAGACCCCTGGGGCCTGCCATCTCCTCCTAACACATAAAGCTGCAAACACTTAAGATTTTTATTGTAGCCCAAAGATCCCGGTTAAAAGGCTGCGTAGCCTGGGAAGATGGAGGCGGGGTTCTGTCTTGTGGCATAGCTCAGGTCAGGGGGCCGTGGCTGCAGTAAAGCTGTGACAAGGTCCTGCTCAGAGCTGGCCCCAGATTCCTGCACAAAGAGAAAGGCAAGTAAGGGTCAGGCCTGGGTGAGGGTAACCGCACCTCACCTACTCTCTCCAGGTTCTGTCTCCTGCCCTCACCTCTGCAGAGGTCCACACTTGATGGTGCTCAGCAGCATTTCCTTTTCCTTCAGCGTGGCACAGGCGTCATAGGCGGCCAGCAGGCTGAGGGTGGGGTGGGGAGTATGAGTTTCTAAGTTTGGGCAATGGCTGACTGCTGGCCCATCCCGAGTGGCTCAGGCCAGTGTCACGGGAGGCGGGCCGGAAGAGGTTGGCATGGGTTAGAGGAGTCAGGACCATGGCTGCACTTCCTGAACCTGGCATTCAAGGCCCTGCTCCATCCTGCTCACCCTCCTTTCATGCTCCTGCAAATGTTTCCCAAGTATGGCTGTTCTTGGCCCAGTCTTCATGGCCCGCCCACTCCTCCAGGAAGCCTTCTCTGCTGCACCAGGTACAGGAAGTCCCCTCCATACGAACCTTCAAGTTGCGAACTTTCAAAGATACGAACATATGTTTGCATGTCCAATCACGTAAGTTAGTTCATGTGTCTGGTGTACATGCTCACTCACGTGCATCCTCTACAGGTGGGTGTGCTTTACTCTACAGTACTGTATAGAGTACGGTAGTAGAGTATCTTTACTTCAAGCCCAGGATGTCCAGAAGCAAGCGTAAAAGCAGCGGTATATAGCTGACTGTGTTAGTTGGGTATTTAAGCTAACTTTGTTAGACTTACGAACAAATCGGACTCATGAACGTGCTCTTGGAATGGAACTTGTTCATATGTAGGGGACTTAACTGTAGAATGTCTCTCTCCCCCTCCTCCCAATGCCTGAGATTCTGTCTGGTCTTGGCTGGCTGTGTCTTCCTCACCACCGGACCTCCATGAACTCCTCAGGTATCAACTGGGTCTGTCCAGCCCTCACAGAGCCAGACCACCCGCAAGGCACTGGCTGAGTTGACGTCCACGCAGGGTGGGCGGGGGCAGAGGACAGGGGCTCTGTGGCCGCCTACCTGGCAGGGGTGCTGTACTGATCTACCAGGGCTGCTGCCTTCTCCCCGCTCACTCCACGCACCTGCATCAGCTGCCTGGCAAACACCTCCCGCACAGACTGGGCCTGGGGTCGGGGGAGGACCATGTGAGGAGCGGCCCAGGGCTGGGCCTTGTAAGGAGGGGCTGGGCAGAGGCAGTACCTTGTTCTTGATGGCTCCCGCGTTGAAGTCGTTGAAGGTGAGGAGTGAGCAGAGAGGGTTTGGGGAGGGCCCAGCCCTTGATTCAGGGTCCCCTTGGGTTCCCCAGGGGCGACTGTGGAGGGTGTGGCCCTGAGGAAAGAGGGAACTGAGGCCAGGCCAGAGCTCTAGGGGACAACCCCCAGCCAGGCCTTGCCCCATCCCAGGCCTCAGTGGGCCAGCCTGAGAAACAGGGATCTCACTCACCTCGCCTTCCTCGAGGGAACACGCAACCTAAGTAAGGGGCCAGTGCCGGATGGATGCACCTGCTCACCTGGTATAGTCTCTGCAGGCCCCTTGTCAACAGGGCCAGGTAGGCTGCTGACTCCTTAATATCTGCTGTGCGTTTCACAAAGAAGCCATCGATGACCTGGAGAAGAGGATCCAAGGGAAAGAGAGTGGCTCCTGAGCGGAGCCGTAGACCACAGGGTCCCTGCCAGCCTGGCCCTGCCCTTCCGGCTCACCTGAGTGTTGGTGACAGCCTGCAGCAGCGTGCCCTCGGGAAGGCTGAGGTTACGCACTGAGCCATGCTCTTCCACCAGGTATACTCGACGGCCCAGGCCGCAGCGCTTCAGCCGGAACTGGGCAGGCAGTTGGGGAGGGTGAGGTGGGTCAAAACCTGGATGCTCATGTGCTAGGTGTCCATCAAGTCACCCTCAAAACCGTCACAAGACCTTGGTCCCACCAGTTCGCCTCCTCATCCTCCCTAGCTTCTCCATCTGCCTCAGAGTGGCCTCCACACCTTTGCTCACGCTGCTACTCTTGCACAGAAAGCCCTGCCACCATCTGAGCGATGCCCATTCTCCAAGCTTCCCTTGGCCTGTACGTGGCCTATGGGGTCAGCCTAGCAGCCAGCACTGACACATAGCTGCTGCGGTTCCACTTCTGGAGGGGTGAGCCTTGTTTACCCCAGGCTGCAGGGGCTGGACACCCTAGGGGTCTTAACATGCTCCTCAGCCCTGCCCAGAGACCCTGCATACCTACTGTGCGCCTGGAGGGGCCCGAGGGGAGTCTGATCTCGGGGCTGCCCTGGAGCAGCTCTAGAGGGGGTGTGGCTGGAGGTGTGGGAGCTCTGCCTGGATACCACCCAGAAGTGCCCCTGAGCGGGCCCGGGGCAGGGAGGGTGGTGAGGCCAGTGAAGGAACCTTTTGCTCCCGGAAGCGGCTGTCAATGATGCTGCTGCACAGGTCATCCAGCCGCTTTCGCTCCACGATGTGGTCCAAGACTAGTTCTTTAGGTCGTGCTGCCGAGAGGCCAAGAAGGGTCCCGTTGGCTCGCGTCCCCTCACCCTCCAGGCCCTGCCTCTGCCCCCCACCTGCCCATCCACACCCCTTACCCGGGTCCCTGGGACTGGTCTCTTGGGCCACCCACACGAAGTCCCCGACGTGCAGCTTGCGCACCGTGTGGGTCACGTGCAGCCGCTGCAGCTCTCGGAGCAGCTCTGGCCTGGGTCCCGCCCTGGAGTTGCATGGTGGGAGGCCTGAGGGCAGGCCAGGGCCCTCGCCGCGTCCTCTCCCTCACCTCCCCCCACCTCACTCACCCCTTGGTCTCGCCAACGTCCACGCACAACAGCACCCTGTACTCTCCAGGTCCCAGCTCCAGCGGTGGCTGTTGGACGTTCCCTTCGCTGGCGCCACTACTGGGAAGAAGGGGTGGAAGTCGGTGTGTGCAAGGCCCGGGCTGCTGCTCCTCTAACCCCTAGGAGGTGGGGCAGCCGCAGCTCAGCTGGAGCTGATGGAGACAGGGTGGGGTCCTGGCCTCATTTGGGGGACGATTCCTGCTCCCCTGTTCTCCCCCCTCCCCCTCCTCACAGCTCAGCTGAGGCCGCTCCTGGCACCGCAGGCTCCTCCCCAGGGGGCTCCTCTGGCCCGCTGCCCACACTCAGCAAGCTCAGGCCCTCTGACTCAGCCAGCTTCTGGGCCAGCTCCAGACCCTCTGGGGTCAGTGAGTACCTGGTGGGTGGAAAAAGAGAACACAGATCTCCCTTCTTCACTCATACTTGGCGGGCTCCCCTGCCTGCCCCCAGCTAGACTGGTCTCACCAGCCGAGGCGACACTTCACAAACAAGGCCAGTGGCTGCCCAACACCCCTCCTGCGAGCCATGTTCTCGCCCCTCAGATCAGCTGCCTCTGGAGAGCCCAGGGCCACTCCTCAGGTCGGCAACAAGTACACGTCAGGCTGCAGGGCCACCTCAGCACGGCACGCCTACTCCCTGGCCCTGCCTCCTGCATCTCACGTCATTCTCCCCACCTAGCTGGCTGCTGCGTCCTGAGGACCAGATTCCTGTGGAGGAGGGAGCGGAGAGCTGGCCAGGGCCGAGCACTTCCAGGGGCCACCTGTTCGTACGGGAGGAGACCCTTAGAGAGCTCCCAGGGCTACCACCTGCCCACTCCCTTGTCCCACCCCGCTGCTTGCTCACAAGAAGGGCAGCCTGTGGTGGGCTCAGGGTCAGATCCAGAGCCACTTGGCTCCCTCCTTCCCCCTCTCAGTGCTCACCCCTGGAGCCTTCTGGGCACACCTCTGCAGCAGCTCCTCCTTGGTTAGGAAGCCGTGGCTGCTAGGATTCTGTAACCAAGGCAGAAATGTAACCAACTTAGGTTCAGTGCCTGAGCAGCCTGCCCCAGGAGCCGCAGGCCCGTGGCCCCAGTTCCCCGGACTCCCGATTTGGTCAGGCGCTCACCAGGTGTTCCCGGTACAGCAGCAGCAGTACTGCTCGAGCTCCCGAGTGCCGAGCTGGCCAATACTTGCCAGAGCCTCCTGCTTTGAGCTGGGTTGGACCCTGAAAGGTACAGGGGGCCTTTGAAGCCAAAAGCCAGCCAGCTGTTGCAGACGCAATCCCTGGCAAAGCTGAGGTTCAGGTTCTACCTCAGCAGACTAAATGGCCCTGAGCAAATTACTCAGCTGCCTCTCTAGCTTCTGTATCTGTAAAATAGGCCATGTGATAGTATGATCTCCTGCAAACTTGGGATGAGACGGTGAACAGTTTCAGGGGACGGGGAGTGGGGTAGGGGTGTAAGCGGCCTGGCCCAGCCTCAGTTCTAGCACAGGACAGAGAAGGTAATACAAGACTCAACAGCAAATCCCATAACTTACTGGGTTTGGCCCCCTAAATAGCTTGATCATGGAATTCTCTCAACTGACTCTATTATAACTCACTATCTACACCTACAGATAAGAAAATTAAGCATCAGACAGAATAAATCATTTGCCCAGAGCCAGGTGTCACTGGTGGGATTTGGACCCAGGCCAGCTAAGTCCCCCAAGCCAGAAAATCTTACTCCTGATGCTCCCGTTTTCCCTTCTACCCCCCTGCCCTCTCCTCACTGGCATGTAAGGATCCTGGACTTTGGCAGGCCTTTCCCGGGCTGGACTCTTCGCTCCAGGTGGTGAACATGGGGCGTGGTCACCTGCGGGAGTAGAAGAGAGTCAACCCTGGACCCTGGAATCCAGCAGGTAGGATGGTCTGGGACGCGGCCAGCTCAAGTGGTTGGTGAGGTTCTGAAAAAGTCAGCCACTAGCCCGACGTCAAACAGCAACTTGGACAGGAGCAGGGAGCCTGAAGCCAAAGTATCCCAGGTGGTTACAAAAGCTGCATCTGAGGGAGGCTCAGGGGACCACCGACCCCTGCTCTCAGCGTTCACCACCTGATGCCTTGTGCTGCTGCAGCCGCCGGTCCAGCATCCGGCAGAGCCCGTCTCCGAAGTGCTGTAGGATCTTAGCTTCCTTGCCGCTGTGCAGGGGCAGTGGGTACCGCCGTAGGGAGCGCAGTGCCTGGCGGGGTAGGGGTACAGTACCGGGTCAGGGTGGACCTGGCTGTCTGGCCCGGCCAGCACCTGTCCCCCATCAGGCCCGGCCAGAACCCACCTTCTGAAACACGAATTGCGTGCGGCGCCCTCTGCTGGCTGCCTCGTCCCGCCACTCGGTCAGCCAGCGTACGAAGAGCGGGTTGGCGCAAACGGGCAGCGGTCGTTTCCGGCCCAGGCGGACCGGCGCTGCCATGAGCCCCAGGGCGTGAGCCCCAGCCCTCACGCCGGCAGGACTGAAATGCCGCTAGTTCTGGAGACGGGATTCGAACACCTGGTTCCGGCGGAGGAGGGCGGGACCTCTCCAATCACGTGGTCCCATGCGGGGAACTTACCAAGAGGACTGATTTTTGCTGCCCTCCCCGCCCCTGTACTACTCTAAGTGGTCGGTGCCAAGCACAGTCTCTACCGCCTCTCGCCTTCCCGCCGCCCCGGGACAGGACGAGCCTTTCGGACGCGCCCC
>NW_020173674.1:6623814-6626290 GCF_003031525.2 Neophocaena asiaeorientalis asiaeorientalis
GGGTTGCCGGTAGTTTTGTCGGAGGGACATTAGGAATGGGTACAGGGAATGAGGACACGAAGGTAACGCGAGAGCAGCTGAAAGACCCTCCGAGGAAATGGTGATCCCGAGCTGGGGCCTCCATGGGGGAGGGGCGCGAAGTCGGGGACACGCAGGGAAGGCCAAAGCTCGCAGGACGGGGAGAGGGGGACAGAGGACAAGTAGAGAGGGAACAAATAGGAGGTACTGGACATCGGAATACGTGGGAGGGGCTGAAGTGGTCACGTTGTTGGATTCGGGGTAGCAGCCTGGGAGTAAGAAGCCCGGATAAGGGGAAAACACTTCATCTTTTTTTTTTTTTAATTATTTATTTTGGGGTCTGTGTTGGGTCTTCGTTTCTGTGCGAGGGCTTTCTCTAGTTGCGGCAAGCGCGGGCCTCTCACTGTCGCGGCCTCTCTTGTTGCGGAGCACAGGCTCCAGACGCGCAGGCTCAGTAGTTGTGGCTCACGGGCCCAGTTGCTCCGCGGCACGTGGGATCTTCCCAGACCAGGGCTCGAACCCTTGTCCCCTGCATTGGCAGGCAGATTCTCAACCACTGCGCCACCAGGGAAGGCCCACTTCATCGTTTTTGAGACTCATTGGAGGTGGGGGACCCTTAGGGAGGTTAAACTATGCAGAGGGGTCCCAGTTGAGCACGAGAGTCTCGCCAGTAAATTAGAGTAGCCCTCATCTGCTACACCGGAAGTGGCGAGGTGCGGATCGGAGGCCTTACAGGAGCGGAGAGGCGGGCGCCAGAGCTTCCAGGCCCGCCCCTTCAAACTCCGCCCCGCCTCGATCCCTCACCACCCCCCCAGCCTGCTCCACACTCCCGCCTCCCGCCCGACGCTGCCTTATAAGGAGCCTCCAGCGGGCGTTCGGTTTGGCCCCGCCTCCTTTAGCCTCATGTCCTAATAAGGACATCTAGGGCATCCCGCAGCTAGGGGCGGGCGGGAGCGCGTCTCCAGGGTAACTGCGAAGTCTCCCTCCCCCTCGTCGTTGCTCTAGGAAACTCCGAAGCTCAAAAAAGGTGGAGCCAGCCTCCTCTCCAGTCAGGGCCGCTTGCGCGAGGCGGTTGAGCTGTGGCCCCCACCTGAGGCTCCCGGGAGCTCGGTTGGTGGGCGATGCGGCGGAAGGTCCCCGACTACAACCCCCGGCATGCTCTGCGACGTACCCCACTCTCGGGAGTCGCTCCCCGGGTCCTGAAGCCCAGCCTTCTGGCTCTTCATTTACACCTTTTATTCTGCATATGGGATCAACGCCCCCAATTCTCTTGTTTGCGACCCTGTCTTCTCTTCCTGCAGAGTAAGAGGGCATGGCCTTTGTTCGAGGCCAAAGAAATCTTCCCGGAGTCCCCCACTCCAGTTTCTTTTTTTGAAGGTTATGCTCCCACAGAGCTTCTGTCTCAATTTCTGCCGGTACTAATTAACCATACGCCTGGTTACCAACTCGAGAATGAGACTCAAGTTTGGTTTAATATCTATTTCCGCTTTTCACTGTTTAGTAAAAGGCACATAATCCTTGAATGCACAAACCCCTGTCTCATGATTTTGGCTTATTACCTCATGATTTTGCCAAACACCCTAAAAACAAGTACAAATCTCTATTTTCAAAGATTTCCTCGTAGCCTTTCCCTTGCGTTTTTTTCTCTTATTTTATTGACGTTGCATATGGCCTTTTCTCAGTAGACAAGAGTGGCTTTACACATGGAGGATGCTTAACAAATGTTTATTGGATAGAAGGTGCCTTATACTAGCGATTCTCCTTGCTCTAGGGCTGGATTCCAGGTCAATGAATAGGTGCTTCAATTCGGAAAACCAAAATACTAACTCACTGAAAATTTTCAGACCAAAGGATCCAGATTGTGCCAAGATAGATCTTAGGAAAACCGTTTCCCTCCGAGGTAGAGAGCCGCGAAGTCGGGGCTCATTTTCAGGTCATATTACCCAACGCCGAGGCCTTCGCTCAGCTCCGAGCATTTCCTGGGAAATTCGACCAACGGGTGCGCTCTCCGTGCCATAGCCCCGCCTCTCTCGGCTGTTTTGAACTACATTTCCCAGGATGCAACGTGGAGCAGGGAGGCCGTCAGGTGAAAAAAACTCTGTTACCCAGCGAGCCCGAAGACGGCGCAGGACCCTCGGACTTCATTTCCCGTCGGCCCGCGGGGGGAGCGCCGGAAGCCCGCCCCGCCCCTCATTGTGCGGCTCGTACTAAACGGAAGGGGCCGGGAGAGGCCGCGTTCAGTCGGATCCCGGCAGCAGCTGCAGCGGCTCTTGTCTTTTCTGGCTCTCCTTGCTATCTCCTTTTCTCTTCCGGAAACATGGTGAGCGGCAGGCCATGGCGCCGGAGGGGAGGCGGCTGCGGGTCGATCATCTGCGCGCGCTAAAGGGAACGGGGGAGCGACGTCGGCATCCCCTCCCCCAGCTCCCCGGGCGGGATGAGGGTCTCGTGCTGAGGGGCG
>NW_020173674.1:6626376-6640189 GCF_003031525.2 Neophocaena asiaeorientalis asiaeorientalis
GCCCCCTGGACTCCCTTCCCCTCCCCCATCCCGCTGTTGCGCCCGCGCGGACAAGGGCCGTGGGGGAGGGGTCCAGGGCGCGCGCGCCCGTCCCTCGCTGAGCAGCCGGTGTCGCGCGCCGCGGCGGGGCCGAAGAAAGTCGGCTCACGGGGGCGCGCTCGACGAGAGCACGCGGCATCCAAACCTGGCCCGGGGGCGGCGAAGGAAAAGCGCGCGATAGGTCTCGGCGCGCGCGCCCCACCCAGGGGCTGTTCCTGTCTGCGCGTCACCCTCCCTCTCTGGCGGGTCTGTCTCGAGAGCAGGTGGCAGGGATGCTCGCAAGGGGCGGGGGCGGCGCGGCTAGCGGGGATGCGGGAGTGTCCGGGTCCGGGCGCAGGCGCCTGGGATTAGAGATTTGCACCGCGCAGCACAGAGCGGACAGCGCGGAGATCACGGCCGTGCTCGGGAGCTAGCGAGCCCACAAGGCGAGCTGGGTTCGCAGACTACACCCGGCGGAGGCTGGAACGGCGCTGTCGGCCGGCGCGTGCGCACACGGTCCGGCCTGGCTGCTGGGCCCGAAGCCGTGGACCAGCGGGGCTGTCGGCTTTCCAGGATGGGGCCTGAGGGTGGAGCCGAGTTTAGGGAAGTGACCCAGGCGGGCACCGCCCGGAAACCACCCCGTCCCCTGTGTTCGGCCCGAGGGCTGCGAGAGCCGACGGTTGGGTAATTTGTCCAGGCCCGCAGCGCAGGGGGGGCGATAAGCTTGTCGGTAAGGGCGCTTCCTTAGGGTTGAGGCCCTGGAGGTGTTGCTTCCTCTAGGTACGGGTTTTTTTCGGGGAGGGGGCTGAGTCTAGCCGATCTCCTTTCCCCGCCTACTCCGGAAGCGGCTCAGTCACGTGGCCGGCTTCCTCTGCAGTTCCGGGAGCGGGGGCAGATTTCACCGTGGACAGTCTCACCCCCATTCCTGGCTAGAGTGGCCCCCAACACGACCCAGAATAGAAGTTTAAAGAGCTCTCACGGACCGTGGGCCCTTGAGTTTGGACTGCTAACTTCTATCAGCGACCTTTGGGGCCTGCATTTTTTTCCGGAGAACAGGGAGTTGTCGGGTAGGGCCGTAATTAGGGGTTTGTTGTTCTTGCTTTGGTTTAGGAAGACTCCAGCAGAGAAAGGGATACCTTGTGTGATAACTGCGTTGAACAGTTCTGATGGGCTTGCTAGAACTGTTGAGCACCGTTGGTGACTCCTCTAGCGTTGTGGGTCCTGGTTCTCTCTTAGAGATGACTATGACCTGGTTGTCTGGGTCCCCTTCTACTCTCTGTGAAGTTCTGAGTCAGCGCTATGCAAAAGCTGAGACTGAGTATTGTGCGTCTGTAGGTTCTTTTAATTCTGGATTCACATCTTGGCCAAGACTTTGCTTTTCACAGGTCTTTAATCTAGCCTGCAGGATGTCGGAGTGGGGAGGAATGGTGTTGAATTATGTGATCAGAGGTCTCTTCTGTGGCGGCTCTTCTGGGGTTGTGTCACATCTGATCCTTTGACAGTGACTTGGATGGGAAACTAGTGATACTTGTCTTGGGAAGGGGATTAATGACGTCTTGGGGCTGAGGACTATATTTGTTGACATCTAGACAGATTTCCTAAGAAAGCAAAGGAGGGACTTCAGGGCACGTCCCAGAAACTTGTTCCTTATGAGGTGCGTGTGGCTCGTCCTCTAGGCCTCTGGTGTGGCTGTCTCTGATGGGGTCATCAAAGTGTTCAACGACATGAAGGTGCGTAAGTCGTCGACACCAGAGGAGGTGAAGAAGCGCAAGAAGGCGGTGCTCTTCTGCCTGAGCGAGGACAAGAAGAACATCATCTTGGAGGAGGGCAAGGAGATCCTGGTAGGTGATGTGGGCCAGACTGTAGACGACCCCTACACCACCTTTGTCAAGATGCTGCCAGACAAGGACTGCCGCTACGCCCTCTATGACGCAACCTATGAGACCAAGGAGAGCAAGAAGGAGGACCTGGTGTTCATCTTCTGGTGAGCTTCTCCTGCAGGCACCTTTTCCTGTCACCTGCTGTAGCTCTGCCCCACCCTGCTTTCCCAGGACAGGAAGGTCTGTGGCTCCTTGTTAACCCAGTGGTGTGCGTTTCACGGGAGGGTGTTGTAATAAAATGCCTGTCAGTGAGGAACTTGATAAAAGCTTGAACGTTAGGGGCCAGCTCAGGGGTTTCTGGAAGTCCTGTATCACTTCAGGGCACTTGCTAGACTTGGAGGAGGGGGCTTTGCGGCAAGTTCTCTGATTCTGTTTCCCTCCAGGGCCCCTGAGTGTGCACCCCTTAAGAGCAAAATGATCTACGCCAGCTCCAAGGACGCCATCAAGAAGAAGCTGACGGGTAAGGGCCAGCGCTGGTGGTGCCGTATGCCCTTGCATTCAGGCCTTGGCTGCAGGGTGGGGTGGACGGCATGGTAGAGGAGAGCCCTCTCTCTCTCCTTTTCACTACCCGCTGGATGTAGCCTTATCCCACCATCTGTTCTGCTGGCTCCTTCCCAGCCGCAGCACACCCACTCCCGCCCCAGGGCTCCCTCTCACAGATGCTCCCCCTTCTCCTCCACAGGGATCAAGCATGAATTGCAAGCAAACTGCTACGAGGAGGTCAAGGACCGCTGCACCCTGGCAGAGAAGCTGGGGGGCAGCGCCGTCATCTCTCTGGAGGGCAAGCCTTTGTGAGCCCCCTCCAGCCCCCTGCCTGGAGCATCTGGCAGCCCCAGACCTGCCCATGGGGGTTGCAGGCTGCCCCCTTCCTGCCAGACCGGAGGGGCTGGGGGGATCCCAGCAGGGGGAGGGCAGTCCCTTCACCCCAGTTGCCAAACAGCCCCCCCACCCCCTGGACCTTCCTCCTCCTCCCTCCATCCCTGACGGTTCTGGCCTTCCCAAACCGCTTTTGATCTTCTGATTCCTCTTGGGTTGAAACAGACCAAGTTCCCCCCAGGAACCCCTGTTTGGGGGGGACCTGTATTTTTTTTAACGACACCCCAGTTCCCTCCTTGTTCCTTCCTTTTCCCATGCTGCCAACTTCTAACCACAATAGTGACTCTGTGCTTGTCTGTTTAGTTCTGTGTATAAATGGAATGTTGTGGAGATGACCCCTCCCTGCGCCGCCCGGTTCCCTTCCCCCTTGCCCCTGGTCACAGCCACTCATGGAAGCAGGACCAGTAAGGGACCCTCAATTAAAAAAACAAAAAAAAACCACACAACAATAAAAAGGCTCACTAATGGGATGTTTGTTTTGAGGTTGGGGCCCAGGGGACCTTGGGGGCGGGTAGGCTGGGAGAATGTGCAGCATCTCTTCCCTAACCCTCCCTCCAGCCAGCCCCACACACCCTCATTTCCCGCCAGTGACTAGCTGAGCCTCCTTTCTGACAGTTCCCTCTCTGTATCCTGGCGTCATAGTTGGCAGCAGCCTGGAAGGTAGCTGAGCCAGGGTGTGTCTGCTGCTGGCTGCAGGGGTTCCTTGAACAGAGGGGCTTAATCCCTGAACTGGTTTCTTCTGTTGCCTTGACCCAGGTGGGCAGTAGGACAGTGAGGCCCATTCCGTGATCCCCTGTGCAGTCTTGCCCAGATGTGGGCCCCGAGACTACAAGTTACTGGTTGCTTCTTGAGCTTTTTCTCCACCTTCAGTATTTGGTCTTTGCTCTGCTCTCTCCCCTGGATGGCTGACTCATTTATGAGGGCTGGGTCCAGTGGCTGCTGTGAGTCCGAAGCCAGGTTGAGTCTTTGGCCTTCTGCAGATGTGGCTGGGGGCCAGGGTGGGGCCAGCAAGGTGGAGTCCAGGACTTCAGACCCAGGTGTCTTGGGCTCCACCTTCCTGTGTTTAACCAAGAGAGTGTTGGCTAGAGCCCCACGCTTCTTGCTGGCATTGCTGTGGGCTCTTTTCCAGCCCTGTGCTTTAGGTTTAGGTTTTCACCTGCCCTGCAGGTAAGGTGGAAGTGTTGCCCTAGGGGTGGTGGTGATGGAAGATTTATACCCTGCCCCCTCCTCCGCCTCCCACCATCAACTAAAAAAAAGCCTCCTGAAGTTAAAGAGCTGGTTCCTTAGTTCCTTGGAGCTTGCCAGTATCTCTGGTAGGGAGGCAGGAAGGGGTAGTTCCATTTTACTGATTAGGAAATGGGTGTAGAGAATTTATAATTCGTTTTATGCGTGGTTTTTTCCCGGGTTTATGGGGGTGGTGGCACGCCTTGAAGACTGCTCCTGGATTCCAAGTTTTGGGTCTTGTACCTTCCCACAGAGAGCACCACTGGCACTCTGAAAAATGGCTGAAGACACTGCAGGGGTGTCCCCCACCGTGTTCCCCCAGGATCTGGTCTCTACCATGGTGCCCCGATAGAGGATGTACTTGGTGGGCCCTCCAACTGGGAAGTCAGGACAAGCAAGCCTCCTTGGTACAGAACCAGGCTTTTTATTTGTGAACAAGCTGGAGACAAATGAACTCGGGGGCCAGAGGTGGGTTGAGGCTACCCCATAGCCTCTGGGGAGGGATGTCAGGGCCCCTGGGTTTCCCCAGGTTAGGGCTCTGCTTACCTGTGGCCAAGTGTGGTGCCCATGCTGCCCTATCTTGCAGGGCCTGGCACCTTGGGGTAGGGGTAGGCCTTGCCCCGAGAAGTCACGGGGCATGGTGAGTGGCTCCTGGGGTGGGGAAGGAGGCATCTTGCTGGGGTGGGAGGTCGGGGGGCACTCTGGTGGCTCTAAGGTTCCCCCTTGAGGGTGACAAGGGTGTTCCGGAGAAGCAGGGTGCTGGCCTGCAGAGGAGAGATTCTTGATGGCTCTCATCTGCTGCTACCCCCTCTGTTACCCCACCTTGCATAGCCCCTCTGTCCCCATCCCTGTCCTCAGCAATAACAGCTACCATTTATTGAGGCCTCACTACCAATGACAGAAGGGAATGGTCCTGATCCAAAATGGGGAACTGTGGTCCTGAACAGCTGGGGCTGCTCCTGGCAGCCCGACCTCCACCGCACCCCCCATGCGCCAAGACACTTGATAAGGGCCTAGAGGCCCAGCGGTGGGAGGCCAGGAAAGCAGCAAGAAGGCTCGGTGAGGCTGGAGGGCTCACCTTAGCGTGTTTGAGCTCCAGCTCCGCCAGCTCGATGAGGTTCTTGCGGAAGGAGGAGACGCGGCGGGATCTGAAGTCCATGAGCTCTGGAGAAGAGAGGAATGGGGACCCCGGCAGAGTCAGCAGTGCAGTGGCAGGGGCTCCAGGGCCGTGGGGCTTACCCTGCTTGGCTGAGTCCGAGAGGCGTTCAAAGCGCTGGCAGCACAGCTGCTGGTGGCTCTCGGCGGTCCGCACCTCCCGGTTCCTGGTGCGCGCCTTGTCCAGTGCCTTGTTGGCGTTCTCATAGTCTGCCAGCGCCCGCAGCCGCCGGTACAGCAGGTCCTGGGGCCGGCAGGGGCACAGGATCCCTGGCCCACGGCCCTTGCCTACCTGCCCGCCCTCCCTGGTGGCTCCAGCCCCGAGGTCTGCTCTGGGGCCACCTCTCACCTTGGCTGCCTGTGAGTCGCGCACGTAGTACCTCAGCATGTCCGACAGCTTCAGGTCCTCGTCAGAAGCCACTCGGCCCTCCAGTTTCTGCATCAGGAAAGTGGAGGCTGGGGAGGGAGCTGGTGGGGGGGCAGCTAAGGACTGGGGGTGCTGCTGTTCATCTAAACACCAAGTAGGGTCACTTGATCCCCACGCTATGTCAAGCCCTGTGGTTCGGGGGAGCAGGCCAGGGAAGGCTTCACAGAGGAGGCGGCATCTGATCTGGATCTTGGGGGTTGAGCAGGGCTTAGACGACAGCCAAAGGCTTTGCAGGTGTGCAAGCCTGGTATGTTTTCAGGGAACCATAAGTTCAGTGGGGCACTTGGGCAGCAGTGGGCCAGATCACAACAGGCTTAAGATGCAAGCTAGGGACTTTGGGCTTTGTGTCTTGGGTAGTTTCAAGGAGGGATAGGGTCACTGAAGGGCCCTGAGCAGGGAAGAGATGGGGTCCAACGGACATTTTAGGAAGACTGGCACACTGGTGACTTTCTTGGAGAGGAGTTCAGGAAGAGCGTGTCTGTGGCAGGATGCTGGCAGCACGGAACAGTCTGCCAGAGGCACGTGGCACATCCTTGTAAGTGCCTCGCCAAGCCACTTCCCACCTCCTCCCCCATCACCACACACCCACACTTGAGGCTGGATCCCTGTCTCCACTCCATCTCTTATTAAACTAGTCTGCAGAGTGAGTCCAGGGCCTCACTGAGCCCAAGTTATCACCGAACATTCCAAAATGACCCTGGAGCTTTCCCCTCTCCCGGGACACTCTCTTCCCTGCAAAGGATCATTGGGTGGCCTTTCAACACAGAAGGCAGTACTCACCCTTAGTCGTTCAAAGAGCTCTGCCAATTTGAGGAAGCTCCTAGGAGGCGGTGGGGAGGAGTTAGGGCAGGGGTCTTAGGGATTGCTTAAAGCTTCCCTGCCCTGGTGAACCTTCCCTCTCTCTCGCAAAGCCCAAGAGGAGCTTCTGCATCTCCCACTAGAGCTGATAGTAGGCTTCCATGGAGTGACCCCTCATGGACAGACACAGTATTATGGGCAAAGAAAGAGGGCAGAGGGGCAAGAGGGAGTCCTCACGTCTTTAGCTGGTTGACTTCTTGTGTTCCCAGACTGCTCAGTGCAGCTGAGATAGGGATATAATCATCTGCCAGGCCTGTTGGGGAAGAGCCGTCTATCAGAGCCCCTTGGTCTGCACGTCAAGTCCCAGCCCTGGTGTTTGTGGCCACGGGCAGACACAGGGCGTTTCCTGCTCTCTCCTCGCCCCTGGGGAGTAGGGCCCCTGGGGAGTAGGGCCCCTGGGGAGTAGGGCCCCTGGGGAGAGTCCAGGGCCCCTGGGACCCTGCGTACACTTGTGAGAGTGCATGACTCGGTCTGCCCGGAGGCAGGCGTCCCGGATGCGGGTGTGGTACTCCAGCAGGAAGGTCCTCTCATGCTCGAAGAAGTCATCCACCTCCTAAGGGAGCCAGACAGGACCCACTCACACCGAGTCACCAGGAGCAGCGCAGTCTCGGGCTCCCGGGCGTGGCACAATCTCCCTCTAGGCGGGGCCCCATCAGTGGCTTCCCTCCCACAGGGACCCAGGGTCTCAATCCTTGCTGGGGACTTGAGGCCCTGGGTTGAATCCAGAGAGGGGGCCCCCCAAGTCACCTTGAGCCCTGACATGCCAGTGATGAGGGCTTCATCTGCAGACTTCACAATATTCCTCAGAAACCCCCCAAGGAGCTCCTTCCTGTTCTTTCCTCGGACACTCAGCTGAGGCACACGTGGGGAGGGTGTGACGTCAGGGTGGGCATTTGCACCTCCCACCCCCGGCATATACCACTCGCCGAGCTGATGAGATAGCGGCCTGAGCCCACTTAGAGCCTTGCCCCCCACCCCCGGGGGGACCCCAGCTCTGTGGCCCAGCTCACATCCTGGCCATATTCCAAAAAGACAAAGAAGTTGTGGTCTCGACGCAGGGTGGGGTGGGCCGCCAGGCGCTGCAGAAAGACTTCATGCATCGCAACTGTCTTCTTAAAGATGGCCAGATACTCCCTGCAGAGGAGGGCAGGCAGCTCGCGGGCCCTCCCTGGCTCCTTCCCCCATCCTGCCCCCTTCCCCCTCGGCAGCCCTGGAGCGAGGAGCAGGGTCCTAAGCATCCACAGGGGACAGTCAGGGGATAAACCCTGGGGCTGTCAGGAGAGGCTGGGCTGGGGCTTTGTCACAGACAGGAACGGGAGGCGGCACTCACGCTTCCAGTTCCTCCTTCATTTTGGCAAACTCTTCCCGCGTGATAGAGCTGTCTCCCTCACCCAACTTCTGCAGTTTTTCCCTTGAAGCCTCAAAGTCTGGCCTTGGAGGGGCTGGGGGGATCTGCTCCAAGGAGGGACAGAGCTGGAAGTCCTCTCGTCGTTGAGAAGGCCGTCACCCGCGCCCCGAAGCCTGGCCCAGCCTCCCGGCCTCCCCCCGGTGCCCAGGCCGGCCTGTCCTCACAATGAGACCGGCGTACTCCTCGTTTTCCACGTAGGCATTGTGTAGCCAGATGAACTCTTCATGATGTCGCACGACTGAGAACTCGGTCTGGGCCAAGTGAGGGACGCAGCTCTGGAAGCCAGGGAACCTAGCTGAGGTGTCTTTCCTCCCCTGCCCAAACCCTACACCCACCAAGCTTCCCGGGCACCCACTTTTGGGCCTCCCCAATCCCACATCCCATGGGAGGCATCCATGACTACCCTCAGGAGGGTGGACAGGGGATGGTAGTACTTGGGGCCTTAGGCAGGCAAAGGCTGTACGAGACTAGACAAGATGCCCTCTTTCTCAGAGGGCCAGGGGCCAAGAGCCAGGCTGAGGAGCCGGGCCCAGAGGCTACGCGGGCATCTGCGCGCCGGGCTCCTGAAGCAGCCATCTGAACGCCCCCTGCTCCGGCGCAGCCTCACCTTGGTTTGAACAGTGAATTTCACCTTGTCCCGCTCGCTGACGGCATCAGAGATCTCCACCTGTAAGGACCTGTCTCCTTGCAGGTCCGGGGACATGGAGGAGGGCTGTGGGGGAAGGGAGGTCCCTGACATGACTGGCCACGCCCCCCCCGCCCATCCTCGCTGCAGGCTTCCGGTCCTCCTGCAGAGCCCACCTCAGCAGCATTACTCCCACCACGCCCTGGGGGCGCCGGCTGTTCCCCCCCACCTCCCGAGGGATCCTGATAAGTCACTGCTCAGGATTCACAATGACACTTTCCCACCCTGCCATCCTCTGAAGTAGGCAGAACTCTCCCCGTTTGATAGGCCTGGAAGCTGTGACCACCAGAGAAGTGAAATAACTTGGCCGAGATCATACAGGTGCAAAGCGGCAAGGCCAGATTTGAACAGAGTTTCTCGGTTCCAAACCCCATGCACTTCCTCAGTTACCGGCCCACCCCTTCTCAGCTGGTTACCTCAGGTACATTTCACCAGGTGTAAAGTGAGCTGGATAAGATGGTCCCACCCCTTTTGAGGGGCTCCTGAGACCATTCCATTCACTACGTTTGGTACCAAGAGGCACTGACTTGGAGGCCAAGCACTTGTATTTTTTCTCTAAGTGAAAAGGTCCTTGAGGCACCAAGTTACTAGTTCATTCTTACACTGAGCTATCTCAACAAGCATTTAGTGAACACCTGCTATGTCCACACCATTGTGCCAAGAGGTACTAGGTAGAGAGGTAGAGGCTCAGAAGCCACTCTCCCTTCAAGTACTACTCACCAGTATATAAACTGACACCTGCCCACCTCTCACACCCAGACGCCTCCCTCTCTCCTCTCACAGGCTTTAGCACTTATTTGGGACACTGTGGGACCACTCTTAGACTTCTAGCACCATAGATTAATTTTACCTGGCCTTGAGCCTCATATCAATGCAGTTACACAGTATATACTATTTTGTGTCCATGTTCTTTAGTGAGACCCATCTATGTCATTGAGTGCAGTGTTTCTTTTTCATTGCTGTGTAGTGTTCCATCGTATGACCGTATCG
Organism: Neophocaena asiaeorientalis asiaeorientalis; assembly: GCF_003031525.2. Taxonomy (NCBI): domain Eukaryota; kingdom Metazoa; phylum Chordata; class Mammalia; order Artiodactyla; family Phocoenidae; genus Neophocaena; species Neophocaena asiaeorientalis. The sequence goes on from NW_020173674.1 coordinate 6,635,898, forward strand.
TAGTTTATCCATTCTACTGTTGGTGGTCTTTTGGATTATTTCAAGTTTGGGGCTATTATGAATAAAGCTGCCATGAACATTCTTGCATATATCTTTTGAGGGACCTTAGTACTCATTTCTGTTGGGTACGAGAATGGCTTCGTCAGAGGGTAGGCATGTGTTTAAAACGCTTTCATAGATACTGCCAAACAGTTTTCCAAGGTGACTGTACTAATTCACACTCCCTCCAGCACTGAATGAAAGTTCCAGTTGCACCACATCCTTGCCAACATTTAGAATTGTTAGTCCTTTTAATTTTAGCCTTACTGGTGGAGGTACAGTAATACTGCATTGCGGGGACTTCCCTGGTGGTCCAGTGGTTAAGACTCCATGCTCCCAATGCAGGGGGCCCAGGTTCAATCCCTGGTCAGGGAACTAGATCCCGCATGCCACAACTGAAAGATCCCACGTGCCGCAACTAAAAAAAAAAGATCCCACATGCCACAACAAAGATCCCGCGTGTGGCAACGAAGATCCCACGTGCCACAACTAAGACCAGTGCCACCAAATAAATAAATATATCTTTTTTTTAAAAAATAGTGCATAGTGGCTTTAACTTGTATTCCCTGGTGAGAAATGATATTGAACACCATTTCATGTACCTATTAGACATTCAGATATCTTCTTTTGTAAAGTGCCTATTCATGTCTTTTGCTCCTCCCTGCCATCCTCTTTTAAAAATCAGATCATCTTTCTCTTATTGATTTGTAGGAACTCTTTAAATATCCTGGAGACAAGCCCTTTGTCAGTTATATGTTTTGCCAATATCTCCTACTCTATGGGTTGCCTTTTCACTCTCTTAATGGCTTATAATTTTACAAGCTCAACATATCAATCTTTTCTGGTTTGTGTACTCTTGAAGAAGCACTCCTACCCCAAGGTCATGAAGATAGTCTCCTATTTTTTTCTTCCAGAAATTAACAGTTTTAGGTCTATGATCCATTTAATTCATCTTGTATGCAGTGTAAGGTATGGGTTGTGATTCATTTTTGCCCTATAAATAGCCAGTGATTTTACCACTATTTGTTTAAAAACACTATTTTCTCACTATTGATTTGTTTTGGTAGAAAATCAATTGACCTCATAAGTGTGATCAGTTCTGTATTCTCTATTCTGTTCCACTGATCTATATATCTATACTTTTGATAATATCACACTCTCTTGATTACTGTAATTGACAGGCAACGTTGAAATCAGGTAGAATTAACTTTGTTCTTTTTCAAAATCATTTTGGCTAGTGTAGATCCTTTGCATTTCCACATAAATTTTAGAATCAGCTTGTTATTTTCTACCCCCAAAGAACTTTCTGGGATTTGATTGAGATTACATTGAATCTATAGATCAAATTGAGAAGGACAGACATTTTTACAATACTGAATCTTCCAGTCTATGAACATGGAATATCTTTCCAGTGATTTAGGTCTTCTTTAATTTTTCTCAGTAATTATATATATATATATATATATAGATTTATTTATTTGTTTATTTTTGGCTGCGTTGGGTCTTGGTTGCTGTGTGCGGGTTTTCTCTGGTTGTGGCGAGCGGGGGCTACTCTTCGTTGTGGTGCGCAGGCCTCAGTAGTTGTGGCTCACGGGCTGTAGAGTGCAGGCTCAGTAGTTGTGGCGCACGGGCTTAGCTGCTCTGCGGCATATGTAATTTTTTATTTTGCATATTTTGAAACTGTTATTAGGTGCATAAAATTGAGGAGTGTTTTCTTGTTGAACTGACTCTTTAATCATTATAAAATGTTCCTCTTTATTTCTAGTAATACTTCTTTCTTGTCTTCCAGTCTGAAATTGATAAAGCCACACCAGCTTTCTTTTGGTGTGTTCATAGTGTACATATTCCATCAGTTTTTCAATATTTCTATGTCCTTATAGCAGGTTTTTTTTTTTTTTGCGGTACGCGGGCCTCTCACTGTTGTGGCCTCTTCCGTTGCGGAGCACAGGCTCCGGACCCACAGGCTCAGCGGCCATGGCTCACGGGCCCAGCCGCTCCGCGGCATGTGGGATCTTCCCGGACTGGGGCACGAACCTGTGTCTCCTGCATCGGCAGGCGGACTCTCAACCACTGTGCCACCAGGGAAGCCCTGGCAAGCATATTCTTAACCACTGCGCCACCAGGGAAGCCCAGATGTTTGTTTTTTAACTGTAGTTTTTGTTCCATTCATTATTATTGTAATTACTGATATAGTAGGCTATAAACCTGCCATCTTACTTTTTGTTTTCTCTTCATCTCATCTGTTTTTTGTTCCTTTATTCTTTCTTTCTTTTTTTTAAAACAAATTTTTATTGGAGTATAGTTGCTTTATTCTTTCTTTCTTGATTTCTGTTAGATTACTCAAGTATTTTATGTTATTTCATTTTCTCTGTTATATTTTTACTTACATATTCATTTATTACTCTTTTCACTTCTCTATATTTATAGGAGAATTTTGAAGAAGCCAATGATTACTCTGGAGGACATGGTCTAATAACAGATTTTCAAAGAGTCTGGCATCTACAAAGGTTAGGGGTGCACCCAACAGTTTGACAGCCCAGTATATCCTTAGAACACATAGCATCCACTATTACTGGTAACAGTAATAGTAATATAATAGCTAACACTTATATTTGCTCTACTTATATGCCAGGCATTGGTCTAAGCATTTTATATATATTAACTAATTTTTTAAATATTTTTTTTGATGTGGACCATTTTTAAAGTCTTTATTGAATTTGTTACATTATTGCTTCTGCGTTATGTTTTGGATTTTTGACCACAACGCATGTGTGATCTTAGCTCCCCCACCAGGGATAGAACCTGCACCCCCTGCATTGGAAGGCAAAGTCTTAACCACTGGACCGCCATGGAAGTCCCTGTGTTAACTAATTTACCATGAATATGAACATAGATAAACACTGAAACAGATGCTTTCTGTTCCATACTTTGGTCTCTCACCCCTCTCACTTCTTCAAATTCCACTGATCCCCATTCCTCACTTCTTGGCTTCTCCAACACCCCCATGGCAGGCTCTGCCTCTGTCCAACTGCCCCCCACCCCCAAAGTCTGGCTCATTGGTGCAATAGGCCCCCAAGTCCCCTGTCTCCTTCCTGCTTGGTAACTGCTTGAGGGAGATAGGACTTCAAAGGTGGACCACAGCTGCTCCATCCTTATCCTCAGTCACAGCCCACTAGGCACATTCCTCCTACCCCTGAAAGTGTGCACCTCTGTATGCCCCACCCCTAACCATCCTTGGCACAAGGATGCTCAGAAACTATTTGTTGAATGAAGTCAAGAGGAAAGAATGAATGGTCTCATGATTACATGAACATAGATACACAAGTGAAGCCATTAGTGCTGAACAGTATTCCCCCACCTTGGGAAAGGAGGAGGGTACTCCAGCCCCTTCTCAATCCCTAACATCCTTCCTTCTTCCCCATCAAACCAGCATGAGTCGGTCCTGGGAAGGGGATGAGTAAGAGTGACGGGTCCTTTTCCATCTGTCGGGGCCACGGTAAACCCTGCCTCCTTTGACATCCTCACCAGCCCCCATGCTGATGCCACGGAAGCGCCCCACCCCCTTGCTCAGGTCTCGCCTTTCTCTAGCTCATGCGTGGGCACGAACACACACACACACACACACACACACACACACCCCATTCCCTGATTGGGCATCACTGGGTATCATGGAGTGAGGTGAAGGTTGGGAGGGTGTTTGCATCCTTTCTGTACCTTGCTCTCCTTCCCAGCCTCTAGATGCTCCTCCATCACTCTCGTGCTCGACTACAGCACACAAGAATTCCGCGGCGGGTTACTGCCCGCGCGCTCCCGTAGGTTGGTCGCCGGTAAATCGCCCCGAGGAACGGACCCAGTGGGGATCCTATCAGCTGACAGAGGCACTCTCCCCTCCCTACCAAGGAGTCACCTGGAGCCGGGCGTGGTTCCACGCCGTTCCCTCGCAGCCGCGCCTTTTGATTGGGTAGCAGGTTTACCGTGCGGGACACCATTGGCTGCAACGCCTGTCGTTCCTGTGCCTGGGCCCCAGCTTTTAAGGGGCAGCGCGGAACTGAGAGGGCCGGGAACAACCCACAGCTTGGAGAATGGAGTCGGGGGGCGGGGGGACTCTAGGATCGCAGAGGTCTAGTGTCGCGTCAGCCCACGCCCCAGGCTGGCTGACTCCCGCCCGCCGCCCCTCTGGGCCGCGCCTTCTAACGGCCTGGCGCGGCCTGCGCGTGCGCACTACCCTAGTCTCGCGCCCTACAGGCGGTGGG
>NW_020173674.1:6640349-6649462 GCF_003031525.2 Neophocaena asiaeorientalis asiaeorientalis
TCTGGGACATGAGGGAGTGGCTGGGTAAGCCGCAAAGGGCGGCGAGGGGGCGCGACAGGGCCCGCGGCCAGGGCGCCCGAGGCCAGGCGCGGACCCGCGGCGGTCGCAACTGGAGCCTGGAAGCAGAGGGCCGCAGACGAAGCGAGAAAAATTGTGGATGCCCTGGAACGGGCTCATCGTGATCGGGAAGAGAATGGAGCTCCTGGATAGAAACACGCAAAAGCCTAGGATGTGGGACCCGAAGCTTGAGTCTGAGGACTGGAGACTGGAAGGTGTGGAAAAGGCAGTCTTGAGAGGAAAGTCAGGCCGGAGTCAGGAAAGGATGGATGTGAAACGAGTGCGCAGTGTAGCAAGTGCAGTACAGGCTTCCGCGGGTTTGCGGAAAGACAACTCCAAGGAGGTGTGGGGAAAGCAAGAAGTCAGACACGAAATAGGGGCTGAATCTGAGAATGCAGGGACTACAGCGGGGTCTAGGGGGGGGACCTGGCTTTAAAGAGAGGTTCAAGTTTACTGGAGTGGGAACCAGTGGAGAGGACTCGAGATCCAGAGGATACGAACTAGGGCAGAATGCGGAGGAGCTGAGGTCAAGTGGAGAGAAGCTGAGGTTGAGTGGAGAGAAGCTGGTGTTCAGCGGGGAAAGGCGGGGATCCAGGGGAGAGAAGCTGGGGACTAGTGGAGAGAAATTGGAGGGTTCAAGAATGGGGAGCATAAATGAAGAGAAAATTGAAAGAGTGAAAGTTACTGGTGATGAAAGATTGATAGAAATTACTGATGCTGAGATGGACATTCCTTTTGAAAAGGTAGAGGAGAACAATGAAGAGATTGAGGAAGGGGTGGGGGTTGAGGAGGATGTCTTGGATGAAGTGAATTATAATACTGATGAATCCATTTCTATGGAAGAGAGATTATAGACAAAGGTACCAGTGAATGAGGCAGATGAAGGATTTAAGGTAAAGAAGGAAAGAGAAGCAGATAGGGGAAGTATTGCAAGTCAGAGAGGAGAAATTAGAGACAAGCAGAACGTTACTGACCCTGAAGGGGTAAATATGGGAGGGAAAGGAGAGCATCTTTGCCTAAGAGAAGAGAGAGTGGGAATGAAGAGCTCCTGGGGATGAAGGCGGAGACCAGGACCAAAGGAAGTGAAGAAGAGCGATAAAGAAGGAAATGGAACATTTTGAGAAGAAAGAGAAGATTCGTTAATGTGTTGATAGGTAAAGGAAGAGTGGACATTGGTTTCTTGGAAAAGAACTGTGACTGAGGAGCTTATAGAGAAATGTTTGAGAAATGGATTTAGGATAGGCTAGAAGGATTTAGCTTAACACATGATTGGGTTTATGAGATGTAGGAGAATGCATAGTGAGAAAAATGGAAAGGTACAGCAGGGTAAGGATAGGTCATGGAGGTTGTGGACAGAGATGCAGGCTGGAGTGCAGTTTCTGAGAGAAGATCCTAAAGAATAATGAAGGGCTCCAAAGTGACAAAGGCAAGAGCAGAGATAAGAAAATAAAGAAGTGAAGAAAAAAAGTAAAAAGCCAAATCCCATAATAGCGATTATGTTTGTTGGATTTTAAAGTTATTTCCTTTACTATTTCTGTACCCTGCTCTCTCATGTAGCCAATTTTACAGTTTAATGGGACAGGCCTCTCTCAGGGCCCTGTATATCTGGACTGAGCCCAGCCTCCCTGATCTTCCCTGTAACTAGCCCCCAAATTGTATCCAGAATAATTGCTGGGCTCCACTATTTTTTTTTATATATACAAATTTATTTATTTATTTTTTTGGCTGCCTTGGGTCTTCGTTACTGCGCGCGGGCTTTCTCTAGTTACAGCGAGTGGAGGCTACTGTTCGATGCAGTGCATGGGTTTCTCATTGCAGTGGCTTCTCTTGTTGCAGAGCACGGGCTCTAGGCTCGTGAGCTTCAGTAGTTGTGGCATGCGGGCTCAGTAGTTGCGGCTTACGGACTCTAGAGCGCAGGCTCAGTAGCTGTGGTGCATGGGCTTGGTTGCTCCACAGCATGTGGGATCTTCCTGGGCCAGAGATTGAACCCATGTCCCCTGCATTGACAGGCGGATTCTTAACTACTATGCCACCAGGGACTTCCCGGGCTCTACTATTTAAAAAAATATATTTATTTATTTATTTATTTGACTGCATCGGGTCTTAGTTGTGGCATGCAGGGATCTTCGTTGCAGCACATGGGCTCTCTAGTTATGGTACGCAGACTCTAGAGCATGCGGGCTCAGTAGTTGAGGCATGTGGGCTTAGTTGACCTGCGGCATGTAGGATCTTAGTTCCCCAACCAGGGATCAAACCCGCTTCCGGGTTTCTTAACCACTGGACCACCAGGGAAGTCCCTGGGCTCCACCTTTTTAATCACTTCACCATTATCACCATTTCCACAACTTCCCCTTACCTCCACATCAAATTTGAATTTGAAGTGGTCTCAATTATTTTGTATTATTATTATTATTTCCATCTTTGACTTTTAATGATGCATCTAATCACATGGACTTTTCCCCTTGTGTCTGTCTCCTTTGGGGCTTTCTTTGATGTCTTCCACATGTCATCCACCGTCCATCGTCACCCCAGGGAAGAGAGAAGATTCTCTGAGTATCTAGTGTCAAGGCATCAATATCAAGACTCTTGGGTAGGGATCTAAGAGGTGGCAAAAAGCAGTCAGGGATACTTAGGATGAAAGGAATACGTCACCCTTTCTCCTCCACATACTTTTTAAAGTCTATACAATTTCTAAGGCGTAGAAACTTCATCATATCATAAGTCTCATAACACAGATTTATAATAGCCTCATGTTTTTTAATTGTTAAGTTTTCTACACACCCCTACCTAATTTTCCCATCTCCAAAAGTGCTGTTAAACTCTATGCCATAATTTTGTTCGTATAGTCAAATCTAACAGATAATCTATCGATTCCTTTTTTTTTTTTTCCTGGAAATTTCCTTCTTGGAGTCCTTTGTCCTCTGGGTCTGGTGTAGGCTGGCTCGTCCTAGGCTTGTTCCAGAGCTGCTTTCCTGAGCTTCTTAACACTTCTCTCTGTTTTTCTGTGTTGGTTCTCCTACTGCATGGATCTTAGATCTTCTTCCCCTTTTTTGTTTTACAGCCTCATTTTGGTCAACCACATCATCTAATAGCTTCCAAAGAAAGTAACCACGGGAGGTAAACTTTGTAACACCTTATCTATCTGAAAATATTGACTCTTCTCTCATATTTGACTGATAGTTTAACTGGGTGTGCGATTCTAGGTTGGCAATGTTTTTCCCTTAGAATTTCACAGGCACGCTCTTCTAACTTCCAAGTGCTGCTGTTTAAAAGTACAGTTTTGTTCTTCTTCTTTTTTAAACTCTATGGATGTGATCTGTTTTCCTTTCATATGTAAATTACCTGTTTTCTACCACGCCACGGCCCAACCTGCACTCTCACCCCATGTTCTGTGATTTTCAGGGTGTGGGAGCCTGCATTATACTCATTTTTTTCCTACTTATGTCACCCTCTTTTTCTTCTACTCTCTGGATAGAAAATATTATTAACTTTGTCTTATCCTTTCTATTGGATTTTTAATTTTAACTCTCTTGTTCACTGATTGCGTCTGATTTTACATATAGCATTTCTGTTTTTGTTTCATGTACATGTGCTCTTAGCTCTCTGAGGAATTTTCCTGGTTTTAAGTTTTCTTCTGGTTTTCACATTGTTTGCTCTGAATTCCCTTCGACCCTTTCTGGTGTGTGAGTGTGTGTGTGTGTGTGTGTGTGTGTGTGTGTGTGTGTGTTGTTGGAGGTTTTCCTCAAATGTTTGATATTTGTCTATTAATATTTAAGAACAGGACGCTGAGCAGAGCTAATTGGAAACTCTAGGTGCACAGATGGGGCTTGTTAATTGATGCGCTTCATTCTAAGGTGACTGGAGAAGTGGGTTTTTTAGTGGGTACCCTCAAATGTCAGAATCTGTAGATCACATTGCAGGAACTCTTCAGTTTCTCCAGAGAAGGTTCTCCAGTCTCCTGTCTGGGGATTATTTGCATGGCCACCACTGCTGAGGTTCTGGCAGCAGGGCAAGGGGGATAGGGTTTTGGATCCAACATTCAGCGTGCCTATTCTCACCCAGTCCTTTTGTTTTCAGCTCAGTGCTCACCACTACCTTCAGCTGTGCCTGGTGGCCCTGAGTCAATGTTTTGAAGACTCAATTTCTCCAAAGAATAAACCCTCTGATACCCTGCAAGGGGTCATTGCCAGGCTAAAAAGGCCTGGAGAGGGGATTTGTGAGTTTAACTGATTTATATACAAACTTCTAATCAATTTCCCTGTTTTCAGCTCCATGACTTTCTCCTTCCACCTGAAGTGTCTGGTCCCTTCAGGTCCTGAACTTTTGGGGGGACAAGTAGAGTGAACTGTTACTCTTTTGGTTTGTATTCTCCTCTTTAAGTCCCAGCTTCCCGCGCTCTGCTAAGTTAGTTCCCCCTCCATCTCCAAAATTTTGTTGACCTCTCTGATCCACTGTTGTCTGCTCTCCTGCTCCTTTTGTCTTTGTGGTTTTATACCATATCTATTCCTTTATTTTCATCTTGGTGGGGTTTGGAGATAAACATATATATTTGTTCAATCTGCCATGTTTGACAAAAGTCCTCCTCCATTACCTTTTCATTGTTCTTAATCAAATTCTCAAAGAGTAACTGTTATTTTCATCTTGCGGTACGCGGGCCTCTCACTCTTGTGGCCTCTCCCGTTGCGGAGTACAGGCTCCGGACGTGCAGGCTCAGCGGCCGTGGCTCACGGGCCCAGCCACTCCACGGCATGTGGGATCTTCCCGGACCAGGGCACAAACCCGTGTCCCCTGCATCGGCAGGCGGACTCTCAACCACTGTGCCACCAGGGAAGCCCTCTTCTTCTTTTTCTTAAGACTCCACATATAAGCATTATCATATGAAATTTGTCTTTCTCTGTCTGGCTTACTTCACTTAGTATGATCATCTCTAGGTCCATCCATGTTGCTGTAAATGGCGTTATTTCATTCTTTTTTATGGCTGAGTAATATTCCATTACACACACACACACACACACACACACACACACACACACATACACACACACACACACACATACCACATCTTCTTTATCCATTCATTTGTCAGTGGACATTTAGGTTCCATGTCTTGGCTGTTGTAAATAGTGTTGCAATGAACATTGGGGTGCATGTATGTGTTTGAATTATAGTTTTCTTCAGACATATGCCCAGGAGTGGGATTGCAGAATCATATGGTAACTCTATTTTCAGTTTTTTAAGAAACCTCCATACTGTTCTCTATAGTGCTTGTACCAATTTGCATTCCCACCAGCAATGTATGAGGGTTCCTTTTTCTCCACGTCCTCTCCAGCATTTATTATTTGTAGGCTTTTTGATGATGGCCTTGCTATTTTCTTTATGCATTTTCCCATGTGCAAGTGGCCAACACGATGAACAAATAAATTGTATTGTTGTACTGCTACTGCGGAGTACAACAAACTGTCCATATCAGTTATTGTAAACATGCTACAATTTCTCATATCTTAAAACAAAACAGAACAAAACCTTTTCTGGCCGCATGTTCCCCTCTAGTTACTGTCCCATTTTTCTTCCTCCCTGTGCTAGGCACAGAAGTGACCCCAAAAGATATATTCCTTTCCTAATCCCAGGAACCTGTGAATATTACCCCTGTGGCAGAAGAGTGAATGTTACTTTATATGGTGAAAGATGTGATTAAGTTAAAGACCTTGAGAGAAGGAGCTTATTCTGGATAATCTGGGTGAGCCCAATATGCCAGCACAGGTGTCCTTATAAGGAGTGGGACAGAAGGAGATCAGACACACACAGAAGAGGAGGAGGCAGTGTGACCCCAGAGGCAGAGACCGGAGTGATGCAGCCACAAGTCAAGAAATGTTAATAGCCACGAGAGGTTGGAAAGCACACAATAGGTTCTTCCCTAGAGCCTCTGCAGGGAGTGTGGCCTCTCCCAATACCTTGATTTGGGCCTCTAGAACTGTGAGAGAATAAATTTCTGTCCTTTTAAGCCACCGAGTTTGTGGTAATCTGTTACAGCAGCTCTAGGAAATTAATACACTCCCTTCACAGCTAAATTCCTCCAAAAAGTTATCTATGCTTACTTCTCCTCCATTCCTTTTTATCCAGTTTTACATATATCTATATGTATATATACATATATATTTTTTTGGCTGCGTTGGGTCTTTGTCGATGCTCACGGGCTTTTCTCCAGTTGTGGCGAGCCGGGGCAACCCTTCGTTGCAGTGCATGGGCTTATCACTGTGGTGGCTCCTCTTGTTTCGGAGCACGGGCTCTAGGCGTGTGGGCTTCAGTTGTTGTGGCGTGTGGGCTCAGTAGTTGTGGCTCGCGGGCTCTAGAACACAGGCTCAGTAGTTGTGGTGCATGGGCTTAGTTGCTTCGTGGAATGTGGGATCTTCCCGGACCAGGGCTTGAACCCGTGTCCCCTGCATCGGCAGGCGGATTCTTAACCACTGCGCCACCAGGGAAGACCTATCCAATTTTTTATATTGGACATTTTAATATATACAGAAACGTTGAAAGATTCGAGCAATAGACAATTAAATATTCTCTTCTAGATTCAGCAGTTGGTAACAGTTTGCCCTATTTGCTTTATCTCTATATATTTCAGCATATATCTCCTAAGAACAGAGACATTCTCCTACATACCCGTAATACCTAAGCAAATTAAAAATTTTTTTAATTTAATAAATTAAAAATAGGGGGCTTCCCTGGTGGCGCAGTGGTTGGGAGTCCGCCTGCCGATGCAGGGGACACGGGTTCGTGCCCCGGTCCGGGAAGATCCCACATGCCGCGGAGTGGCTGGGCCCGTGAGCCATGGCCGCTGAGCCTGCGCGTCCGGAGCCTGTGCTCCGCACCGGGAGAGGCCACAACAGTGAGAGGCCCGCGTACCGCAAAAAAAAAAAAAATTAAAAATAGGGCTCTCCTGGTGGCGCAGTGGTTGAGAATCCGCCTGCCGATGCAGGGGACACGGGTTCGTGCCCCGGTCCGGGAAGATCCCACATGCCGCGGAGTGGCTGGGCCCGTGAGCCATGGCCGCTGAGCCTGCGCGTCCGGAGCCTGTGCTCCGCACCGGGAGAGGCCACAACAGTGAGAGGCCCGCGTACCGCAAAAAAAAAAAAAAAAAAAAAAAAAATTAAGAATAATTCCCTAATATCATCTAATATTCAATCTATATTCAAATGTCCTTCCTTGTCCCCAAAATATGTTTTATAAAATTTTTCCTGTGGTCCAGGATCCAGTCAGGGCTCACATGTTGAATGTGATTGTTAACTCTTTAATCTCCCACTTGTTTTTAACAACTTTGACTTTTTAACGAATTCTGACCTGTATTCTTATAGATGGCCAACATTCTGGATTTATGTGATTGCGTCTAGACGATGTCATTTAGCTGGATGTTCTATCTGCTATAGTTCTTGTATACCCCAAAATTGGGGCTTTTGGCCCAGTTTCTTTCTCTGGAGCATTCATCTGAATCGGAGTTTCGCTTCTGTGGTTGTTTACTATCTATCTCTCCCCGCTAGAATGTAAGCTCCATGAAGGAATGACGTATGTCTGTTGGGTTACTTGTTCTAGTCCACTGTGTAACCAACACATCACAGGCACTCAGCATGTATTTGTGGTATGAATCAGTCCTTCACATTCAGTGACTTTACCTGTCTCAATACTATTTAACATCTATTGAGAAGTTACTGTAATAATTTATGCTGTTCCTTAGACTATCTCAGACTTTTTGAAGGCTCAAATGCCTGAAAATGTCTTATTCCACACTTGCCTAGGCTCGTCTAGGTAAAGAATTTCCTTCAGCAGTTCGAAGGCATGCCCCTTCGTTATCTCCCTTCAAGTATGGCCATCAAGCATCCAGATCTATTTTATGCTTGAGCCACTGTACACAACCAGGTGTTCAGTGTACGTGGGCTGTTTTCTTCTCCTTGTCTCCATTATTTCTGCTTATTTATCGCTCAGAAGTTTATAGCTTGCTCTTTCTTCCATTCTCTAGGAGCTCTGATCTCATAGTTAAGACAATAAAGTAGAGATATTGGGTGTGGGCAGAGTTGCAAAGATAAGCTGCAGAGGCTCAAGCCTATTAGTAGGATCTTTTTAACAAATGAGGATTGCTAACATTTACTGACTTCTTATAATAATGAGAATCATCTCATAGGCACCGTGCTGAGCACTTTACATGTTCTCTATTGTCTATTCCTTCCAACAACTCTCTTGAGATAAAACTATCACTCTGTCAGCTCTACCAACTAGAAACTTCCCCGGGCCAGGCCCTGAGCCTAGGCAGCCTGACCCCAGACCCGCATGGGAAACCACTCTGCTGAACTGCCTCTGTTCTTACTAGCCAAACCCCACAACCTGTTCTCCTAGACTGCCAAAGCGAGGTCTGCCATCCTGCTTGGGGGGCGGGGAGTGAGGCCGTGGAGCCACCCTTCCATTCCTTGAGTGAATGTTTGTTGTTTTTGTTTTGTTTTGTTTTTTGCTTTGTTTTGTTTTTTAAATTTTGTTTTTGGCTGCCCGCAAGGCGTGCAGGATCTTAGTTCCCAGACTAGGGATGGAACCCTCGCTCCCTGCAGTGGAAGTGCAGAGTCTTAACCACTGGACCAGCAGGGAAGTCCCAGTGAATGCTTGTTGAATGAGCGCTTCAGAGACAAGTTTTTACGAACATAAATGCCAAAAAAAATGATGTTTATTTTGTTTCCCAGATCTCTGCCTTCCCAAGACCATCCACTGCTGGCCTCCTCTGGTGATTATCTGAGTACCGAGAAATTGTTGCCTTTCTTATAAGAAGCCTGCACAGGCACCAGGTCAAGACGAGCAGTTTTCGGTTGTGTGGGTCTGTCTCTCACATTGCGCCTCGCTGTATATAAATTGTGAGCCAAATAATCAGACTTGTTCTTTGGCTGGATTACATTTTCTCCTGGAATATCAGATGCATTCCACCAAGACCACAGAAAGAAAAAGTGAAGACCAAGAAACTGTGCCACCGCTTTGTAAGTGCAGATATTTTCAATCATCTGGGTAGTTACAACTTTACATAT
>NW_020173674.1:6649567-6654634 GCF_003031525.2 Neophocaena asiaeorientalis asiaeorientalis
TATATATATATATATATATATATAAAATATCCTTTTTTACTAAGCTTAACCAAAATGCACACATCACAGGCAATTGAGAGCTCCTGAGTGAGTTTATGTATTTTTATTATTGTTTCTTTGCATATTCCCAAAGATCCCTGTTTCTAACAACAGGTTGTATTAAAAGTGACATCATTGTTTGGCTTTTGTTCAAATGCCCTCTTGGTCCCATTAATTCATTCAGCCAGCACTGAAAACTCACCATGTGCTAGTAGGGAATGCAGCAAATATAAGGGACCAGGTTCTTGCCCTTGGCCTCCTGTCTATCTCACGTTGAGACAGATGTCTCAGTAAGCCAGTTACCACACATTGTGTGATGGGCTTGAAGGGACATAGGTACTAAGTGTGGTGGGAAACGCAGAGGAGGGAGGGCCTGACTCTGGGGGCTGGTTAGGGGGCTGATCAAAGAAGGCTTCATGGTGGAGATGACCATTTAAGGCTGGACTTCAAAGGGTGAGAAGGGGTTGACGTTGGGTGAGAAGAAGAGAAACAAACATTCTAAGCAGAAAGAATAGTGTTGCTGATGTATGATGACTAGGAGCCGTGTGGCTCATTCTGGAAAAGACGAGAAAAGTAGTTTGGTGTGGCCGGAGCAGAGAGAGGATTATAGAGACTGGTAGGATGTGAGCTGGGGAAGAGCCTGGGGACAACCTTGAATGCAGGACTAAGGAAGTTGGCCTTTGTTCTGCAGGTGACAGGGAGAATGACGCCAGCAGATCTTTGCTTTAAGTAATTTGCTGAGGCAAGAGATCGAATCAGCTGGGCGCAATATGAGGGTGGGTCAAAGTGGGACACTAAGTAGCTCCCCGGCACAGAGTCCCCTGCTCAGTAAAGCAGGAGGTATGTTCATTAGATCGATGTAAGGAACAGTTCAGGGTTGAGGGAACGAGGCTATGAGCTACGGCACAGAAAGTAGGGATGAAAACAAGAGGATAGACTGGAGAGGATTTTAGGAGACATATTTAACAGGATTTGCTGATTACTTGTGAATGACAGTGAGGAGGGAGGCACCAAGCTTACAGCTAATCGTGGCTGATATCTATCACCAAATGCTTACTTTGCAGTTAGGTGCTTTGCCTGCAGGATCTCCTTTACTCCCATAATCGCCATGTGAGCGGGGTTGTGTTATTATCTGCATTTTATACATGAGGAAGTTGGAGCCTGGACTGGTCAATCAAAGTGACTAGGCAGGTACGTCACTTTGAACCTAAGGATTTGAACCCAAGGGAGGAACGTGAAGCAACCAACCAGGGAGCAGTTAATGAGTGGCAGATTCGGGCTGGAACCCACTGGGACCACCTACCACTCCCCAGATTCAGGAACAGGCTGCCCAAGCACCATCTCAAGCCACAGACGTGTTTGCATAGAATATTCTTACAGCGGTTTTTAGAACGAACTGCTAATGTTTAAAACCCTAGAGTTCATATTAAAACCTGGGTTTCTGGTTTTTCTTGAAAAGTAAGAAGATCTGGCCACCCTGGGCCCATACAGCAACCCTTACTGCCTGTCTGCATTCCTGTGCTCTGCAGTTGGCCAGAGCCTGTCTGCCTGCCTGGGGTCCCTGCCCACCTTTGCAGGTGCCCGAGTTTGCTGGTCCAGTTGGATGCCAAGCTGTGCTTGTGCATTTGATCTCGTGTCAAGCTGAGGCCTCCATTGATGACCAAATACTCTTTTTGAATGTTAGGGAATATAATATAAAAACAGTAACGTGTTTTGCTTTGTTTGTTTTGTCTTTCATGCTGTGGGAATTGAGAAAAACTAAATACCCACCCATGCTTGTGTGCCCACAGGGAGGAGGGTTACATACAGGCAGTGTAGGCTAAAGGTGAATGGTCATGGTTCCTGAAACCAGCACCCATTAAAATGAAATACAATCATCCCATGGAAAATGGCCAAAGTAGTGGCAGCTATACAAATCATGCTGTGATTATTTTGTTTAATTTGTTTTGTAATTAATAATTTGCTTGAATTTTGAGCTGTGTACTTTGGACGTATTATAAGGAAGCTTCTAGAGAAAATGCGTGTGTGTGTGTGTGTGTGTGTGTGTGTGTGTATCGTAGCTTACATAGCTTGGAATTCTCTGCAGAAATTCAATTTCAGAACATTTTTAAAAGGTTTTACGACTTTACTAAAAGTTGAAAACATGTTTCCATACCATTAAGTTAGAATTGGCAAACAGGTATCTGTCCATGTTAAATGTTTTGTTCCATTTAAGATGCAACAAGGCCCATGGCAGCAGTCAGTTTGGACAAATGATAGATTTTTATGCTTGTGTGAGTTTGTTCACAATTTGAAAACTGCACTTAGAGACACAGGTTCAAACAGGTGCAAGGAACAGAGCTGACACCAGAGCTTCAGGGGTTTGGCCCCTAATCGGTGTGAGCCCAGACAGTTTTCCACCATGCCTGGCTGCCTGATTCAGAGACTGAAGAAAGGCAGCTGCTGCTGCTGGGCACGAATCTCTCAGAGGCCACTGGGTACCATTCTGGGATGGCCACTGGGTCTCAGAGGTTCATTGTCCATCTCACAAGGGTCACCCATCCTGTCAGACCACCCTGACCCAACTGTCAAGAGGCCAGCCCTGCAAGCTTTCCCTGAGAGCCTGAATTAATTGTACAAGGTTGGCATTGCAGATCAATTTGGTCTCAGGAGCCATTTCTACCCTGATTACTCAAGGCTTGCGAGGCCGTACCCTGGTGCTCCTTGGACTCTGACCCCTGCCTAGCACGTTCTCCTTCCTCCTTCCTCTCTTCCTCAGAGACTCCCCGGTGTACACTCCCAGGGTGGGTCCCGGACCTGTGTTGTCGTCAGTTCTTCCATTCTCGGCTGTATTGCCCAGAATCCACCATGTTTTATTGATATCGTATAGACAAGTGCCCATACTAGGTGGTTGGCGCTGTGCTGAGCCAGAGATACAACAGACAGGGGCCCTACCCTTGGAGACAAGAGGAGCACGAAGGGCTCATTCCTGAACAACGTAGCACTTTGTCATAGTGCTCTAACAACTGTTTTTTTTTTAACCTTTCTCTATTTATTTATTTATTTTTAACATCTTTATTGGAGTATAATTGTGTTACAATGTTGTGTTGGTTTCTGCTGTATAACAAAGTGAATCAGCTATATGTATACTTATATCCCCATATCCCCTCCCTCTTGTGTCTCCCTCCCACCCTCCCTATCCCACCCCTCTAGCTGGTCACAAAGCACCGAGCTGATCCCCCCATGCAAGGCAGCTGCTTCCCACTATAGCCACTGGTATTGTATCTCAGTCACATTACAGTTTCATTTTTGTGGTGTGGCTTAAAAAGCCTAGGCTCCCCAAAAGAGCCAGCCAGGTTCATGGTAAAATTCTACTCCTTATTCATTCTTTAACAAATATTTATCAAGCACCTATTATTTGCCAGGCACTATTCCAGAAGTCACGATCGTAACAGAGAACAAAACGGACAGATGTCCCTGTTCTGTTGCTTACGCTACTGTAAGCAGGAGACAGAAAAATCGTGTCAATATGTAACATGAGCTAAGAATTTTGAAGAAAAGCCAAGCAGAGTAAGGGAGAGGGAATGACAAGAGTGGGGTGTTTGGGCTGCTCTTTTAGATAAGGTGGTTGGGGAAGGCCTTTCTGATGGGGTGACTCTCCAAGTGGGGCCCAGATGGAGGTGAGAGAGAAGTAGGAAGTCCTTTTTGGAGGAAGTCCTTTTTGGAGGAAGTCCTTTTCAGGCAGGAGGACTCGCGGACAGCGCCTCCCAGTGGCGAGTGCGTCTGGCCCGTCAGAGGAACAGAAGTCACTGCCGGGACCTCTGCACTTACTCGGTTTCCTCCTCTGCAAGTCCATGGGCTTGTCGTGAGGAACAGATGAAATCACTTATGTGGAAACATTTACGTAAACCATCAGGCATTGTATCAAAGTTATTCTCTTTATATTGACTTATCAGGTATTTGTAGAATGTCTAAATCATCATGGATCGTAATTATTATATTACGATTCTGCCCTATCATTTTCTTTATTGAGGTGAAATTCATATAACGTATACTTAACCATTTTAAAGTGTGCGATCCAGTGACATTTAGTGCCTCCACACTGGTGCAACGACTACCTCTCTTCAGTTCCAAAATTTTGTCATCACCCTGCCTTTTCATTTTTAATATTAGTTTATGTTACCACTCTTGAAAAAGGACTTTTTTCCCCATATCTGACTGCCCTTCCTGGTGGCCTTCACCAACTCTTATGATTCATCTATGTGTTTATTCAGCAGATTGTGTATCAGGCATCTGCTGTGCAGTAGGTAGGTAGGTCCTGGGGTTACAGAGGACACACAGGTCCCTGCATTTAGAGGACTCATAATCCGCTGGGGGATTTAGACAATGAACATAAGTTATCAGAAAATTGATTTAAATTATGATATAAATGCTTATCAGAAAAAATGCTTTGAAAATTATGTTTAAAACATTTGTGAAGTTATTAAAGCTACCAGAAGTGAGATGCCACTAGCTATTAGAGCTTAGAATAACATGACTATATTGTTTTTATCATCGTGCCTCTGGTTCAGAGACACTGGAGTGAAAGATCACCTCAGGAAAGGGACCTGGATGATGTCAGGGCAGAGAGTGAGCAGGCAGGCAAAGGTAGAAAACAGTGGTACTTCATTCATTTCCTCCTGATAACAACCCTTTCAAGGACAGATACTGTTACCATGACTCCCATTTTATAGATGTGGAAACTGAGACTTAGAAGGTCCTGCCTTGCCTAACGCCAACAGGCGGCCCTTATAGCCAATGTTTCCCTTCAGCCATCTGTCCGGCAAAATGGAAAAGCATTTTGTCCAATAGAGGGCAGTCGCACACCTGGTTGGAAGAAGACGTGGAGGCACGCGCCGGGTTGGTCGGCATCCACCCAGCCCAGATGGCGTGCTCCCAGCCTTCCAGGGGAGGTGCTGCTAGGCTGGCCTCGGAGTCATTTCGCCAGACCTCCCCGGGTCCTGCCCTCCTGCCCACTCCCCTCCCACCCTCCCACCCAGACCCCTGACC
>NW_020173674.1:6654738-6659240 GCF_003031525.2 Neophocaena asiaeorientalis asiaeorientalis
TCCTGACCCAGCAAGCTCTCAGCACCCTCGGGCCTTTTCATGCACACTGATGTGTGCATCTGTGTTTTCCTAGATGATTGTTTCTTAATCATGCTGTGGAATAACAAATCAGGGCTAGTAACCCAAGTGACCTCAAGTGATGAGCTAGTGATCACCGAAACATTGGTAGAGCCCCCCGGGCAGGAGTCCAGGAAATGCTAGTGTGATCCTCATGGCCACGTGGTGCAGCGGTGCCACCGTGGTGCCACTGCAGCACGTCCATCATGTAGGCACAATCTTGGGGTTTCTTTAGGCGGGATGACCTGGCAGCATTTCCACCCCACCCACAGCTAGTTTCGCTTTCCTAATGTTGTTAAAAAGTACCTTCTAACTGAAGTAAGGTGGTTGAACAGGTTCCAACATTTTACCTAGCCTTTTTATGTGATCATTGAAGATTTCTTCCTTCTAGTGGGTCTCTTTTCTCTTCTGTCTGGAAGATGGCCAGGACTGTCGTCTTCGGCATTTGTCCGAAGTCCAGGTTCTAATAGCTTTTGGACTGTGGTTTAATTTTAACCATAAAACCTTCTTTTGGAAGAATTACTTTTTAATCTGGAAAGAGCCAGTCCGATAGAGAGTAGAAACACCTCCTGCTGGGAATCAGTAGGCAAAGTTATGTTCATGTACTGCTGACATATCTCTTTTTAAAGGGGGGGGGGGGGGACAGGCGCTGATTTGATGGGAAAAAATAAAAATGAAAATTGTGGATAGGTCAGTTTGGAGTACTGTTTGAACGTACTCCAAGAGAGTGGGCAGCCGGAGAGAACTGAGGGGCGAAACGATTGAGAGATCCCTGGGTCCACCTACAAAGCTGAGTGCAGCAGTGAGAGGTTTCTTCGCACTGTGCTGTGGGCAGCCATGTGGCACCAGCTTTCTGGGGCAATCTCAGCTTCTGAGACAGAAGACACTGGCCTTTTGCCAGGCCATGCGTCAGACTGCCGCCAGTTCTCAGTTCTGAAAATGTGGTCATTGGAGAGGCCTGTTAGCAGTGTGACAGATGTTATCTCCTCAGGAATGACCTTACCCAGGCTGTGAAGCCCCGAGTCCCTGCACTCGTCGGGGTATGCTGAATTCCTCCTCTTCCCTAAAACTGCAAGTCTTTTGGTAATACTTACCTGCATTTGTAGGACCTGAAAGAATTTCTGATACAGCAAGACAGAAATTGGTTATCTACCTTTTTTTCAGTTTAGGTGGCCAACTTCTTCTTTCTTGATTAAAAAAAGAAAAATCAAAGATGAAAAGAAAATGGAACATGCGATGGAGACCAATTCTAGAAAAAAAAAGATTTGTGCCAGTCCCAGCTGTGGCACACAAATCTGGAAAGACTTACCCTTTTTGCAGAAACAGTCTTCACTTTACCAGAGATTCATGCTTAGACTTATTTAAATATGAAACTTTTCTGGAGCATGTAAGTAGGAGGGAGAACAGAAAAACCAGAGGCTAACTATCAAAAGTTGTTATCAGTGGAAGGTGAGTCTTATATGAAAACAAAGGGTCTGATTACCCAGTGAGGCAGTAAGGGCTGAGACCTCCATTTAGAAAAATCTGACCTGTGCAGACTTCAGGGCAGGTGCCTAAAGCCAGGTATGGCCATGCTGGCCGGATCGGTCCCATAGGAGCTCCTCAAAGCAGGGACTGTGCCTTTCACAGCTCCTCGCCGCTGTGGTTCCTCATTCAGAGCACTCAGTGACTGTCAGATCAACGTGTTTTTCGGTTAGATTTGATGCGTGTAAGGAGAACAGTACATCCACTCGTGACCTAATCTGGCACAGAATCAGAAACCAGTGCTTCTCACTCCTCTTGCCTCCGAAAGTGGACTGAACAAGAAGAGAGAAAGCAAAAGTTTCACGTGCCTGGAGGGAAACAGATGCTACAGAGATGAATTTAAAAAGAAAGCAAGCAAGCTGAGTTAATCTGGGAGTTTGATGGTCACTAAGAATGCGTTTCTGTTTCATCATTCAGTTTCTAGCTCAACCTTCCAGCTCAGACCTGTGCAGCAGCGTCTCTGGAAGCTCCTTCATTCTCAGGCCTTCTCCTTGCCCCCTGGGCACAGTTCCTCACTCGCACCTGGGCTGCTACCTCCCAGGACACCCCTCAGGACCCTTCCTGAGTCCACCTACGAACCTGCCAAAGGCAGAGAGATTGGGGCAGCACTCTCGGGTGATGCTAGGCTTCCCAAAGGGTGCTGTCACCCCTAGAAAGGATTTCTGCTTGGTGATGTCTCCGAGGAGTCCAGGGAGGTAACCGGTTGTGCACTGATTCAGTTGGGAGGGAGATAGCACAGCTTTTAGATTGCTCTCTGTTCGAGCTAAATCAGCCTGGGGAAGGGCAGGTCTGTGTCTCCAGCTGGTTTGGTAGTGGGAGAGTGGCATCAGGAACTTTTGCACCAAGAATCCTTAGGACGTTACGAGGTTTCTCCACAGTTCCCTTATCTTAAAGTTTTTACCCATTCATCCAGTGTGCACAGGATTGCAGCATCTCTTTTGTCTTGGTTATATCCTCAGAAGCACAGGAAAACTCATGAGAATGACAGAGTCTGGAAAACAAAAGTGCACAGAGGAGGCTCAGGCTATTGGGGCAGATGCCAGGAGCTCTGGGATACTTGAGGGTGGCTGTGGACAAAAAGTCCACCTTGGGGTGTAAGGAGAACAATTCTGCATTATTGGCCAGTGAGCAATTCCCTGTAAATAATCTTAGGAAAGAATGGAGGGACTTCCCTGGTGGTCCAGTGGTTAAGAATCCACCTTCCAATGCAGGGGACGTGGGTTCAATCCCTGGTTGGGGAACTAAGATCCCACATGCCACAGGACAACTAAGCCCGCGCGCTGCAACTACTGAGCCTGCGCACTCTGGAGCCTGCACGACACAACTAGAGAGAAGCCCGTGGGCCGCAGTGAAAGATCCCGCGTGCCACAACTAAGACACAATGCAGCCAATAAATAAATAAATAAATAAATAAAAAGAAAGGAATGGAACCAAGGGCGTAAGTCGGAGTATATGTAGTGGCCCTGGTTATGAGATTGTCTGTCTGTCTATCTGTTTAGTTAACAGATTATTCCATGGTGAGGGCAGCAAGGTCATGTGTAGCCCTGAAAATTAGCAATGCTGTCCTGGGGCTCTGAAAAAAGAAGTGACAAAGTATTCAGCTACAGGCTTGCTCTGTCTTCGTGTCCAGGCCGGCATGCACCAGACAGAGAATAAAATATTGAAGTGGCACCCCAAGTGTTAATTCTGCAGAACAAACCACCTGGAGCGGGAGAGCACCTTTAGATCCAGCCAGGGCAGTGAGGCCCCAGATGAATGACATCACGCACGTGTGCCTCCCTCACAGGGAGCCCTGTGGCTGTTTTGGGCTTGGAGTCATATGTGAGACAATACTGCTGACAGCATTGTTTCCTGCCTTAGACTCACCCTGTCAGCAGGACACCATTGACATTATTTGTTTGCCAAATTGTAGCACACTATGTACAATGTCTTTTAAGTTCAATTAAATTAACGTTTAGCAATACTGTAGATAGAAAAGGCTAGAAAAGCACTGTAGTAAACAATGATTACTGAGATTAGAGTGCTTGGAACTTGAGCATTAGAGAACCTTGCGGATTTGTAGGAGTTACCCAGGATGAGTACCTGTCTCTTATAAGAAGCATGTAAGTTCCTAAAGGATATCGGTGCTGATTGAAGTATTTTAGGTAGCTCGGGGCAGACTAAGGAGGGAAGGAAAGAGATAAAACATCAGAAAACATCTCTGAATACCAAGAATTATTACCTCCCTCTGCAAAAACACTGGGGGCTGAATTGTTTGTGTCAGTTACCCTGGAAAAGAAGATAAACTGAGGAAGAAATCCTCGGCACAGACTCTGGAGGCATTGTTCAGGGATGAGAACCCCAGAGCAGCCTCTTTGATTTCAGAGGTGAAATAGCTGAACCCCAGACCTCACTGTAAGATGTGAAGAGTCACTCCAAATTCATAAGCTCATTAAACTCGTGTGTTTGACTGTCTACACATCCTGCTTTAGAGAAAACACACAGAATGCTTCCAGCCATACCTTCTTAACCACTTGGCTGACAGTTCTTTCTTCTAATTACTCTAGTGAGCGTCCCTGTTATTTATAAAGTTTGGGGAAGGGGGGTTGGGGGGGGTGGGGATTTGTGCTTTGGTACTGTTTCCAGCACAGAGGGGTCAAAGTCAGCCCATCTTTTTGTTTGTTTTTGTTTTTGTTTTGTTTTGTGGTACGCGGGCTTCTCACTGTTGTGGCCTCTCCCGGTGCGGAGCACAGGCTCTGGACGCACAGGCTCAGCGGCCATGGCTCACAGGCCCAGCCGCTCCGCAGCATGTGGGATCTTCCCAGACCGGGGCACGAACCCGTGTCTCCTGCATCGGCAGGCGGACTCTCAACCACTGCGCCACCCGGGAAGCCCCAGCCCATCTTTTAAAGTCAGTCTGAACTGGCAGATTACCAGAGAGG
>NW_020173674.1:6659355-6683536 GCF_003031525.2 Neophocaena asiaeorientalis asiaeorientalis
TCTCTCTCACAAACACACACACGCACACACACACACACACACACACACACACACATCCATGCATGTCATCAGCTATCTGTCTGATTTGCTGGAAACATGGGGCTGGGGTCAGGGTTTTTTAATTCATTTGTACGTCTTCACTGAGTTCCCAGGTGACTAGTGGCTGGTTCACCCCAAAGCTCCCCCTCCCCATTCACTTTAAAAAATATATTTATTTATTTATTTATTTATTTTGGCTGTGCCAGGTCTTAGTTGTGGCATGCAGACTCTTTTTGGTTTTTTTTTGGTTGCGTTTGGTCTTTGTTGCTGCACGCGGGCTTTCTCTAGTTGCGGCGAGCGGGGGCTACTCTTCGTTGCAGTGCATGGGCTTCTCATTGCGGTGGCTTCTCTTGTTGCACAGCACGGGCTCTAGGCATGCGGGCTTCAGTAGTTGTGGCTCGCGGGCTCAGTAGTTGTGGCTCACTGGCTCTAGAGCGCAGGCTCAGTAGTTGTGGCGCATAGGCTTAGCTGCTCTGTGGCATGTGATATCTTCCCGGACCAGGGCTCGAACCCACGTCCCATGCATGGGCAGGTGGATTCTTTTTTTTTTTTTTTTTTTTTGTTTTTTTTGGGGCAGGTGGATTCTTAACCACTGCACTACGAGGGAAGCCGCGACATGCAGACTATTAGTTGCGGCATGCACGCGGGATCTTAGTTCCCTGACCAGGGATCAAACCCGGGCCCCCTGCATTGGGAGTGTGGAGCCTTAGCCACTGCACCACCAGGGAAGTCCCCCCAACGATTCACTTTTGTTTCGATGAAATGAGAAGGCTTATTCTTCCATTTCCCTTTCCCTTCTTTCTTTCCTTTCTTGGATGTTGGTCAGATCAATGAGACCGTTGTCATAAAGTACTTGGAAGTATTTCAAGAAGGGCATGACCTGACTCTCTGTTACACTTGGGTCAGTTCACCAATCTCCAGTCTAGGGCTTCCATCAGCAGCCCCAGAGGTGGTGCCTGAGAGCAAGGAGGACATGCTGTGGACATAGCACCCCATGGTACTGTGGGTCAGTGTTGCTCATTCCTGACCTCGGCATCGACAGTCTCATCCCTGGAAGTGGGATAAATGGTAGTTTGGCCCCTTGTGTCCCCTCATCATGCGAGCCCTCCGCCATCTCTGGCGTGACTTGCCAGGCTGCACAGTTCCCTGTTCCAGGAACTAATAAGAGGTAGAGTGAAAAGATTGTTTCCTCGGATGCACTTTTACAAGATGTTTCCAAAGAGGGGGTGGCAGAGAAATGGTGAGCCCCGCTCCCTTGTGCGTGGAGGTGTCACAATTCTGGCAGGAGGTCACAGGGATGCCCCACCTTCCTGGGGGCTCTCACTCAGCACAGCCAGTCAGACAGCCAGGGACCGGGCAACATCAAGGTAACCACAGACCTTTGTAAGCGAGATACTGTTGTCCCTTCCAGGCTGGCAACACTGTGACCTGCTGCAGGAGAGTGGCTGAAGGGCAGCTGAAGGGCAGCTGTGCTGGGCAGGTGGCCCTCCCCATGCCAGCGCTCCCTGGGTCACGTCTCCACTAAGCCTGTGCGGTCTGTCACTGTCAGGCTTCTCCTGAACCACCTTCCCTCGTGGGTGGTGAAGGAGTTGCGTGTCTTATGAGAAGAATATTAGATCTGTGTCCCCAGAGGAGGAATCACTGAGCCCATGAGGGTTATTCACCCGCAGGAGAACCTCAAGGACAAAGGAATCTTCTAGAGACAAAAAGGGGGGTGGTTGCAGAAGTAAGCCCAGAGTCCAGTGGGAGCTCATTAAATCCTTGCTGAGAGGAGCCTGGCAGCTGCTTGACGAGAGACAGAGCAGAGGCTGAGAGATCGCGGCGATGGAGCACGACAGAAGTTTAATGATGTTAATTAATTAGACTCACTAAAAGGGAATAGAACATTCATTGGGTTGCCAAAAAGTGTTCTTAGCAGACAAAATTTGCAAAGTCCTGCACTGGGGATTGACAAAGGCGTGATGGCCAACGTGTTAAAAAGGAGGGAGACGAGGAGTTCCCGCCAAGTGGTTAGGACTCAGTGCTTTCACTGCAGTGGCCTGGGTTCAGTTCCTGGTCAGGGAATTAAGATGCCGCAAGAAAAAAAAAAAAAAGAAGGGAGATGGCAAGCCTCACAGCCGTGAGTGGCTGGCTCCTGTGTTTCTGCCACTGTGCCAATTTGATGTCAAGCGACCCTTAGTGTTTTTGTGTGCACGTGTGTGATCGTTTTCTGAGCAGTTCTGAGCTTTAAGAAAATGTTGGCGAGGTCAACAACCCACAGTTTGGGGATCTGATGTTCCGCCCAGGCCGTGCTCTGGGAAAGGAGGCCCCTCCTCCCTGCCCCTCACCAGGGGGCACTCCCATCATCCTTCTGCCTTACCTTTACCCGACACTTACCCTTCCTCCAGGAGAGCTGTCTCCTGCCCTGGCCCGTGAGGGTTGGGTGGGGTGGGGGGGTGCAGGAGGGAAGGAGAGAGTTCTCTCCTTTGTGGTGTGACTGCCACCAGTCATTGAATGCTTTGCACTGAACCAAGGTGAAGCAACAGGGACACCAGGTGCTAAGAGCAGGAACTTGCTGTGGCATCAATGTTTTCTCGTCTCAAATTATAGGAGCAGAGAGAGAGGCTTAGTTCCGGTTGGCAGCATTTGCTTCAATGAGAGGGTGACGAGAGCCTCTGGAAGCTGGCTTGATGTCTGGATCTCACTCTGCTCACTTGGACAAAAGGATTGGCTCTCTGGGAATTAGAGGCAGAACTGGGGCTTTGAATAGATTTTGAAAATAAAATTGGCTAGAACATGATGCGGAGACCCAGGTTGCCAATTTAGCCCCGAACTCTTCCTTCAGCTTCCTCTGGAGAATAAGCATAGCCCATGGCTGGGACCACAGGCTGACCCTCTTTGCTGGTGACAGAGAGCTCTCAGGTTACCGGGCAGGTGGTGGGTCACCTTTGTATGCAGAGAACAACCCGTTTTCACTTGTTCAAGAAAACACTGACCCACTTCTCTGTGTTTGTTCTTGAGGCTGCTCGTGGCTTAGGATCCCTGTGGCCAGAAATCCACCCCATTCAGTCACGGATGGGGAGCTAAGATGCATATTTCTGAGGAATGGCCCCCTGAGAGGGACTGGACACTTTGGGGGCAGAGAATTCCATGGGGCTGCTTGCAGAGCATCGCCCTGCGTGCAGGCCAGACCTGTGGTTAGTCCCCCACGTCTCCCCAGGGGAGGAACATGGCCGAGTTGGCATCAGCCTTCCAGCCAGTCCTTGTTCTCAGCTTGGAGCCTACTTGGTTTCTTTTTTCATGGGAGATAAGGAGGGAATAGAGTTGTTTGTCCAGGTGCCACTAGTCCAGTGGCTGTCGCGGGTACAGGAGTGTCTTCAGGGCATAGTGTCAGATCCGGTCGCCCCCTGACGTCTCTATTCCTGATCTGGGTGTGCTGTAAACATCAGGCAGATTCCAAACTGGGAGGCTCTGGGAAACCCCTTGGGCAGGAGATTTCAAAAAGAGATTCAGATTAGAAAAAATATAGTGGCGTGAGTTTCCAAGGGATGAAGGAGACAGGAAAAACTCCCATCCTGGCACTTGGCTGGATAGCGGGGATAAACAAGAAAGCCTAGAAGAGCCTAGAATGGGAGGGAGGCAGCTGAGGCAGCCAAGCTGAGCGGGAGCACAGGGCTGTCCTTGCTGGCCGCTCCCCGCTGCCCCGGGGGAGGCAGGAGGCTGTGACTCTTCACCAGGCGAAACCACAGCCGAGCGGCGCTTTCAGTCTAGGGCATGTCGGCACCAGCAAGGCTTGGGTACATCAGAGGCTCCCGCAGAAGGCGGAGGGGCCTGGGGGCCAGGAAGTAGGGTTGGCAGGAGTATCACGAGAAAAACTCAGCTACAGAAAGATTTTAAAAGGCTTGGTGGATAATTGAGGAGGGGACTAGCGAGGAGGAGAGGAGTGAAGCTCATGAACCTGCCAGCTTGGTGGCTCCTGCGGGAAGGGGCAGCCCCCCACCACCGGCTACTACCAACGGCCGTCTGCGTGGCCTCATCCCACAGTTGTCCTCTGCGCTGTAGCTCAGGACACCCTGGCGTCGGGTGGCTCCGAGTGGTGGGTGTCTGTGGCATCAAGAGCACACATGAAGATGTTGGCTGCACCCAGAACCAAAGAGACATGGACACGGGGAGAAGGAGCAGGAAGCGGAGGAGCGAGGAGAGGAGACGCAATAAAATGAGCCCGAGGGGCTCCTCTGGCAGCGCAGTGGTTAAGAATCCGCTTGCCGGTGCAGGGGACGAGGGTTCAAGCCCTAGTCCAGGAAGATCCCACATGCCGCAGAGCAAATAAGCCCGTGCACCACAACTACTGAGCCTGCACTCTAGAGTCCACGTGCCACAACTATTGAAGCCCGGGCGCCTAGAGCCCGTGCTCTGCAACAAGAGAAGCCACCGCAATGAGAAGCCTGCGCACTGCAACCAAGAGTAGCCCCCGCTCGCCGCACCTAGAGAAAGCCTGCACGCAGCAACGAAGACCCAACACAGCCAAAAATAAATAAATAAATAATAAAATTAAAAAATGACCCCGAAGCAGAAAAGGGGGGTAAACAGAAGGAAAGGCATTGTAGAAGGAGCAAAAACGTAAGAGAAGAAGAGTGAAGATGAAGCATCTCATTTGGAGGAGCTGGGGAGGGGCGGTCAAGAATAAGTCTTCGAATGTGGTCAGTATTAGAAAGCTTGTCATCTGATCAGTAAATGCCGTTCATCTAGTGGGATGAAGAAGGTGGTACTCTTTGGAAACCTTTGGGCCCATCCCTCGTGAAAGCCGTGAGCGGCACTGTAAGAACCAGCTCACGGGTTCTGAACAAGAGGGGCTTGTGATTCATGGGTGTGCCTGCCACCTCCACCCAGAAGCCATGGCTTCCCCCATCTCGTGCAGGGTGGGGACCCATCTAACTGGAACTGCCACCCAGCCTCTCCCAGTCTCCTTAGATGACAAACTGTGGCATCCTTGGTCCACCCACCTTAGCCCCCAAGCATTTTGCCAGAACATCAGTAAACAACTTTGGGTGAAGGGGGTCAGAGACCTCTGCATTTTGGGCTGTTTTCTCCTCCTTTCCACTGCCCAGCACAGGACTACCAGGGAGCTCTTATCACTGGCTACATATTCTTTGCTCAAAGAGCAGACAGTGGGTCCCCGAACACTTTCCTCCGAGCTCGTTTTAGTTTTATTTTATTTTTATATGCTATGACTATGGACTGGGAAATCCAAGTTTTCCTGAACCACATGGGAACTTACCCCTCAACTCCCGCATGTCCAGCACAGCCCTGACGACAGCAGATGGCCAGCTTTCTTGCTCAGGCTGATCAGTGTTATTAACGACAACATCTAACATTTGTTTAGGGCTTTTCTTTTTTTCAGCCGCACTGCACAGCATGCAGGATCTTAATTCCCTGGACTAGGGATCGAACCCATGCCCCCTGCAGTGGGAGTGTGGAGTCTTAACCACTGGACCACCAGGGAAGTCCCCGATTAGGGCTTTATACCTTGCAAAGAAAATAATTGTCTTATATGATCCTCATAATAATCCTGCATTACTGTTACTTCCACTTTCTAGACAATGAGTTTCAGAAAGATAAAGTGGCTTCCTTTGTGTCAACTGGTGGACCCGGGATCCGCTCACATTCTCTGACTTCAAATCCTCTGTGCCTTCTATACAAGGTCGTGGGCCCCTGGGGGCTTCAGAGCAACATCAGAGTTGGGATTCCTGGATCCCTTTCCTCAGCCCCAGCTGACCTTGGACCTCAGCCTTCCTCCCACCCATTCCCATCCCACCCCCACTCTGTGATCACCAAATGGGAGAAGACTCTCCGTTTCTTGGTGAAAAGTGTATACAGAAAGCAACGATTTTTACATTCCCTCTGCCAAGAACTCTTTCAAAGTCTCCAAGAAGGTTTCTTCTCATAACGAAAGCAATATGGGATCATTGTAGAAAAGCACAAAATATAGACAAACAAAACAGAGGAAAATAAGAGTCATGATTCCACCACGTGTTGTGCATGTCGCGGTGTCTGGTCTTCCACAACATTTATGTTGTACATGTCGACCTACTTGTGTTTACAGAAATGGAAAATGTGCCTATCCATAACACTGCTTTAGAATCTGCTTTTTAAACTTAATATATTGTAACCATTTTCCTGTTAGTAAATACTTTCATAAAATCATATTTAATGGATACACAATATTTCATTATAATTTTGGATGGTACACTAGAGGTACAGATTTGGATTGTTCCTACTTTTTCACTGTTGTAACCAGTTTTATGATAGACTTCTATATCTGATTTTAATTTTTATTTATTTGATTATGAGTGAAGTTTATTTTTTTTATTTATTAAATTTTATTTTATTATTTTATTTTGCGGTACGCGGGTCTCTCACTGTTGTGGCCTCTCCCGTTGTGGAGCACAGGCTCCGGACGCGCAGGCTCAGCGGCCACGGCTCACGGGCCCAGCCGCTCCGCGGCATGTGGGATCCTCCCGGACCAGGGCACGAACCCGTGTCCCCTGCATCGGCAGGCGGACTCTCAACCACTGCGCCACCAGGGAAGCCCTGAAGTTTATTTTTATATGATTTTTATCATTTGAAGCTCTTTCGTGAATAGCTCATTCATACTATTTGCCAGTTTTCAGTGGTCCGCGTTTTCTTTTCCTTACTGATATGTAAGAACTCTTTATATTAAGGCTAAAATTTTATCTGCCAAAATCTAATTTTGACACCACATCTCTTTTTTTAATATTTATTTATGTATTTATTGGCTGCGTCAGCTCTTAGTTGCAGCACAAGGGATCTTTTCTTTGCAGCGCACAGGCTTCTCTCTAGTTGTGAGCTTCTCTCTGGTTATGGCGCATAGGCTTAGTTGCCCCCCGGCATGTGGGATGTTAGTTCCCCGACCAGGGATCGAACCGGTGTCTGCTGCATTGCGAGACCGATCCTTAAACCCTGGATCACCAGGGAAGTCCCTGATACTACCTGTTAGTGCACCATCTTGAATGCGGGTGCACTCTGCTTTCCTCCAATTCCCCCAACCAGGCCGTGGATGCTTTGCTCTTTTTCCTCTACTTTTTCTTTAACAAATTCCCCACAAACACAGCAAACTCTGTAGAAGGTTCCTCCTCCAATGCTCACCCCTAGAAGCACCCTGGCCTCCTTAGGCAATGTCATTCCTCTCCCCCTGGGCACCAAGCCCCCCATCCCTCCACCCCAACTTCCAGGACCTCATCACCCGCTCCCCTTACACAGGCCACTGCCCTGGGAGTGATGGTGGGCCTCCCAGAGGTTCCATCAGAAAACCCTAATGTGAACTTCTCAGAAGCCTTGGGAGGGACTTCCCTGGTGGCACAGTGGTTAAGAATCTGCCTGCCAATTCAGGGGACACGGGTTCGAGCCCTGGTCTGGGAAGGTCCCACATGCCGTGGAGCAACTAAACCCGTGCTCCCCAACTACTGATCCTGTGCTCTAGAGCCCACGAGCCACGACTACTGAGCCCGCGCACCTAGAGCCCGTGCTCCGCAACAAGAGAAGCAACGGCAATGAGAAGCCCGCGCACCGCAACGAAGAGTGGCCCCGCTCGCTGCAGCTAGAGAAAAACCGCACGCAGCAATGAAGACCCAACGCAGCCAAAAAAAAATTAAGTAATTAAAACAAACAAAAGAAAGAACCCCTGGGAGGATGGGGGAGGAGACCATGTAGGGGTCTTAGCATCAGCGGAGACTGTCTTGTCAGGTAGGGCAGGAAGTACTGGTTGGGTCTGTCACAGCAGGAACAGAGAACCCCACTCTCCAAGGGCCCCTCTTGCTTCTGAGCAAGCCCCTAATGCAGGGCTGTCTGCCGCCAGCCTTCCCTCCTCTTCCCGAGTCTCAGTTGCCCTGTTGTTACCGCTGGCAGAAGGGTCGCCAGTCCCACCAGTTCCCCTGGCCTCCTTTACCAACTAACCGCTGTGCGTGGGGAGGGGGAGGTTCTCTGGGCCTGTTACCTGGAGTCCCCCCAGAGGCGGTAGAGGCCCGGAGGGGCCAGGCAGGAGCCGGCTGGACTGGACAGGCCGAGGTGGTGAGGACAGGATGAGTTTCTTAGCGGCAAGATCACTTCCTGGGAAAGCTGGGACTGCAGGGAGAAGGGCGGGGGGCACGGGGCGGACGCTGGGAATTCACTTCCGAGTTCCTGTGGGTTTGGAACGTCCTGGTCCACCCTCCATGCCCCATGCATCTCCCCTCCCGCCCTTTCTCCAGGTTTGGAATGTTTGGAAGCTGGCTGTGGCTCGGACAGTAACAGGCACAAACATTTCAGTGGCAGGAGCTAGACCCCAACACCTTTGGCCCCCTTGGTCTCTCGCGGAGGAGTTTTGGAGTTTCCAGAACCCTCTTTTCTTGTATTTTCACACATTTCCCACGAAGACCATGTGATGCCCGTCAGTGAGAGCCTGGGGAGCTCCAGTCGGGTGCCTGCGCAGCGGTTGCCCTGCCAGGTGGCCGCGATGGCCTTGGCCTCTTGTTAACCTGTCTAGGCTTCGCTTCCTCATCTGGAGAGTCTAGACCTCGGGGCTAGTGCACAAATCACCAGACAGACGGTAGTGGGGGCTCATCCGTGTCAGGGTTTCTCCCTCCTTTCTCTTTCCTCAACTCTGCGGACGTGGGGTCGGTCGTTTGGGAGCTTCAGAGATCTCTGCTCAAGGGCAGAGCTCAGGGCAGCCTGGGCCCCTTCCTGCTTCCTCGGCTCTCACCCACTAGTGCAGTTCCCCCACCGCAAGGTAAACCCCGGAGTGCAGGGACCTCATTCGTCTCTGCATCCCCAACGCCTCAGCACGGGGCTTGGCACAGAGTAGGTGCTCGTGAAGGGGAAGGCTCTCCCATCTCATGAGAGTTGAGAGTCCTCAGACTGGAGCCTGTGTGACCTAGAGCAAGACATTTAATCTCCCTGAGCCTCAATTTCTTTGTCTAAAAACAAGAACGATAATAGCTACTTCCCAGGGTGGTTGTGGGGATTAGTGATGTCAGAGGGAAGCGCAGCTTGGTGCCTGCCCACCACAAGTAGTAGAAGCTCAATAAATGCAAGCGGTGATTAGCTGCTATTAAAGGGCCGGTGTCTAGGGGCAGGACAGGAATAAAGACACAGACGTAGAGAATGGACTTGAGGACACGGGGAGGGGGAAGGGTAAGCTGTGAGGAAGTGAGAGAGTGGCATGGACATATATACACTATCAAACGTAAAATAGATAGCTAGTGGGAAGCAGCCACATAGCACAGGGAGATCAGCTCGGTGCTTTGTGACCATCTAGAGGGGTGGGCTAGGGAGGGTGGGAGGGAGGGAGATGCAAGAGGGAGGAGATATGGGGATATATGTGTATGTATAGCTGATTCACTTTGTTATACAGCAGAAACTAACACACCATTGTAAAGCAATTATACTCCAATAAAGACGTTAAAAAATAAATAAATAATATAAAGGGCCAGCGACGCGACTCCAGGAGCACGGGGCTTAGCAGTAAATGACCCTGGCATCTCTCACTGCCCTGAGCCTCTCTCGGTTTGGTCTCCCACCCTGAATGCCGTGGTCCCTTTACTCTGTGGAACGAGCCCATGCTGCTGTCACCTAACAGGCCGTGTGGCCCCGCAGCCTGGACGCAGAGCTCACTTGCTCTCTGCCCTGAGCAGCCCTGCCCCAGCTTCCTCTCCGCGGCGGTGGGAGGGGGTGGGAGAAGGGGGCGTGCCAGCCGCCCTCAAGCGTTAAGTCACAGGCGAATTCTGAGGACAGGCGGGTACTCCTGCTTGAGATTTAGGCCGGTTACACAGTGCAGCTGGCTCCCTACCCCTCACATCTCTGAACACATTTTTAGACGCCTGCTTTGTGTTCTACTTTGAAAGCTTGATAGGGTAGAAGTATTCTCATTTTATGTAGAGAGAACAAGTGAGGAACAAAGGAAATCGGTCCCTTGTTACGGAGCTCTTACGTTCAGGAAACAGAACCTGGAAGACACATTATAATTCTCAATGTACCACCCTTACCCAGGACCAGAATCTCCACACCTGCTGGTGTCGGACCTGAGTCCCCACGTGTCAGCGAGCCTGCCGCCCAGGGGGTGGGGCTGCCAGGCAAGGAGGGCCGTCCCAGAGGAGGACTGAGAGGGCCTGACTGATGGGTTACAGGAACCAGAAAGCTGGGAGCTGTTAGCCTGCGGGGTGAGGGATGGAAGATCAAAACAGACTCTAGAACTGGGGAAGGGGGCTGGCATGAGGAGCGGAGGGCAGATTGGTCTTGGACATGAAGAGGGCGGAACATCCTGGGTGAGGCGAGACCACCACCGCCTGAGGGAGTGGGCTCGTCCTGGGTGGCCCCAGAGGATGGGCCAGGGGAGCCCTTCCAAGACCAGGTCTTCACCACCCAAGCCCAGCCTCCCAACTGGTCCACCCCTTCCAGGGTTTTCTTTTCCATTCCATTCTCTTCACTAGCATCTTCACCCAGGCTCTGCCTTCTTGGGAATGGGGATTAGGCCTGGAAGTCACGGCCACTGCCTGACCCCTTAGAATTTCATGGCTGGAAAGTCTTGTATTTTGTCCAGCCTTCAGCCCCCCTACTGAGTCCCTGTAGAAATTCCTAACGAATGGCTTCCTAGCCCCAGCCAGCAGCCCCCAGTGACAATGCCCGGGGCGCCTCCCTCCCAAGCCACTGCCCCACGTTAAGCTGTGCCAGGGATCCCTGCAGTGGAGGCTGTGCCCCTCTGATGCTCACCTCTCCGCCCAGGTTCTGCCCGCTGGGTCCACCGGAATGAGCCTCTCTCCCTGCTTCAAGCCAGCAGCCGTGTGGTTGGTGCTCCCCACTCACTCAGCCGCCTTCTTAGCCTTCTACATTTCCTCATCTCCGCTGCAGTTTGTCAGTGAGTTTCTTCAAGGGTGTTATTGAGATGGGGGCGTAGAGACATGAAGCCTTTAGAACAGAAAGGGCCTTTGAACTTGGGAACCCACCTCATTTTATACACGAGGAAACTGAGGAGTTAGGTCACTTGCCCAAGGCCACACAGATGGCCCCAGACAGGGCAGTGCCTCAAGCCCCGTCACTGCTCTTTTCCTGCCACCCACCGACTGGTGATGGGCCCAGGCAGGCAGAGGGCAGTCTCAGCTGTTGACGCCACGCTTCTGGTGTCATCCGGGGTCACACTAGTGCTTCTTTGGGCCGCCCCATCCCCAGTGACGTGTTGAACTTCAAGTTGACTAAAAGCCCTGAATTGTTTTATAACTCGATTTTCTTCTGATTGTAAAAATTATATATGCTCAATGTAGAAACATTAGAAAATACATAAAAATATAAAGTATAAACCTTCACAGCACTTCCTGATGCTGTAAAGTTCCCCCCACCGTGCACTTGGTTGCTTTGCCTTTAGCTGTATAAATAGGACTCTCCTTCCATCCTCCATTAGGCCGGACGTCTTGCTAGGTCCCAGCCAGCTCTCCTGTCTCTCAGAATTTTGTTTTGTTACCAGTTCTTGTTGGCACCTGGGCAGGGCTCAAAAAGACACAGTGGTGTGGCTGAACGAATGACAGCATCCCGATTGTCGGATTGTTGGTGCGACGGGTGAGGCCCCCTGCGGCCCCAGAGCCCACACCTCCTCTCTTCTGGGTCGGATCCTCCTCTTTCCCTCCCTGAAACACCTCCCCTCCTTTTTTTTTTTTTTTTTTTTGCGGTACGTGGGCCTCTCACTGTTGTGGTCTCTCCCGTTGCAGAGCACAGGCTCCCGACGCGCAGCCTCCGCGGCCATGGCCCACGGGCACAGCCGCTCCACAGCATGCAGGATCCTCCCGGACCGGGGCACGAACCTGTGTCCCCTGCATCGGCAGGCGGACTCTCAACCACTGCGCCACCAGGGAAGCCCTCCCCTCCTCTTTTGTTCTATTCAGACTCTCCCATTTTTCCAGCCCAGCTGAACCCCACCTCTTCCAAGAAGTCTTCGTTCTTTCAAATGCAGAAGCCTCCTTTTTGGGTTCCACAGCCTTCGTAGTCTGGCCACACCACTTACCCTTAGTTATCCACTGACTTGCGCTAATCTCTTCCTTCTGCGGGGCTGCCGCCTATTTCCCAGGCAGCGGAGGGCACCCACGCCGTTCTCGTTTCCCTCACGGCACCCATCCTGCAGAGTCCTGAGATCATTATGGGCCCTCAGAATGTGACTGCTGGCCTGACCCTGTCTGAGTGGTGTCCCGTCCTTGAGCCCTTCTGAGTGGCTTAGAGGGAGCCCCCGGGTCTCCCCACCCCCATCCCTGGCTTCCTGGAAAGCTTGCTCCCCCTAAAGTTTGCATAGCAGTTAATCATCTGGGTTCCCAACAATGGGCTCTGCCCATCTTGGGACATGTAAAAATAGGATTTGGTTTGCCTTTCACATTGGGAGGCTTCTAGAGATAAAGAGAAATCCTCTGTGCCTGGCTATTTAAAGAGACATAGGGAGGGGTAGGGGCCCTTTCCAGTCCTCTGGGCTTCACACAGGGAGCCTTAGAGGTCAGATCAATGTTTTCCTTTCTCCTCGCAGCAACAGGACTACCAACTCTTCTCACGCCTCCCAGGACATCTGCCAAGGGCCGGGGCCTGGCAGCCCCCTCCTCCATCCCTGGCGGGGGCGTGATGGAAAAACGCTGAACTGGGACTTGGGGACCAGGGTCCCCAGAGTAATCAGGTCTCCCCAAGCGATCCTGGGTAGGTGATGGGCACGGCCAGGTAATCTCTTAAGTTTCCCTCTACTTTGAGTTGCCTAGAGGTGCGAGGCCATCTGCCGGCCTCTCCATCGGCAGCGTGTGCGTGCTTCTGAGCACAGACCCTGAGCCAGGCTGTCTGGTTTCTAGCCCAGCTCCACTACTAGTTAGTCATGAGACTTGGGGCCAGCTGCCTAACCTCTCTGCCGGGTGTGGGGAGCAGCCCCCATCTCGTAGGGTGGCTGGAAGGTCAAGGGAGCTAATATGCATGAAACACGAGTGTGCCTGGCCCAGAACAAGTGCTGTGCAGGTGTGACCATCCCTACAGCTAGGTGTCTGACCCAGAAGTGACGGGAATTTTGCGCCCTACTATTTAGGAATGTGGCTCTTCCTCCTGTGGTCCTGGCAGGGTGTGGGGAAGAGACTGGACCCCAAGTAACTGCACCCGCTGGAGGAGAGCCACGAGTCAGTCAGGCTGCAAGAGCCAGGGGAGGGCCTGATGCCACCGTGAAGAGCAGAACACGCGGTCTTGGGGTCAGCAGGCACTGACCGCCCAGACCATGGGCAGGCCACTTGATCTAGCAGGCTCTTGTCTTGACCAGGGCCATTGCTACTTGTAAAAGGGTAAAGCTTTGACTAGAATGCATCAATTGTTTTGATTAATTTCCCTGCAGGTGGAAAAACGAGGTCTATTAAACAAAAAAGCAGAAACACAGAAAATGATAGTTCTTTATTTTGATAGTTGAGGGGAAAGTTATAAAACAGACAGCACAGAGCTTTGTGACTGCCTCAGATAGGCGATGAACAATGAACAAGCAATGAACACAGGGATACAGAAATGTAAACAAGACAAGGCTTCCAGAGAATGTTAGTTTATGCTATACACCTTCCAGAATACAGCAGCTCCCACAGACTCTAAAGTAAACTAAAACGAGAGCCTTCCAGAACAATCCATACACATTCTGAGGGAGGTCAGAGAAGGCGCCTTCCCTGCATCCGGGGACTGTGCGGTTGCTGCTCTTTCCGGGCAGGAGAGGCCAAGGCTGGTTCCACCTGGGCTTTGGCTTCACGGGGCGGCTTCACCTGCTCTGTTCTGTGTTCTCTTTCGAGTTTGCCTTCTCGCTCTTCGGCAGGCTGGTTCCAGCCCCTGCCCGTCTTTCCCTTTTGACCCACACCCCTTTCGTGTTCTTAGCAGGAAGCCCAGCAAAGCCAAGGGAGCCTGGCAGAGTCCCTCAGGTGGAGCCAACCAGCCCAGGGGTGGCTCCCTCCTTAGGTGCGCAAGACCCAGCCTCGCCATTTGCCAAACATTCAGAAAAAAGGCTACAAATGTAACTTGTTAACCATCTAATACTGTCCTCCCTGTAGAAGTTTCTGATATGTCTGGTTATTATTCTGTCCCAATTTTTTTGTTCCCGTCCTAGGGTTTTTGACTCTCCCAGGAAGAGAGCAGGCCTCGCAGCCTGGCCCCGCACTCTTGCTGTTACTTCAGGCAGTGGACTCTGGGCGCATCATAGACTCATCACCCCAACCGGCTTACCCCTGCGGCCGCAGCTGGACACCCCCCACCCCGGATCTCCGGAATGGTGAGTTGTTCCGCAAAAGGTCTGTTATCAGGAGGCTCTCGGTCACCCTGAGACTTGCCTTGAAAGGATGTGGGAGGGAGGCAGAGACACGGGGAGGGAAGAGCAGAAGATGTGACGGTTGTCCCGGCAGAAGAGGGAGAACAGAGAGCAGTACAGCCTCCTCCAGGCAGGGCTGGAGGAAAGTCTTAGGTTAAATATCTCAGGAGGTATGAGGGGTGGGTCAGGGCAGCCACCCCAGAGCCAAGGCGCAGAGGAGGCGTGAAACGTACAGGATAAATAGAACTGCGTGGGGAGGAGAAAAGCCAGCTCCACCCTCTCTTAAAACAGTCGCCATCGGCACCAAAAATATATTACTATCTGTACATATGTCTTCTTTTAAAAAAGGAAATAAAACCTCCTTGGCACCTTGTAGTTGATTTCTTAAAAATGAGGTGATATATGGCAAGGCCTTCCGCGTGCGCGCACGTCCACGGCTGTGCACACGCGTGCATCTCCCTGTCGAAGAGCAGCGCCCCGCAGCGCCCCTGCAGCCCTGAGCGCGAGGAACATGGCCCGGCGGCCCGCCGCCAGCTCCTGCACGGCTGTTGTTTGCAGGGGTGCCCTCTGCCGGAGCGCCTGACTTTGCCGTCCACGGGGGACCAGCAGCCCCCCATCCCCCCGCTGCTCCAGAAGCAGAGGACAACAGGATCGCCCTCACGTACCTCCTCTGGGAAGGAAGTCCTGTCTCTGGACCCGAGCTGCTTCAAATCGAAGGCAGCCCTGGCCCGCCCCGCCCGCCCCACAGTTACACATGTCTGCCCGGGCTCAGAGTGGCCTCTGCCCCCCAAACACCGACGCAAATGCGAGCAGAGGTCAGCACCGGCCCGAGCGAGCACACGTGCCCACGGGCTCCACGCCAGGTCATTGGCGC
The DNA here is from genome assembly GCF_003031525.2 of Neophocaena asiaeorientalis asiaeorientalis. Taxonomy (NCBI): domain Eukaryota; kingdom Metazoa; phylum Chordata; class Mammalia; order Artiodactyla; family Phocoenidae; genus Neophocaena; species Neophocaena asiaeorientalis. The sequence continues at coordinate 6,674,580 of NW_020173674.1, forward strand.
TCCGGCAGGAGGCCGCAGAGGGCGGGCGGGCCGGGCAGCAGGGAGGCGGCCCTCGCCTTCTCGGGGCTGCCCAAGCCAGGGCACCACTGCTCAGAGGTGGTGAGTGCTCTGCAGCAGGGAGGTGACGGTGTCCTGCAAGGCCACGGCCACCTTCTTGGAGGTCTTGCGCAGCAGCGGGCTGTCAGGGTGGCGCTCCTTCAGGTGCAGGACGTGGCCCTCCTGGCTCTCAGACGTGCAGCCGCACTCCTCGCACACGTACAGCTTGGCCCGCCGCTCCTTGTATGCGTACTTCTGCTGCACGCCGTGGATCTTCTTGAGATGAGACTCCAGAGAGCAGCGCTGCGTGAAGGCCTTGTCACACAGGCTGCATTTGTAGGGCCGCACACCTGCGGGGAGGGCAGTGCCGGCGTCAGGGACCCGACTCCGCGGCAGAGGAGCGCCCGGCGGCCTGCCCGACTCCAGCTCCCCAGCGAACCGCGGAGGACGTCTGCCCAGAGCTCCCAGGCCCCCCGGGGCCCAGGACAGCAGCACGGTGGCCGCGGCCGTGGCCTCCGCCGGGCGGGCTCCTCTTACCAGTGTGGGTGCGCACGTGCCTCTTCAGGTCAAAGGTGTCGTTGAAGCCCTTCCCGCAGTAGGTGCAGAGGTGCCTCTTGACGTCGTTGTGACACTTCATGTGGCGATTCAGCATGCGCTGGTAGGCGAAGGCCTTCCGGCAGATGTGGCAGGGGAAGAGGCCTCCACCGGGAGTGTCCCCCAGCGTCACCTGTGGGCGAGGACGGGGTTTGTGACGGACACCCAGGAGGTGGGGCTGCAGGTGGCAGACTGCGAGGACACACACACCAGCCCCCAGCCACGTGAGGAGGGCGGTGCCCACCCCAGGGGCCACACCTCTGTGCTGCTGGCTCCCGGAGGTCTGGTGGTGGAGCTGGAAGGAAGGTCCGCCTCCTGTTGGGCTCCTGAGTCTCTGTGCAGGGCCGCCACCCAGCCCCTTCCTTACCATCTGTGGCCATCTCCCCACAGAAACAGCCCGATTCAGTAACTCTACCCGTTAGAAAGTCCTCCCTTCACTGAGCCCAAATCTTTCTCTGTAGTTTCTGCCCTCTGTTCCCATTCTAAGCCTTAGGACAGGGAAGAGTGCCCACGACGCCGTCTCCGTGCAGCCTTCCCAGGCTGAGGCCACCGCTAGGAGCCTGGAGTCCCCTCGCAGGCCAGCCCCGCCCCTGGCCTTCCTCGAGCCTGACGTGGTCTGGTCTGAGTCCCTTTGCCACCCTGATGACTCTCTTGCTTATAAACTTTTTTCATTTTCTTTGTAATTATGGAACAGCTGTTCAGAAGTGGAGACGTGGCCTCAACGCCCTACCTCTGTGAATGTTCAGAGGTTACTTGTGCTTTGTGGTGGCCTTGTCGCTGGCCACTCCTCCCGAGCTCCCTGGGCACCAGGCGCACCCCATCACCCCATGCCTTCGGGCACCGGGTAAATGCCTTGCTGCTAGCTAAGCAAGCCCTTTGGGGTCAGGACTCGCTCCTCTGGCACATCTGCTGTCCTGTGCCCCCTGCTCTCTCTCTCCACACGCTCCCTAGCCACTGGGATTAAGGGGTGGGAGGAAGGGCCCTCGGGGATCAGGGGCACTGTGTCAGCTCCCCGGCCAACCGCCCAGCACATGTCTTGGCGATTCCCCTCTGGTTACAACATGTGGCCACCGCAGTTAAGAGAGGCGGGAACAGCATTGCACGGCCAGTTGTCTCCAGTCTTTTGGCTCACAGAAAAGCTCCACGGGAGCCCTTCCTCTAGATGACTGCTTCCAGATCCCAGAGCTTTCAGGAATGCAGGCCCAGCCAGAGACAGCCTGGACGCTGCACACTGGAAAGCAGGGGCATTCCTGTGAGCTCCTTCCTGCCTCTGCTGCTGAGCAGGGGGCGCTCACCAGGCCCCGCCCCAGACACAAGGCTCCGGGATGGAAGCACACGCTTGGGCAAGGCGGAGACTGCCGCCGGGCACCTGCGCAGGGAGTCGACCACCGAGCAGACTCCAGACCTCACTCTCAGGCGGCGGAGATGCAGGCCCAGGCCAGCTTGCAGAGCCAGGCTCACGCTTCCCCACTTCTCCTAGGACTTCTGTGTAAAGAGGTGCCTCCCCTCAAGACCAGAAATGAAGCTAAACAACCCCCAGAGAGGACTCCAAAGGGTTAAGCGTCTTTGGAACCTCACTGCTTCTTCCCAGCGCATGGGCATTCTCACTTCCGACCCCCTTCTCTTCTTTCCCACCCCCGTCCGTGCTCCAGCGAGGTGCACTTCTCTGCAGAAACCTAGACCCAGATCCAAGGCCAATCTCTGCTTAAGTCTCATTTGTGCCACGTCTCGTGGGCTGGACCCAGGAGGATACACGTGCCCCTGGTCGTTGGAGACAGCGTGAGGGTCAGTACCTTCATCTTGGTGCGCAGGAAGCCATGGTCCCTGCTCTGTGGGTCTGCCAGGCGGCTCGTGTCTTCGGAGGGCAGCTGGGCCACCACGCAGGGTCCTGGGGTCACACTATAGCTGGAGTCCCGAAGGCTCATGTCCAAAGCCAGGGGGCAAGAAGGGGGTTCGGCCACTGATGGCTCTGGCTCCCTGTAGGGCTGTGGTGGGCAGAAGCCTAGGCTGACTGGGAAGAGAAGAACAGCCAAGTGAGGGGCTTGGTGGAGAAAAGGGGATTGCGTGGGATTTCCGGAAGGTTCCCTGGCAGTTAGCTGGCTGGACCGTGGAGCCGCTGCCCCACCCCTTGCAGGCATGTGGCAGAGCAGGGCTGCCCCCAGCCCACTGCATGCCGCACCTCCCTCCCCCCACCCAATTAAGGTAATTACAGGTGACGCCAGCCAAGCTCCACGGCCCACAGGCCTGCCCGCTGAGTAATTTGTGTCTTAGTGGAACTGGGAGGACCAAAGCTGCCCTGCCAATTATTCTTCCCAAGCTGTCTGCCTGCCCCACCTGGGCCAGTCCCTCTGGATTCCAGGCCTCATCCACGCTCCTGCAGGGACAAAGGGCACCACTGGAGGCCCTGGACCCAGGGACTCATCCCTGCCCCAGAAGGGTCCCGGTGGTCTGCGCCACTCCGAGCCTCTCTTCCAGGCAGATTTAGCTGCTGGCCGTGGGGAACGGGTGGTCCTAACCCCTCTCTCCTTCCGGGTGGTCTGTCCCTGACGTTGCAGCTCACTGGGGCTCCAGGCTCCCCACTCCCGCTGGCCCAGCTTAGCAGGTGAGCAGGCCGGGTGGGGCAGGGCAGGGAGGAGGTCCCGGAGCAGCAGGTGGATGCAGCCTAACAGTCTCCTGGGCAGCCTGCCCGGCTGTTACGCAAGCCTCCCCCAGAGCAGGGACCGCTCACTTGCTTGGTCGCTGTGGCGCTTTGAGGGCTGGGCTCCCGCCCTTCGCACGGCAGCTGCAGCGATACCAGCAATACCGGCAGCCCTCTGACACGCTGCTCCCCACGGCAGACACCTCACGCTAAACAGGGCCGGAGAGGCTTGGCCCTCATCCTGACTAGACAGGAGGGGAGCTCTCCCGAGTGACACAGAGGAGACAAGTCTCAAACCCCCAGAGCTGAGGCAAACAATCTAACGTTACAGTTTGGTCAGTATTTTTCTCCCGAAGAGGCTAAGCTAGGAACATTTTCCAAGCCTCAGAAGGAAAAATCAAGAGGGGCACAGGAAGGAAAGGATGAGTGGGCTTCAGGGAGAGGGACTTAGCAGGTTGACTTAGGGTCTCAGAACCATGAAGGCGGCCCCCTGCGCCTGCAGCCCCCGGCCGGTGAGACAGTGGACGGGGTCCCAGGGAGGGGCGGCCCCCAGCAGGATGCAGCGGGCAAGGCTGGAAGCAGAGGACACACCAATGGAGGAGGGGCGAATATGAAGGCACCCAAGTTTCGGGAGAGGCCCCCACTCTCGCCCCCTTCAAACACAACAAAGTTCTGACGGGAAGAATGCGCCTGCCCGCCACCCAAACCCGTTCTGCTGGCACTGGCGCCGTCTGTCTGTCCGTCCGGGGACTCTAATGTGCCACCTCATTCCGGGAGTTGATTCACCAGCACCTGGCCCTGGCCTGGCCTCTCTCCAAGCCCTGGACGGCTGGACGTCAGGCCGGAGCTCTCGGAGGCCCCCCCCGCCCCCCATCCTCCCACAGTGACAGCCGTCTGTGTACAGGGATGGGGGCTGCCAGAGGGTGGGCGTGTCAGAGTGTTGGCAGCTTCAATTTATGCCAGATTACCAGCTATTGGAGATCTTGGCTGAGAATTCAAAACTGGACGACAATTTCCATTCCTCAATCCAGGTAGAGACAAACAGGAACCTCTACCCTCTTCTGTCTTTCAGTATCAGAGAGCGAGATCAAGGCTCCCAAAAGCTGGAGCCGGGCCTCAGAGCCTGCACACGGAGCAGCAGAGGGAGGAGTGACAACAGGTGAGGGTTAACCGGTTTGTGCTCAAACGAGTTGTCACCCTTGGCTCTCTGCCTCCACGAGAGTGGGGTCCATGGTGAGGGTTCTGAGGATCTAAGCAGGTTTAGGGGGAGAACTGTTTTGCAGGCCCGCCTCTCCCGTTCCGCAGAAGCCCTGAGATGACAGTGCTGGGGAACCGGGGACAGGGAGCGGGCCTGCCTGCCCTGCCCCTGTGCCGCTTTTCCCGAGCGAGGGGCAGGTGAGGCCGTCAGGGTGGGGACGGTTGCCTCATCCCACCAGCCCCGCCAAACCTGTCTTCCTGCCACCCCCGGAGCGTGGCCCTGCCGCCGCGCCTATCACTGGGTGGCACCGAGCGGCAGCGAGCAGAACCGGCTGGGCCCTGCTTGTGCTACTCTCTGTCCCCTAATTAGATGTTTCCGGCAAGGTGGCGGCCGCTGTGGCTGCTCATCGCCCGCCCGCAGCTGAGGAGTGTGGCAAGGCCCTCTCCCTACCCCTCAGGGGCTGCACGGGTTCCCTTTCTGTCGGCCCAACATGCCTCCACCTGGATGACATTGTGGGCATTGGGCCCAGAGCAGCTTCCCACCCGAGGCCTTCAGCAAGTCCCCTCTCTCTTGCATTGAAAGCTCCTGGCCCAAATACCAGACAGGGTGCCAGGTCCTACCCTATCCAAGGCCTCAGGCCAGGGCTGGGCACGAGGCCTGGCCCTAGGCTCTCTGGGGAGAGCAGGTGAAGCAGACGTGAGGACACCTAGCCACGGGCTGGGGCTGCTGCTGACCTGGAAGCGGCAGGGGGGCGGGGGGGGAGCCCAGTGTGTCAGCACAGCCCAGGCTGGCGTTAGGCGGTCTTGCACCCTTATCGGGAAGGGCAGGGTCCCCTGTGCCCGTCTCCTCCGGCCCCCAGGTCAGCTAGCAGGGGCCTGAAAGGGAGCCAGTGCCAGCCAACTGGCAGAGCTGGGCAGCCCTGGAAACACAACGGGCCCATCTCTCAGCCTGTCGTTTCCATTCTGTGAACGCCAAGTTTTTCTCTCAGGCAGGATCTTTCCCCCCTTTCCCAACCGTTCCTCATACCGCGTCCACAGTGAAGTTAACCAACCCCGTGCACCTCAGCCTCACACCAGGGTGGACGCTGCAAGCGGTGGGACCGTACTGTGTTTGCGCCCTTCCTTCCCTCCCTCCCGTGCAGCACGGGGCTGGCACCCCTGTGGCACACCACACGATACTTGCTGAGCATGAAGAGAGTTAAAGAAGAAGCCTGACATCAACAATGGCCGTGCTTTGCTCCCGTCCTCCCTGTGCCCAGAGGACTCGGCCTCACCTGCTCTCTTTCTGGGACAAACAGTCTGGCAGGATTCTGCCTCAGGTCACCCAAGCTAGGGACAAACAGCCTGGCAGCTTGGGTGACGGCACCCTGTGGGACAGCTAGGAGTCCCATCTAGCCCACCGTACCCATCCGTGGGCTGGCTGTCTACCCTCCCAGCCTTGCTGCCCCGGAGAGCTCGGCAGACGCGTCCCTCACTGCCAGCACTTCCCAGGAATCAGAATGATCACCGTCAGAGGCATAATCTCTCCCCAACTCCACTCCCTCGCGCCCCTACATGTGTACTCTGGGGCCCAAAGCTGACTTTCTCAGCCTTTCTAACTCGGCCCAGAGAGAGCTGCCCAGGTGCCCACACTGCCTAGTCAGAGCCAGGCTGAGGACGCTCCAGTCCCACGCACCTCAGCCTGGCTGCCCCCCTGGGGTAGGCATGCGCTGCTGAACTGGCAGAACGGACTGCAGACGCTCCGTCTGAAGTGGGGAGGTGGGGGGGCGGTTTTGGTGGGGTGGGTAGGGAAGAGGCCCCAGGATGCTCATGGCTGGAGCATGTCATTCAGCTTCTGCCCTCCAGTGCCTTCCTGGCCTTTTGAGATTCCTCTCAGCAGGGGCCTGGAGAACCCCACTTCATCCCTGTTCCTCCCCGTTCCTGGAGCTTCCCCTTAGGTCCAGGAGATGGAATTTAGCCCCTGGGTACAGGGGCCTGGGTTCATCGTCAAGAAACCAGCATCAGTCCCTGCACTCCACAGTCAATAATGACACAACGAAGGAGAAATGCCAGGGGAGATGGAGGGCAGGGGCTCGAGGGCCAAACAGGTGGCAACTTAACCATGAACCCTTTCAGTGCTCCCGGCGTGAGTGGTGCCGTTGCCCACCCCTGCAGCCTTCCAGGCCCTGTACCCACTTCTGGGCTTTTCCCTCAGCTTTGGGAGGAGAGTGAGGCCCGGGGGACTGAGGGTGGGAAACCTCTAGAACCGTGCCTCAGAGAAGAGGCTGGAGTGCTGGTCAGACTGGGGCCCTGGAGTCAGAGCTGCCAGGCTGGGGCCCAGGGTCTTCAGTCAGTAAACACTTTCTTTCCAGGCATTCTTTGCTGCTCTAAGGGTCTCAGAGGGCCCTGGCGGGAAGGTCAGACCTCAAACGCTTCATTCCCCAGCCCTCCCGGTGCCTCTCCCAGTGGGACCGGATGGGGTCAATGCTTACTTGGTCACAACGTGCTGAGTCTGTGAGGTGGGGTGAAGGAAACGTGCCCAGCCGGCTCTTAGGGTCACGGTCGGCTGGTGATGGAATGGCCCAGTCAGGGGACAGGCCACCACAAAACACACTCCCCACCCTCTAGCCATCTGAGGCACCCGAGCGTGGCCCGAGAACATTCCCTTTCTCGTTTCCAAAAACTGTGGGAAAACTCTCTAGTGGGCCACATGGCTTTGAGAGGCAAAAGTAAGCTCTCTGACTTCTGTTTGCTTGAGCCCACAGGACTCTCCCTGGCAAACTGTCACCTGCACCTCCAGGTTAGACCCCACCCTACATCCGGGATGATCCTGCAGAGTGAGCGGCTCCCCTCACCTGGACAGCAGCGGCAGGTGGCCCAGACCATCCTGTGCACCTGATGGGACAGCCCCTGGGTGCAGGTCTCCCCCGCCACTCCCACTATGGCCACCAGAACTGTGCTGGGGAAAATCACTAGGATGCAAGGAAGTCAATGATTTGAACAAACGGAATTCCTTTGTCCTTTGTAAAAGTCAACACATGATCTGTTACTGATTGGGATGGGAAATAAAACTAAAAATAACAGCACACTAGTCTCGAGCAAGGCTCTGCTCACCTTTAACACAGTCCAAGTTCGGTTTATCAGATCCCAAGGAGCAGCTAGGCAGCAAGTCAGACAGGTGAGGGAGGAGGCAGGAGCAAGGAAGGGGGCTCACGTCCCTCACCCCCTCACATGGCCCTTCTGGAGGTGGAACACCGATCAACTCCCCAGGGAACTTGGAGAAGCAAGAAACTATACACAGAATCCTGGGCCCACACCCTGATCCGCCTCCGGGTGTGGAGGCAGCGCACTTCCCTTTCTGTCTCAGTTTCCCCATTGGGGTCATCAGGACTACTGGCGCATCCCGACCTTTTAAGGAGGCTGTAGATAGGGGCCTAGGCACTTGAGATAAGGCTAAGCTGTGAAACACCCCACCAGCCCTGTAGGCCATAGGATCCTGACGGTCGTCAGGCCACCACTACACCCACAGTCTCCAACAATTTATTCAGGACAGAAACCGAGGCAAGAGCCCTCACAGGGCCCCTCACCGCCCTTATTTCACCACTCTCCTACAGGGCCCGGGGCGATGCAGGGGAACCTGCAGATCAAAGGTCAAAGTCGGTTGGTTAATTACAACCTCTCCCCCGTTGGAGGCGCTGGGCAGGGTGTTCAGCGCATCCCGCGCCCCACCCCCAAGGCTTGGGGAAGGGGAGTTCCGAAGGAAACTGGCTCCCGACCAAAGATTCTGTTAGGGGTGGGGGAGGACCGAAGGCGCAGAAGAGGTCTCGGGGCTAACGTGGAAGATGCCCCTGGAAGAAGAAACAACTGGGGTTACTCATCCAAAGTTGACTCCCACGCTGTCAAGGCGTCTTCCGAAAATAAACTGGGTGCCCCAGCTTCCCCCGGGGCTGCTCCCTGGCTGTGGGGTGGGCTCCTTAAAACCCCTCTCAGCTCAGTGGTGTCCTCTGCAAGGTCGAAGGAGGCGCGTTTCTAACAGAGGTGAGAGCTGATCCCACCTTTGTCTTTAGGGCTAGTGGGGTGCAGCTCGGCGCCTTCCCCACAGTCTCGCGCTCCCCACGGCTCGGAGTTCCTGCCTGCCCGACCCTCACGGGGACCTTCTGGCAGCCAGTGTTGTGGGTGAGAGGGAGAGATCAATGAAGGTGGCTTCAACTCTGGGTCTTCTCTTACATTTACACAAATCTCAGCAGAAACTCCAGCTCGCTCCCTGCCCCCCTAAGTGGCACCGCTCCAGTGCCCTTCTCCCGCCTCATAAAAGTCCCGGCTTTCGGGATTTACTGCACGAGAGTGGAGGGTTGTCTGAGCGGTGACACACCCCGTTGCTTCCCCTGCGCCGCGGCTCGGACCGGTGGAAGGGAGAGCGGCACCGCGCGGGCCCGCGCGCCTCGGACAGGCCTGCCCCCCGCCCTGCCGGGGTCCTGGGAACGGCTGTCGCCCCCACCTGGCAGTCCCCGCG
>NW_020173674.1:6683566-6690786 GCF_003031525.2 Neophocaena asiaeorientalis asiaeorientalis
GGAGCGGGCGGGCGCAGGGCCCCCAGCACACGGCTGCCCAGCCGGCCCAGCCGCTGCCCGCCGGGGACCTCCCAGCTGGAGTGCTAGCGTTCGCCAACCGGAGTTTCGGAGTTTCGAAGGGAGCAGAGGAGGGGAGGGAGGGGAAGGGGCAATGTTATTCGGCGCTCGCACGCTCTAAGGGCGATGAAGTGAAACTCGCCCGACTGGGCCCGGCCCGGCGCGCCCCGGGCGCCTGAGGAGGCGTGAAGCCGTCGGGCGGGACTGGGCGGCCCGGCCCACACTTGTTGAACCGGGCCCGGGCCCAGGCGGCCCCGGGTCCCAAACGCCTGGCTGAGCAATTCGTGGTTCAGCCCAGAGGGAGGTATTTGCTGGTCGCCGGCACCGTTCGGAAAGGCACGCGGGGCCGCAGGAACGCGCAGGCCGGTGGGCGGGCAGGCCGGGCCTCTCCGGGCCGGGCCGTAATACAAAGCGGAGAGCCCGCTTTCTGGCCGGGCAAGTGTGGAAGGTTTCGTAGAGGAAGGGGCGTTTAAACCGTTCCGAGTCCACCGTGACCCCGAAAGACCTCAGCGCCTAGTCAGTGGGGCTTACACCGCCGCCCCCCGCGCCCCCCGCGAGCCCTCCCTCATCTTTGTTCCAAATGGCCGGAGTTCAGGTGCAGCAAGACTGGAGGTGAGCCGAGGGCAGAGGACCAACTTACTTTGTCTGGCCGCAGCCACGGCAGTCAGGGAGCTCATGTCTTGGCCTCAGAGCCCAGCCCTGGCTGAGGCGCAGCCCGGGACCCCTCACTCCAGCCATTCATCACGCTCTGCCCAGTCCCAGGACCCGCCTCCTGGAGGGAGGCCCCATCCTCCTCAGAAGCTGAGGAGCTCTTGGTGGCCTCCATGAGGCACAGTAACTGTGCCACTTCGGCCACTGGGCTTCTCTTACCAGCTGAGCTAGTAAGGGCAGGTATGGGACCCCTTCCTCTTTTTAGCTCTCCCCCTTCCCCCGTGTAAAACAAAATAATATTTCAGAGTCCCTACCACACATACACCTTTCTCACATATTAAATGTTTGCTGGAACAGATTAGGAGGAAATTAATCTGATAAGTGAATTCACACAGTTCAAAAGTCAGGAGTCAGAAGGGAGCAGCCTGCTTATGGTGGACTTTCAGGCGTCTAGTGGAAGAAAGTAGTTTTTCAAGGGGGAGGCTTCCTGAGGCCCTTTACATGCCCCCACTGGACTTCTGTAGAGCACTCCCTGGGTGGGTGGGGAAGGTGTGGACTTTGGGGGCAGATGGGCCTCCTTCTCTGCTCCTTCCTGGAACCTGTGAGTCTGGCCAAGGGGCTTTCCTTTCCAGGCTGTATCCTCGTCTGTCACCTGAGAATCCCATCATCTACCTCTTGGGTCCACAGTGAGGATGGTGTGAGCTCTGGCAGGGGCACTAATGTTTGCCCCCTTCCCCTTCCTTTCCCAGGCTCTGCTTCCCTTGTCAACCCTCCACTCTTACCCTGGACCCTTCTGTTCAATTGACATTAAGCGAGCACCTGCTACTTGCTTGTCTTTTTTTTTTTTTGCGGTACGCGGGCCTCTCACTGTTGTGGCCTCTCCCATTGCGGAGCACAGGCTCCGGACATGCAGGCTCAGCAGCCATGGCTCACGGGGCCCAGCCACTCCGCGGCATGTGGGATCTTCCCGGACCGGAGCACGAACCCGTGTCCCCTGCATCGGCAGGCGGACTCTCAACCACTGCGCCACCAGGGAAGCCCCTTGCTTGTCTTTTGAATATATCCTGGGCAAATAAGTTTGACTAACACTGCCTGGGAGAGAGGTGAATTTAGTTCATTCACCCAACAAATATTTATTGAGCACTTTGGTTGTACCAGACCCTGACAGGGGCTGGGACACAGTAGGGGGCTTCGTGGAAACTCTGATGAAGTTTCGTAGATGATGCTGGACACAGGCAGTCTTTCTCATCGGAGGAACAACTCAAATGTCTCCACTTGTGGAAAGAAAGTTACACAGTGTACAGATCAAGGCCCCAGGAGGGAGGGATATTCGTCCGCGCTGTCCACTGCTGTATCTCCAGCATCTCAGCTGTGCCTGGCACATAGTGGGTTGTCAATAAATATTTGTTGAATGAATGAATATCCTATGTTTCTTGACTCATGTGACCCATTCAGCCTTTTATGCTCCAAATTTGCTAGAGGCATAAATACAAAGCAAATTTCTTTCTTATGAGGAAAGCTATACTGCAAGTTCAGTGTGATAAAGGGCAACTCTCAGGGATGGGGGCTGGGGCATGGAGAATGTGACCATCTAAAGGACCAGTGACAAGCATGTCATCCAAGCACAGAAACCCAACGTTGCCACTTTTGTCCGTTTGGAAACCAGAAATCCAGATTTATGTGTGAAATCTACCAATTTTTAATTAATTAATTTATTTATTTATTGGCCACACTGCACGGCTTGCAGGATCTTAGTTCCCCGACCAGGCATCAAACCCGGGCCCTCAGCAGTGAAAGCGCAGAGTCCTAACCACTGGACCACCAGGGAATTCTCCGAAATCTACCAGTTTTTAAATGTTGACTTAGCTTTTTTTAAAACGTGGAATGAGTCAAATAAAATACAGTCGTGTGACAGATTTGACCCGTGGGCTGCCAGTGTGTGGCCTGTGGTTCAGGAACCAGACAATGTGTGTGAACTCGGGTAAACACTGAGCTGAACTGTGAGCTCCATAAGGGCAGGCACCTTCTGCCCTGTTCACGCAGTGCCAGTTCGATATCGTTCTCTCCTTCCTTAATGCAGTCAACAAATATTCATTGAACACCTACTGTATGCTAGCACTGGGTATCCTGTGACGCAAGGCAAACGAAGAATAAGGAAATGACTGGTGTGTTGCAGGACATTTAACTAGTGATGGGATGGTGAGAGGGGCGCTGAGATCTGAATGAGAGGTAGGAGCCAGCTGCGCAGGGCAGGGAAGAGGCTGATCCGTAAATGGATCAGGTGGCCCCAAGGCCCCAGAGCAGGAGTGAGCAGCGCCTGTGTGTGTGTGTGTGTGTGTGTGTTTGTGATGAACCGAAAGGCGAGGGGGCTGGATCATGAGGGGATGGGAAGGTGTAGGAACTGACCCTAGAGAGGCAGGTCGGTCGTGTCATGTGAGGCTCAGTGTGGTGGGAAGCCTTGGATCTGCTCTGGGGAGAGGAGTGTGTCACCAGGGGAGGGGTGCTGAGGGTGGCAGTAGGGAGACCAGTGAGGAGGCTACCGTCATAGTCCAAGAAGGAGGGGATGGTGGCCTGGGCCAGCTGCAGGCAGAGCCATGAGTGCTAATTCCAGGTGACATAGTAGCCATGCTGCTGGTACAGTGGACAGGGGTATGAAGGAAGCAGAAACCTAGCAGGCAAGCAAGGCCCATGTCCCCTGAAGGCTGGTGGCTGGCAGCCGCCTTTAGAGCTCGGCTCCCATCCCAAGTAGCCCAGGGAGAGCTAGGGCAGGAGTCGGATGGAGAGGTTTTAGAACAACCCCTTCCTGTTCTCAGAGAAGGCTTCTGGGGAGAGCCGGGATGAGGTTGGGTGGGGCAGGGGCTTAGAAGCATGGCGGCTCGGGGCAGAAAGGCTTTTGGGAGCTGTGCTGAGAGGACAAGCAGAACAGAGCACTGGACCTAGAGTCAGGCTGCCCCAGACTCTTAGTCTCCAGGGACTTGGGCTAAGCCCCGTCTGTACGGGGGGCTCTGAGTTCCAGCTCTGCTCCTCAGAGCTGTCAGGAGATGCTGTTGATTCACTTTTGCCCAGAAGCCTAGCAGCCCTTGAAAATGGACTCAGCCTTATAGCAGGCCGACAGTGCCCCTGGCCACCGAGGCCTCTGCTTGGCTCAAGTAGTGGCCTTTCCAGCTCTGTTTGACAGTAGCCCCGTGGAGGCTGCAAAGCCCCTGACAAACTGTGACGTGCTGTGGGTGACACTGACACCTCCATCTCTTGCTGAGTTCTGTCCTGTCAGCTCCCAAAGCATCTGGAATCTTCCCACACCTCCGTATCCACGTTTACCACCCTGATCCTTCACAACTGAATAAAGTCCTAGGGGCCCAGCGTGCTCTGGACCCAGCTGGCCTGACCCCGTGCTTCTTCCTTCTCACTGATTATGTGTGTGCCCGCCACACTGCTGGCCCTCTGTCCACTGAACTGGCCAAATCCTGTTCCCAGCTCACGCCTCTCCTCTGCTGCTCCCTCTGCCCGGAAGGCTTTTCCCCACTTGATGACTGGCTCTCTCGTTACTCAGGTTTCAGCCAGATGTGCCCTCTTCCAAGAGTCCTCTCTGACTGCCCTAGCTAAATCGTTGTCCCCCCAGTCACTTCTGTCCCATGACCCTATTTTCTTATTCTTTTTTGCAGCATCTCTCTATTAAAAAAAAATTTATTTATTTATTATTTATTTGGTTGCACTGGGTCTTAGTTGCAGCAGGCTGGCTCCTGAGTTGCTGCTCCAGGGCTCCTTAGTTGTGGCTCGTCTGCTCCTTAGTTGTGGCACACGGGCTCCTTAGTTGTGGCATGCAAACTCTTCGTTGTGGCATGCATGTGGGATCTAGTTCCCCAACCAGGGATCGAACCCGGACCCCTTGCATTGGGAACGCAGAGTCTTATCCACTGCACCGCCAGGGAAGTCCCTGCAGAATCTCTTATTCCATGAAATTTTGATTTGTCTTGTTTGTTCCTTTCTCCCCCAGTGTAAGTTCTGTACGTAAGGGACCTCTTTTAACATCATTTTTAGTAGCTTTATTTAGATATAGTTCACATACCATAAAACTCACCCTTTTAAAGTGTACAGTTCAGTGTTCTGTGTTGTTCTGGTTTTTCTGTTTGGGGCTGTGCTGTGCAGCTTGTGGGGCCTTAGTTCCTTGACCAGGGATTGAACCTGCGCCCTCAGCAGTGAAAACATGGAGACCTAACCACTGGACTGCCAGGGAATTCCCAATTCAGTGGTTTTTAGTATCTTCACAGAGCTGTGCAACCACCACCACTGTCTTCCATAACATTTTCATCACCCCAAAAGAAAGACCGTACCCGTTAGCAGTCACTCTCCATTCCTCCCAACCCCCGGTTCCTGGAACCCACTATTCTGCTCTCTGTGGATTTGCATATTGATGTGTTCTTTTTAAAGCATCTCTGTATCCCCAGTGCCTAGTGCTGTGAGGATGGGTATCTCCCATTTTACAGATGAGATAACTGAGACTCAGGACTCCTCAGGAAACTGACTTTCCCTTTTTTCAGTGTGCCTAGTGTCTCCACAGAACTGGGATGCCCTGGGGAGGATGGAAACTCAGCAGAAAGAGAAGAAATGAGTTGTGGGCATTGAGTGGGGAGTTCCCTGCTCAGCCACCTGCTGCAGCCCACACCTGGGCCCTCTCGGCTGGGAGGTCACTCTTGCGGGCAGGCTTGCTGACTGCAGATTCAGTGCTGGTAGTCTGAGTTCAATGTTATGCCTGGCCTGTGCCAGGGACAGTACCAGCACCACCCTCCCACAGGGGAGCAGACATCTGGGCAGGCAGGTGAAGGCTGAGGGTAGCTGTGTGAGTGGAGGGCCAAGTCAGGGATAGCAACGGGTTGTGGCCTGAAGCCCAGGCTCCACCTTTTAGGAGCTCTGTGACTGTGAGCAAGTGACTGCACCCCGCTGGGCCTCCCTTTCCTTCTCTGTGAATGGTACCCATCCTCAGGTACCTCAGGGTGCTGTAAGCCTCAGTGAATCCATGTGGATGCTCCCACCACAGCATCGAGAACTACACGTGGGTTCCCTCCCTCCAGACCCTGGGCCCCAAGGAGCAAAGGCTCAGAAAGGCTGGCGGCTGTCAGAGGCTGAACAGGGGCCGGAGCCAGCATTGTAGTTTCTGACCCTCTGAAGCCTGTCTCCTCAACTGTAAAAGGGGTTTAATAATCATTCCTCCCTCCCTGTAAGTGATAAGGGCTGGGGATGTGCAGTTATCAGCACCCTCTGGGCCTCAGACAGGGAAACCAGACAGGCTCCTGTTACCTCCAAGCTGCCTTCCCTCCCAGGGCTGCTGTCATCCTGGCCTCTTTCATCCTAGATTTAATTAGCCAGGCAGCCCCACTCCACAGCCTTTCCGGCCGAAGTCATCACTCCCATTTTATAGGTGGGGAAACTGAGGCACCTAGAGGGAAGTAGTTTGGGATTGCCGCCTGTGAGTCAACTGTTGAGCCAGGGCCCAGAGGAGCTGGGACTGGGTTTTCCAGCTGGACTTGTCCCTTGGGGTGGATCCCTGTCTCCATCCCCTTGGCACCCTGGGCACCCAGAGAGCCTCTTTTCCAGCTCTCTCTACCTCACCACTCCCTACCACCTCCCATTTGGAGGGCAGCAGGAGGGGGTGGGGAGGGGCCTGCCAAGCCCGGGGAAAGATGAGAAACTAGTTGGCAGCGCTGGCATGGGGGCTCAGGCCTGTTTCATCTTCAGAGCGGGCTAATGAGAGCCAGAGGCGTTACTCAGATCGGCGGGCTGTGGGTGTGGGGTCTGGACGCCCGCGGTTCTGTGCCCTGGAAATCTGCGATTAGTGGGGCGTCTGCAGCCTGGACCCTAGACCCAGGAGGGGCTGCTAGCTGAGCCCCAGGCCCAGCCCTCTGAGTGTCCCCAAACAGCCCTGCTCCATCCCTCTGGAAGTCAAGTGTGCTGGGCTCGGGCACTGCAGACCCCAGATCTCCTGCGGCGGCAAGGCCTCAGTTTCCCGGTCCGTGCTAAGCGTACTGTGAGCCCCGTGACCGGACAGACCCTGCGAGTCCTCACGTCTGCATCCCGTTGTTTTCCGCCTTCATCGCAGCTTGGGACTTGGCCCCGCCAGCTTTACCCTGGTCTGGCTGCCGCGACCCTAGCCGACCGTCGGCGCGGCCTCCGCCAAAGGTCAGCAGCTTCCGCCTGCCCCGACCCCGGCGCCGGCTCAGCGCCCCCAAGCCGAACGGGTGGGGAACCGGGGCCGGCGTCGGGGAAGCGAAGCCAAGCCCTGCGGCGCCCGCCCGGCCGGTTTAGCCGGGCCCACGGCGCGCAGTTCCTGCGGGCGCCCGAGGACCGCACCTTGTACACCCCCCAGCGGCCACAAGGGGAGCCCCAAGGACTCCAATCCGCGTCACCCCCAGGGGCCGCGGGCGGCTTGCGCCGCGCCCGGGCGCCGGCGCGGGGCGCGCTGGTTGCCATCCTCAGCAGTCTGGCAGGCGCGGGCGGGGCCCGGGCCGCTGTCCGCC
>NW_020173674.1:6690907-6699205 GCF_003031525.2 Neophocaena asiaeorientalis asiaeorientalis
CCCGCCTCAGTTCGACCGCCCACGCGCCGCGCGCCGCGCGCCCCGCCCCACCCCGCCCAGCGCCGCCAGCCCGGAAGTAGCCGGCCGGCCAGGTCGCCAGCGGCCGCTGGGTCAGGCAGGGTGAGAGCGGTCAACCCGTTACCGCGGGCGCCGGGGCGGTGCTGTGGCTTCGGTACCGGCTGCAGGCAGGCGGCCTAATGAGCTCTCGGCACGCACCCCTGCGCTAGCTGCCTGCCCGGCACCCCCGCCCCTGCTCGCCAGCCCTCCTCACCCCGGGGACCCTGGCGGCCCGCCCTAGCGTCACCCCCGAAACCTCTGGGTTTCATCTCGGGACCCGGGTGCGGGGTCCCCGCTGGCCTCTGCGCGTGGCCGAGGGCGGTTGGGATCTGCTAGGCGGCCCTGGGGTGACAGTGGCCCCTTCGGGGTTGGCGCAGGGGCTCGCGCGCCCTCTGGCGGCCCTGGGGCCCCGCGCGTCTCCAGGCCGCACGTCTGATCCTCCCTCGCTCTTCTGCAGGGACTTGCGTGCCTGACCATGGGGCCCACGAGCCGGGAAACCTGGGCCCAGCGCCTGGGCACCTTCCGGGCCAGCCCGTCCACCTTCATGGCAGGTCCTGAGGGTGAGGATCTGGGTCGTCACCTGCTGAGCGACCTGAGGAGTGAGAAGCTGAGCGAGCCAACTAAGGTAGGCCCTGCGCGTGACCTGTGTCCTGGCCCACGTGGTCCCTTCAGCCGGCCGTGCCGTGAACCTCAGCTTCGTGATTCCCACCCAGAATCCCCTATCCCCAGGTTTCCTTGCTGGCTCTGAGCTTGGAGTACCCAGCGCAGCTGTGGCCGGACGCTCCTGCGGCCGAAGTAGCCGCCACCTCCTTGTTGGATACCCTGGTCCTTCTACCCCCGCGGCCCTCGGCTCTGCGGCGGCCCCTTCTGCTGGCGGCCACCACAGCCTTGGCGGCAGGAGGTGCGTTGGGCCCCACCTCGAGAGCCTCCCGCCGGCTCTTGCCCCTGCTGCTGGGCTTGGCCTCGGGCCGCGATTTGGGGAGAAGCTTCGGCCCTGCCTCGGAACAGCGCCCCCTGCAGGCCACAGCGTGGGAGTGCCTGCGGGAGCTGGAGAGCTGCAAGCCTGGGCTGCTGGGGGGCTGTCTGGGGCTACTTCGGGGCCTGCTGGGGCAGGAGGCCGCTGTACAGCCACTCAGCCTGCTGCTGGCACTTGCCCTGCGAAACGCCTTGGTGATACAGGCCAGGGCCAGGGCTGGCCTGCAGGGCCTGCTTGTGGCTGGGGACTGTCCCACCGAGGGTGGTCCCTGGAACTGGATGCTAGCTGAGGAGGGTGATGCCCACCTTCAGCCCCAGGCACCCAGTTGGCCACCAGCTGAGGAGGGGGAGTGTTGCCTTGCCACGCTGGAGCTCAGTCCTGAGGAGGCCCGGGAGCTGCGGGCTGCCGTGGCCCAGCTTCTGGACATCTCCTACCTGCTCACTCCTGTGGCCCAGGCCCAGCTTCTGTGGCTGCTGGGCTGGGCCCTGCGGGGTCTTCGGGGACAGCCACCAGTGCTCTTCAAGCCACAGCTGGTACGGCTGCTGGGCACAGCACAGCTGACGCTGCTGCACGCCGTTCTGGCTCTGAAGGCGGCCTTTGGTGAGGCACTGTTTACAGCCCAGGATGAGGCCTTGCTGCTTCGCCGGCTCACCTTGGCTGCCCAGCACCCGGCCCTGCCCCTGCCTGCCCATCTCTTCTACCTGCACTGCCTCTTGAACTTCCCTGAGAACTGGCCACTGGGCCCCGCAGGCGAGGAGGCTGCCCCGCTATTGCTGGGGTCCCAGCTATGCCGTGGCCTCCTGCCCAGTCTCCTGCATGACCCGATGGCCCTGCTGGCCCGCCTGCATCTGCTGTGCCTCCTCTGTGTGGAAGACGAAGAAAAGGAGGAAAAGGGCCAGGATCAGAGCCCCCGGCAGTACCTGGAGGAGCTACTGGCTGGCCTGCGGCAGAGGGCAGCCCTGGATGGTGGCCCCCGGGCCTTAGCCACTCTCTGCTTCCAGGCCTCCTACCTCGTTGCTCGCTGCCTGGCCGGGCAACCTGTGGTGCTGACACCCTTGACCCACGGACTGGCCCAGCTGTACCGAGCCCGGCCTGCACTGGCTCCCCATTTCGTGGATCTCTTGGATCGGGTGGGCCCTGAGCTGGGGGAACCCTTAAAGGTGGTCTTGCGGCAGGAGGTGGTGTCCAGGCCAGGCAGGGATGAGGCCCTTCGTTGGCACCTGCAGATGCTGGCAAGGGTGGCAGATGGGGATGCCCAGAGTGCCACCCTTGGCTTCCTGCAGGCTGCAGCTGCTCGCTGCACGGACTGGGGTCTCCAGCAGGCCCTCCTGCAGGTCTGCCGGGCCCTGCTGCGGGCAGGTGTTGGAGGAGGCCTGGCGGACTTGCTGCAGGCCCTGGCCAGGCAGCTGGAGGACCCTGATGGGCGGGACCACGCGCGCCTCTACTACATCCTCCTGGCCCACCTGGAAGAGCCCAAGCTGGGGGTGGCCTTGGGCCCCTCCCTTGCCGCACCTGCACTGGCCTCTTCGCTGGTGGCCGAGAACCAGGGCTTTGCTGCAGCGCTGCTGGTGCAGGAGGCCCCGGCCCCGATTCGGCTAAGCATGGGTCCCCACAGAGCCAAGGGCCCGGTCCCAGTGCTGCAGCTCCAGGTGGAGGTGCTGGAGCAGGTGTATTCTCTGGAACTGCGCTTCCGTGTGGAAAGACAGCTCTATGCACCCTTGGGGGCTGTGCACGTGCCGTGCCTGTGCCCCGGCCGCCCCACCCGCCCTCTGCTGCTGCCTCTGCAGCCCCGACGCCCAGCTCCCGCGAGGCTGGCTGTGCGCGCCCTGTACACCACACCCAGCGGCCTCACCTGCCATGCTCACCTGCCACCCCTGCTTGTGAACTTCGCTGACCTCTTTCTGCCTTTCCCCCAGCCCCCCGAGGGGGCCAAGCTGGGCTTCTTCGAGGAGCTCTGGGACTCCTGCCTGCCAAAGGGCACCGAGAGTCGCTTGTGGTGCCCTCTAGGGCCACATGGGCTGGAGGCCTTGGTGTCCCGCCACCTGGAGCCCTTTGTGGTGGTGGCCCAACCCCCGACCAGCTACCTTATAGCCATCCGTCTGCCCCCAGACTCGCGGTTGCTGCTGCGGCTGGAAGCAGCCCAGGCAGACGGAGTGCCTGTGGCCCTGCGGACTGATGACTGGGCCGTGCTGCCTCTGGTGGGGGACTACCTCCGGGGGCTGTCAGCGGCTGGCTGAGCCCCAGGGCTGGCACAGGTAGGAGCAGGACTGCGGCCTTTGCAGGCTCTTGCCCAAGAAGGGCTGCTGAGAGCCAGGATACAGCCCCGTAGCTCCTTTCTGTAAAAACAAAACAAAACAAAACAAAGCCCCCTGTATTTGCTAACAATCCTCACTGGTTTGTTTTCTTTTGGGCCCTGGTTGGGGGAAGGCACAGTGGGGTGGGGGTCAGAGGCTCCAGGAAAGCTTCCAAGCTAGGAACCCGCAGACTGCAGGGCATAAAAGTTCCTTCCTGCCCGGATATACTAGGATTCTCTAGAATCCCTGCCCAAGAGGCAGGAGAAAAAATAGCCACATCTTTGCTTCCCAGAGAGGGAAAAGCCTTACTCAAAGCCACCCAGCAATTTAGGAATGAGAGTGAAGCTGGACTTGGGCCTCCTGACCTGTGAGCCAGTGCTTTTCAACTCCAGAGGTTTGCAGGGTCTCTGCACAGGGAGCTCAGGCTAGATAGGATGAGGGACCAATGGGCAGAAACAGAGGAAGCTGCAGTGGCCTGGTGGCCCCTTCCTCTAGAGCCCATGAGCCACAACTACCGAGCCCACGTGCCACAACTGCTGAAGCCCGCGTTCTGCAACAAGAGAAGCCACCACGATGAGAAACCCACACACCACAATGAAGAGTAGCCCCCGCTCATTGCAACTAGAGAAAGCCCGCGCAGCAACAAAGACCCAAAGCAGCCAATAAATAAATAAAGAACAACATTACTCATTAAAAAAAAGAAAGATTATAGAATATTGTATCCAATAAGAGAAGAATACATGTTCTCAAGTGCACATGGAACATCCACTGCGACAGACCACATTTTGGGCCATAAAACACACCTTAACAAATTTAAAAGAACAGGAGTCTGCTTTTGGACCACAATGGAATTAAAGTAGAAATCATGACAGAATGACAGCTGGAAAATTCCCAAATATTTGGAGATTAAGCAACATACTTCTGTATAACACACAGGTCAAAGAAGCCCCATGAGAAATTTTAAAATATCCTGAACTAAATGCAAATGAAAATACAACTTGTCAAAATCTGTGTGATTCAGTGAAAGCAATACTTGGAGTGAGGTTTGTGGCATTAAATGAATATATTAGAAAAGAAGAAAGATATAAAAATCAATAATCTAACCTTTTACTTTAGGTTACTAGAGAAAGAAGAGAAAATATGAGCCTACAGCAAGTAGAGGAAGATAAATAAAAATTAAAGCAGAAATCAGTGAAATCGAAAGGAGGAATTCAGAGAAAATCGACGAAACCAAAAGCTGGTTCTACGAAAATATCAGTAAAATTGATAAGCCTCTAGCTAGGCTAACTAAGAAAAAAAGAGAGAGCACAAATTATTAATACCAGAAATAAAAGAGGGGTCATCACTACTGAGCCCATGGACATTAAAGGGATAATAAGTATTATGAACAATTCTATGCCCACAATCTGATAAATGAAATGGACCAATTCCCTGAACGACACAAAGTAACAAAACTTACACAAAGGAAAATAGATAATCTGAATAGAGCTATATCTCGAGAAAGTGAATCAATAATTAATAGTTATAATGGTTAATACTGTATATTGTTAACATAATAATAGGTATGTGAGGTGACACATATATCAAATCATCATGATGTACACTTTAAATATCTTAACAATTTTATTTGTCAGTTATACCTCAGTAAAGCTGAAAAAAAATTTCTTAAAATGAACAACAGAAATTAGTGAAAATCTCCTAAAAAAAAAAAAAAAAAAGCAACAGGCCGAGATGGTTCCCTGGTGAATTCTTCTTGTGAAAAAACATTTCAGAAAGAATAACAATTCCTTACAATCTCTTCCAGAAAATAGAAGCAGAGGGAACACTTCCTTATTCATTCTATGAGACCAGCATTATCCTAATACCAACACCAGATAAAAAGACATCACGAGAAAGGAAACTACAGATCAATATCACTCATGAACATAGGTGCAAAAATCCTCCACAAAAATATATTAGGAAATTGAATTCAATATACATAAATGTATGCTAACACTTTAAAAGAGTCAACAATGGAAAGATGAACTAAAATATTTAAAAGATCACATAGGGCAGGAGAGAACTGTTTGCAAGGAACAGGAATAGACACTAGGTTTCTCTAAATAGATCTTACTTTGTAGTTTGATTTTGGAAATGTAAATAATCACATTAAAAGTAAATCTTTTAGGGCTTGCCTGATGGCGCAGTGGTTGAGAGTCTGCCTGCCAGTTCAGGGGACACGGGTTCAAGCCCTGGTCTGGGAGGATCCCACATGCCGCGGAGCAACTGGGCCTGTGAGCCACAACTACTGAGCCTGCGCGTCTGGAGCCTGTGCTCCGCAACAAGAGAGGCCGCGATAGTGAGAGGCACGCGCACCGCGATGAAGAGTGGCCCCCGCTCATCGCAACTATAGAAAGCCCTCGCACAGAAACGAAGACCCAGTACAGCCATAAATAAGAATCAATAGCTTTCCTGAAAACTATGGCCTACAGGCCAAATCCAGTCCACTTTTTTTTTTTCAGCCCACTGTGTTTTTGCAAATAAAGTTATATTGGAACACAGCCATGCTTATTTATTTACATATTGTCTATGGGTTTTTTTTTGTTCGTTTGTTTTTTTTGTTTTGCAGTATGCGGGCTTCTCACTGTTGTGGTCTCTCCCGCTGCGGAGCACAGGCTCCGGACACACAGGCTCGGCGGCCATGGCTCACGGGCCCAGCCACTCCGCGGCATGTGGGATCTTCCCGGACCGGGGCACGAACCCGTGTCCCCTGGCAACGGCAGGCAGACTCTAAACCACTGTGCCACCAGGGAAGCCCTCTATGGCTACAATGCCAAAGCTGAGTACTTGTGTCAGAGAACAAATGTGAGGTTCACCAACCTCTGCTATAGATAAATAATAATCAGAATGTAAAAGGAAAAACAGAAAAAAAGGATCTTGTTTGTAATAGAAACAATATAAGCTATCTAGGAATAAACTTTAAAATATGTATAAAAGAAGAAAACCTCACAACCGTACGGATAAGACATAAAAGGAGACATAAATAAATGGTATCATGTATCTTATGCTTGGTAGAAAATGAAAGCAAAATTCTATTCAATCTGTCAATACCCTCCAGCCAAAGACCACCAGGCACACATCTGTAGTTATTAGTTTTGCAGTGTGGGGTATCTCAGTAAGAAGGGATTAGGAAGGATTTCTTGGATTTGGGCTTGTGTTGGGGATATGAGGGAGGGTTTAAAGAAGTAGGACTTTTCTCTGGATTGGATGCTGTCAGCAAGTGGGAGTATTTCTATGATGGGATATGTTAACAGATCTTAACTATACGGAGGCTAAAGCTGCAATTGGTAAAGTAGCAACAGAAACATATTATCCAAGGTAGAGGGATTTTCATTATTTTTGTGTGTTGGACAATATTTGTGTCTTTGTCAGTGTTCACATGATTACAGAATGATCTTGTTTTTGTTTTGATCCTTCACATCACAGAGTGACCTTGTCTGATGTCTATGTTCTGTGAAATTGTTCATGTTCAACAGAACACCAAGGCCAGCTCCTGGATGTCCGAGGATGCTTTTCTCTTTCTCAAATCTATAAATTAAATGCAATTTTAATGTTAATTACCAGTTATGTATGGGTTCGTTTTATGAGAGTACTTGCCAGAATCTATTTAAGTTGGGTATCAGGACAAATAAACATTAAAGAAGAGTTAAGAAATCAAAAGGGAAAGAGTACTGCGAAAGCTAGACATGAAACGAAAAGGCTTATATATTTAACTACAAAAAACAAAAGTCTTCTCTGTAATAAAAATGACCAATACAGAAGTTTGTAAGACAAACTCGGGTAAAGTATCTTCAACACATTTGAGGAACGGTTGATATCCCTAGTTAAACACACACACAAACAAGACAAAACACTCTCTACCAGTCAATATATAAAAAGTGAACTCTTAGGGATCGTGTTGATGTTTTACAATAAAAATATACTATTGGAAAAAATTTTTCAAGAAAAAAATCTGGGGCTCGAACACAGGCGGTATTGCAGAGGAGCGTCAGAGAAGCCTACGCTTCCCAGGAGGCTCTGCGCTGACTGCCCCAGGCCTCCCGACAGGCTCCGCGCGCTTTACGCGCCAGCTTTGGCCTTAGCCTGCGAGCAACGGAGTCGCGACGGACAATGGAAAGCAGCGACGGGGAAGCCGTCGACAAGCGCCGCGTCCACCTGCGCCCTGTTACGCTGCGCGATCCCGCCCCCATCTTGCTGCACCTTCTGCCCTGCGAGGTTCTGGTTAACCGGCCCGCCCCCGTGGGGCTCTTCTTCACCCCGGCCATCCGCCAGGGTCCCGACGGTGAGCGCTCTCGGCTGGACTACGGCTCCCGGCAGCCCCCGCGCCGGCGCCGCGCTCTCCTCCGCGAGGAGCGGCGCGAGGGCTCCTGGGGATCGTGGTCCACCGAAGGTGGCGGGAGGGCGGCTACCGGGCTTGCTCCGGTAGGCCTGGATCAGACCCTCACTGGGGCCCTTCGCCTGCCTCCTCCAGGACTGGAAGTGTCGTTCCGGGGCCGCAGTCTACGCGGCGAGGAGGTGGTGGTGCCGCCCGGCCTCGTGGGATATGTGATGACAGAAGAGAAGGGAGAGCTGTTGCTGGGGAAGCAGGACTTCTCGGAGGGTTTGGAGGATGACGAGCAAGAGGAGCGGGAACTGGTGGAGCCCCCGGAGGCGCTGGAGCGCGACTTCGTGAGCACGGGGGTATAGGGTTGCAAGGGAGCGCGGGTGGGAGCGGCGGCCTCGATGCTGAGCCGGGGCCCCTTCCCCAGGACCGCTTTATTGGAGCCACAGCCAGTTTCAGCAGCTTCACCCTGTGGGGCCTGGAGACTATCCCCGGTCCCGATGCCAAAGTGCGTGGGGCCCTGACCTGGCCCAGCCTCGCTGCCGCGGTGAGTACATGGATGGGCCCCCTCCCTCCCAGACCCCACCCCCCGCACCCCTTCCAGGGGGTTT
>NW_020173674.1:6699237-6750705 GCF_003031525.2 Neophocaena asiaeorientalis asiaeorientalis
CCTGAGTGAATCTGGGGGCTTCGGGGCTGGGGAGAACAATGGGGCAGATGGAACCTGGGTCTGACTGGAGGATTAGACTGGGTAGGGGCAGCATGGCTTACCCACCACTCTTCTCTGGCCTTCTAGAAGGGCTATGATTTTGAGCAGCTGGGTCTCTCCCCTGAGGATCTGGGCCACCCAGTCCCCATACTGCAGAAATCCAATAGTAGAGGTGATTCCTGTTGCAGATTCACGCACAGGTACCCGAGGACTGAGAACCAGAGCTTGAAACAAAGCCACCGATCCCTTCACCCCAGTAAACCCTTCTTCACTTTGGAGCCTGATTCCATCACCCCAATAAAGGAGCTCTTCACAGAACACCTGTAAGTTCGCCAGCACCTTGGATCCAGCACTGCCCATTTTCCCACAAGGACCTTTCACAGCTCTGACCTATAGAAACAATTTATTGCCGGGGGCAGTGGGGCAAGAGAGGCCAGAATTCTGCAGCCAGTTCCCACCCCACCCCACCCCCAGCTCCTACTTTACAAAAGAAATTTGTACAGCCACCAGTCCTCTATACAAGCCACCCGCACCCCCCATCTCACTGTACACAGCTGCCTGGCTCCCTCTGGTCCCTGGTTCACAGCAGGCCTGGGCCTGCGGCCAGCCGACCTCGGAGTTGACCTGAGCCCTGAGCTCGCCCTGGTGCTAGGCGCCAGCAGGCCTTTACCAGGCCTGTCCTCTCCTTGTGGAGTTGTCCTCTGCCCTCTCTCCCTTGGCGTGCCTCTTGGAGACCCCAGTGGGGGAGGGATGGGCCGTCAGCCCCAGTTCTGCTGGCTTTGCTGGCACTGCCACGGGCAGTGCCTGGTCACCATTTTCCCCTCTTGCTCCAGTCCTTGGGAGTGAAGTGCAGACACTTGGAGTCGATCCGAAGAAGCCGCTTGAGCATAGCCCGTTCGTGCCCATCCACGATGTCCTCCGACAGTGTGAGGATATACTGGCCCTGGACAGGAGACGGGGCCAGGCAGGTCAGCCCACGTGGGGCCTGCTCTCTGCACCCCTACACACACCTGTCTCCCCCTGCCTGCCTCCCTACCTTGTAGTAGTTGATGAGGTTGAGGTACTGTAGAGTGGAGATGACATCCTCCTTCTTGATGCTGGTAATTTCACTGATCTCACTGTGGGAGGGCAAAGATCAGGTCCCCTGGGGGCCTACATCTCCACCCCAGGCCCCCAGTAGCCCGAAGAGTGAGAAAGCCCGGGAACAGACAGGTCATGCCATGCACCCCCGGGCAGGCAGGGCCAGGCTCACTTGATGGTGATCTGCGGCCTCTCCCCGCTCTCTGACTTCAGCCCCATCAAGATCTCCAGAATGGTCTGGGACCAGTAGCTTCGGTAGGATAGGAGGCCAAGATCCGAGAGGGGCTTCTCAGGCGTCCCTGTTTTCCCTTCCACTTTGGAGAGTTCATAGCCTAAAGCAATGGAGCAGGAGGGGGTGGGTAAGCAATCACAGCGTTATGCGACCATCGTTTAGGAATGCAGGTTGCAGAGGTAGACTGCATGGCTTCCATCCTGGGCCTGCCATGTGGTAGTTCTGTGCCTCAGTTTCCTTGTAAAGGACTAGTGAGCGTACTGTTCACCTGTGTGCTGAGGGCACTGAGAGAAGTAGCTACAATCAACTAGAAGCCAGTGAGGGCTTACAGGTGGGATGCGGGGAGTGCAGAGAAAATGGTTTGTGGAAAGTAAGTGCCTCCAACTTGCCTCAGTCATACCAGACTCTCTGTGCCTGGATATGTGAGGAGAGAAGAGGGGGAGACCCCACCTCTGGTCCAGGCCTGAGGGTGCTTGCATTCTCAGTCAAATCAGTTCCTCGGCTGTGACCTGAGAAGCATCAGCTGCTCTAAGACCAGGCTGGCCTGACTGGATGGCTGGGAGGAAGCAAGAAGGGCGCCAAAGCACTTCCCAAGTCAGAGGGAGGCCATTCCTCAGCAGTAGCTACCTCTCCAGTGGCTCTCTCCCTCCCATTCTGACTGCTGTGCCCTCCTCTACCCTGCTGACCACTGGGCACTGGCAGGCAGTTCCTGGTGAGACCCTCAGGCTATACAAAACCCTGAGCAGTTTCACATCTCTTGGACAGTATTCATTTCCCCATCAGGGCCCTGAGATGTCTCCACTACTTCTAGAAGCCCTTCTTTATCCTCAGTCACAACGAGCCTTGTGTTGGATCGTAGCCCTTTCTCCTTTCCCCCTTCATTCATCTTTATCAGCCAGTCTGACCCTCTTGCCCAACTTCCTGTGACTTTCACCAAGCAGCCCGGTGGGGAGGACAGAGAGGCTTGTGCTTTGGAGAAAGGAAGCATGGAAGAGGGAAGGGGCACACTTGAGTTCTTACTCAACTTTGCGGGGAGTGCATGCAGAGTCCTGACAGATCAACTGCAGGCCACACTTGCCTCCTCAGCTGCAGGAGCTCCCAGCCCCTCCCAGTCAACAACCGGCCCATCCTCTGGAGCTGCCTGGAATGGTGCTTCTAGTGCCGTCTGCTCCTGCCGGGCACAACTGAGCACATTTCCCTGGTGGCCCCGCACACATCCCATCTCCACTGAGGGCTGAGCACATTTCCCGGGTGGCCCCGCACACATCCCATCTCCACTGGGGGCTGAGCACATTTCCCGGGTGGCCCCGCACACAACCCATCTCCACTGAGGGCTGAGCTCCAGCTAGACTGACTTTCAGCAACCTTCTGCTCTTCAGGCAGGTTTCCTGAGGATGTGACCACATCTTGGCATCTTTCTATACCAATAAAATTTCTCAGAACATGTCAGTGATCAAGTCAAGCCTCCAAGTCTTCACCAGACAGCTAAGCCTCCCTCATCTCCCGGGTCAGAGCTTGGTTATCCCAAGGGTGCAGTGAGTGGTGAGTTGAATGGAATGACGGTAAGAGGCTGGGAAGCAAGAGGGGGGCCTTGGGGGCTGATGAAGAGTTCATGTCTGATGAGGGGCAGAGGCCAGATCCCTGTGAGTCACGTTCGACGTGACATCTGCTGTCCCCAAGGCTCAGAGAACAAGTAGGGAAATAAACCACAGGTCCTTGCCCAGGAACGTGTATAACCGCACAGGACCAGACAGCTGAGCAGGAGTGGCTCACTCGGCTTCTGCCCGTGCCCTGGGCAGGAGCAGACAAGTCAGATTTGGGAAAAGTTGAGTGGTACTTAGAACCTTGGCCGAGGAACTATGAGGGGCTGAAAACCTAGTCCAGACGAAGAGGGCAGTCACCCCAGTACGGAGAGAACCTTGGGAGAGTCTCATCTTTATTTCTAGCCAGTTCCCCTGGTGACTGGACTGCACAGCCAGGGCTGAGAACACAGCAACCCGACATGTCTGTGTGCAGCATCTGTGCGTGAGACAGCGATGGGGCCTGGGCCTCCCAGGACCTGCCCCCAGCCCCCAGCCAGCAGCACAGGTACTCACTGAACTCGATCAACAGCTTGCCGTAGCCCCGGCGCTGGTAGGGAGGCAGGGTCAGGATGCAGGCCACGTTGTAGTCTTCTGTGGATTCCTTTTCCTGGAAAAGAGGGGCAGGTGAGTGTGAGGGAAGGGACCTAGCTCAGGGCAGGACTGAGGACAGCCTGGAAGAACACTCACCTTGGAGAAGTAGCCCACGATGTGGAAGCCCTTGCAGTCATACTCCGTCATGACGTAGAAGAGGAAAGGGTCTGTGTCATAGTACAGCGTCTTGTGGTCGAGGAAACACTTAGCCAGAAGACACAGGTTCTGGGAATAACTCTGCAAACGAAAAGGTCTGTCACCACCCTGGGTACCCAGCCTTGAGCATGGCCGTTGGGCCAGGGTCAGCCTGAAGCTTCTTTGTCCCCCAGGCTGATAGGTGAGGAGCCTTCCTCCCTGGGGCCTGACCCAGTCCATTGGTCAGTGTGTCCGGCGCACGGGCCCTTCTTAGTGTCCAGGAGCCCACGTTTCAGCTGTGTGATGGTGTTCAAGCACCCGCCCCCCGGTGAGCTGGGCAGGTCTACTCGTGCTCTCCATACCCCATCTAACTCTGGCCTGGAAGCCTCCACTGCCCTCTGCCACAGTTACCAGTCAACAAACTGATGTGTCCCCGCTAAGAAAGACTGACCAAGGATTACGAGAAAAGCTCTGCCTGTGTGACAGTCTTAGGAAACTGGTTGTCAAAAAAACAACACTCTGCAACCCCCAGTCACGTCTCTTGAGAACTGATCTGCTCTTCTACAACAGTGGTAAAGAATTCCGGAATTTGACAAAATAACTGCCTCAAGGGCTGCCCCAGCAAAATTATTAATCTTGCTACTTTACTTCTATTCTCACAACTTTCCGGCATTTCAGATTTGGCTTTTTAAGCACCTGCTGGACACGGCCATTTGGATACCCAAGCCCACACACTCAATACAGTTAACAGTGGTTAAGGCAGCACCTTCCTCTCAAGTCCCCCCAGCACCCAAGCAGGAGCTGTCCCCTGGCAGTCTAGGTGACTGCCTCTCCCTCCCCGCCCTCCAAGCCCCAAGAATGGAGGCATTTCACTTTTAAAGTCCCTCCAGGTTATGCCCTTCTTCCTCCCCACAGCCAGACTAAGGCAGGTTTGAAGCCCCAAACCTGTAGTGTCCCCACTTCCCAGCTGACCTCAATCCCACCACCTGAGCTCTGTCCCATGAGCCTTGCCTCATCCTGTCTGCCTTCCAGCCAGAAGAAAGGATCTTCGCCTTTTACACTGTCTCTGCACATTTTTTTGCATTTCACAGATAACGCATTTTTTTTACAAATTGAAGGTTTGTGGCAAGCCTGCATTGAGTCTATCACTGCCATTTTTCCAAAAGCACGTGCTCACTTCATGTCTGTGTCACATTTTTATAATTCTTGCAATAATATTACAAACTTTTTCCTTATTATATTTGTTATGGTGACCCATGATTCTCAATGTTACCACTGCAATTGTTTTTTTAGACACAACGCTACTGCACGCTTAACGGACTATGGCACAGCGTACATGTACCTTTGATATGCTCAGGGAAGCCAAAAATATTGTGTGACCACTTTATTTCGATGTTCACCTGATTGTGGTGGTCTGAAACTGAACCCGCAGTATCTCTGGAGTCAGCATCCATTCCTGCCCTTCAGAACCCACTGCCTGTGTCACGGCTCAAAGGTTACCTCCTCTGTGAAGCTTTGCTGTCCACCTCTTCTGGATCCTGATAACCCACCCTTTGTGTTTCATGACACATATCACACTGGGATCTATGCAGCCATTAGCATGTCTGTTTTCCCCTGTGAGCTCTCAGCAGAGATTTTGTCCAATTCACCTTGTACAATATCTCCCACCACCTGCCCTACAGCAGGAATGCAGTAAATGGGGTGAATGGATCTGTTAGCCACAATGGTCAGTGTTTTCCTGAGCTGAAAGAAGCTACTCACTCGACTCCCTCAGACTCCCGGCGACAAGGACTCCCCGCTGCCCCTCAGCCACTGACCTTGTTCTTACGTCCATCGATCTCAAAGAAGGAGATGGTGCCCTTTCGGTAAATCTCGTTGCCTGGAGGATGTCGCAGGTCACACTTGGTCTGAGGAAGAGAGGAGAATTAGGGGCAGGGGTGGGGGGTTGCTAGGAGGATGGCCTCCTGGGACCCCTCATACCAAGTGACGCTGCAGACACTTGAGGCTTCGGCCGTACTTGAGGCAGAACTCGCAGAGGTAGAGGACGGGCAGCGTGGTGAGCTCCTGTGGGTATGGAGAGAAGTACCAGGGCTTGAGGCGGTGCCGGCCCAGCTCGATGCACTCGATGTTCTTCATCCGGGTGACAATGTCGTCGTGGCTCCGGTCAGACACCAGGCTCCCAGTCATGCGAGGAGCTGACGGTATTCCATCTGAGCTGTCCTGCGAGTCCTGCCCAAGGCCGGTGGAAGACACCAGGTTACAGGAGACAATTCAAGCTGGGCACTTTACAGCTCACAGCCTTTCCACAGGTTTCCTTGTTCTAACCTAACAGCAAACCTATTGGGGGAGGTACTAAAATCCGTACTTTCCAGTTAAAGAAACCAAGACTTGGAAAGTTTTCATTTGGAATGTAGAAAAAATCACCCAATGCCTGATCTGAACCAGCTCCGCCTCACTCCCAGTCCCACCAACGCCATCTCTGCTCAGCACCCCTTGTTCATTTTTAAACTAGTCACTAAAGTTTCCGCCCTGCCTATGTCCCTCCCCTCCTTTTCATCCAGCTTCCCTCTTCTTCAGACCTACCTCATCAGTGCCCAAGCAATTCGATTTTCGCTTCCGCCCTGGCTGAGCTGCCACTGCCCTACGGGCTGATCCATTCTGCAGGTGAGAAAGTAGGAATAGAAAACATAGCTGTGAAATGAGCCCAAAAGGGACTACCAGAGGTTATAAGAAGGGGAGGGAAGAAGAGATGGTTTGGGGGACTCACCTGGGGAAAAACCGAGGCTGGGGCTGTCTCGCTGGGCACTGGGGTCGCTGGTGAAACCACCTCCACCTTCCGTTTCTGCAGAAAGAAACCAGGACAGGTGGGTCAGAAGGTAGAGAAGGTGGGACCTGAGAGGAAAGCAAGGTCCCTGGAATTGCTGAGGGTACCGTTGAGCGGTGGTTGGGCTGCAGGCAGGAGCTGGAGGAGAGCGGCTGGTCGGGCTCGCCGCCGGGAATGGCCTCCCGCTCCTTGGGCAGGTTGAAGCGGAGTGTGATCTGGACCGGGATTGGCAAGGTCTTCCCGCTGGCCTGGGCGGAGGCCGGCTGTAGAGATAGGTCCAGGGTCTTCCTCTGGGGCGGGGTTGGTGGTGGGATCAGGAAGGGGAGTAGGGCTGCCCCCTCAGCATGGAGTGATCAAACCCCACCCTCTGCCCTTTCAAGGACACAGGAACAGCCACTGGACTCTGGAAACTACATCTGCAATTTGGCCCCCATCCTTCACAAGCTGAAGCCAGGGTGGGAGGGCACAGCCTCCAGCCCATCCAGGAGCCACTGAGGCCAAGAGATTTGAAAAGTAGGAGGCAGGAGAGAGGAGGTGAAGTAGGGGACCTACTCACCACCTCTCTCTCTGGAGAGCCGGGGCGGGACCCAGGAAGTCCGTTCTTGGTGGGGGTCTTGGCCTCTTTCTTGGGGAACTGGATCTTCTTTAGGTCCAGCCGCTCGTGGGTCACCCATTCATCCAGGCGTTTGTTGACTGCAGCAGTGGGGATGGCTCAGGAAGGAGTGCCAGAGGCTGCCCCGCAACCCTGCGGCCCCACCTCATCCCGGCCCAGAACTCACAGTCAATGTAATGGACGTAGAAAAGCTTCCGGCCACTGATGTCCTTCACGCTCAGTATCTCAGCCAGGGCTGTGGGAACAGCAGAGGCAAGGGCCTTAGACAGACCAGGCCATGAGGCTCCACCCTCCTACGACCTGAACTCCACCACGAGGCCCGATTCCTAAGCCCCAGCACTTGGAACTGCTCGCTCAAGCCCCCGTTAGTCACCAAGTGCCATCCCCTCTCCAAGCCCTGCCCGGTCCCTCACAAACGGCTAAAAGCCACGCCCCTCCTGAGTATCTGCGCCCCGCCCGCTCCAGGATTCTAGAGGCCCCACCCCCTCCCCTGGGTTCGGTTGACTCTCCCCCGCCCCTCGCCCTCAGGTTCCTTAGCCCCGCCCCCCGACGTCACTCACGCCACTCATCTTCGTTGTCTTGGTTCCGCCGCAGCACGGGCAGGCGGCAGCCCTCGATTATCTCCCCCTGGGGAGACAGCGCGGCGCCAGGGTCGGCTACTGGGGGGCCTCGGGCTCTACCCACCTCCCCTGGCTCCCTCCGCCCCGCCCCGGGCACCGGACTCACCACCTCCGCCATCTTCCCTCCCTCCACTGCCACTTCCGGCCCCTCTGGGAGACGTCACTTCCGGGACTGAACACGTTGTAGGCCCGGGCCTCCCCGAAGCGGCTTTACGAGCGGACACTTGCGAGACATCGCCGCCCAGCTTGCTGACGGAGCCGGCCCGTTTGGCTGCTGGGGGAATGGTGTGTTTTAAGTCTCAGGCCAGGTCCTGGGTGGAATCCCCACAACGTGCACAACGATTGGAGGAAAACTGAGTCCGTCACGTGACGCTCACTGGGTGCGACGCCGGTCACGTGGGACTGGTGTTAGTGCTTTGAGGGAGGCCGGGCTGGGGCGTCTCCTACTGGCGTAACGATGCGTCGCGGGGAGTGAACTGCGCGTGCTCGGCCGGGAGTTGGGGGGCGGGTCTGGAGAAGTGGCCGGGACTTGAAAGAGTCAACGCGTCGCTAAGTTGTGGACTTCATTCCTTAGGGCTGGGAGTCACGGAAGATTTATGGGTTTGTTGTTTTGTATAATAGGTTGCTAATTATAAGAGTAATTACAACATTTTTCATTTATACATTCAACAAGTGCTTAGTTAGCGCCTACCATGTGCCAGGCCCTATTCTAGGAGCCTGGAATACATCAGTGAATAAAATAATCTCCTCCTCCTGGAGCTTGCATTCTTGGAGGTTGGGAAGAAAAAAAGAGGGGTATAGATAACAAACAGTAAATATATTTTAAAAATAAATTATCTAGTCTATTAAAGAGTGATGGGCTTCCCTGATGGCGCAGTGGTTGGGAGTCCGCCTGCCGATGCAGGAATTAAAAACCCTGCAAGGTGAAGGAAATGGGCAGGTAGGCAAACTGTGGTGTGCAGGCCAAATCCAACCCTCTGCTAGTTTTCCTACAGCCAGTGGGCTAAGAATGGTTTTTTATATTTTTTAAAGCTTGGGGAAATATCAAAAGAATATTTTATAACACATGAAAATTATGAAATTCAAATTTCAGGGTCTGTAAGCAATGTTTTGTTGGAGCATAGCCACACTCATTCATTGACGTTTTGTCTATGACTCCAGCCACATTAAAACTGAATAATTGGAACTTCCCTGGTGGCGCAGTGGTTAAGAAGCCGCCTGTCAACGCAGGGGACATGGGTTCCAACCCTGGTCCGGGAGGGTCCCACGTGCCTCGGAACAACTAAGCCCGTGCGCCACAACTACTGAGCCTGCACTCTAGAGCCCACGCACCTAGAGCCCGTGATCTGCAACAAGAGAAGCCACCGCAATGAGAAGAATGCGCGTAGCCCCCACTTGCCGCAACTAGAGAAAGCCTGCGTGCAGCAACGAAGACCATAAATAACCATATGGTCCATAATAACCATATGGAACCATAAAAAAACAAACAAATAAAATGGATAACTGGGACTCCCCTGGTGGTCCAGTGGTAAAGAATCTGCCTCACAATGCAGGGGATGCGGGTTCGATCCCTGGTCAGGGAACAAAGATCCCACGTGCTGTGGGGAAACTAAGCCCTCATGCCACAACTACTGAGTTTTCATGCCTCAACTAGAGCCTGCGAGCAGCAAACAACAGAGTCCATGTGCTCTGGAACCTGCGCACGACAACTAGAGAAGAGAAAAAAAACCTGCATGCCACAACTAGAGAGAAGCCTGTGCACTGCAAGGAAAGATCCCGCATGCCGCAATGCGGCCAAATAAATAAATAAATATTTTTTAAAAAGAAGAAGGAAGGAACATGGACTTCTGTTTTCCAAATGTATGTGCTATGTTTGTGCTTAAAAGATCCAGATCCATCAAAATGCTGGCTGAATTCAAGGTGGGGGTAAACAAGCATTTCCTCTAAAGTGCACTAATGATGTGTCCGTGACCTTGAGGGCTGAAGATGTTTCTTCTGGGTAAGAGCTCTCGGGCTGGTGTGTTTTTCAGCGGAGGGTTGTCATTGCAGGTGGGCTGTGACCAGGCCCATGACCTTTGTGGAACATTCCCTGTCACAGGGTCGTGGAAGCAGTAACTGGTTCCCAGGAAAGACCCCGAGCCAGGAAAGGGGCCGGAAGCTGAGCCCCACTGGGCTCAACAGCTCACTCATTTGGGAAAACAGACTTGTGCTCTCCTTTATATCTCAGGGGATCTAAAGGAAAACAACTACCCAAGACAAAAGTCAAATATTCAGAATGACACCTTTTCGGCCCAGTGAAGGCTTAAAAAAAAAACAATTCAAGAACACAATTCATTTTCATCATCTCTGGTTTTCAGAGAGGGCTTTTTAAAAAGTGTATTTGCTGTACCCATTAAAATCATTTTCTACAAACGGTTACCATGAGCGGCACTTTCTGGGGTGGGACAGGTGAATGCTGTTGTGGGGATGTGGGGGGAACAAGGGTAGCAGGGGCCTGTCATAGAAGGGGGTCTTGGCTGTGGGAGAGAAGGTTCCATAGCGTAAGCCTCATCCTACCAGCCGAGGGGAATTTTATTCTAAGAGAAGTGCATGAGGAATGGTTGCCGGTGTTGTTCTGGATTGACAAGGTGTTAATTTCTCGGTAAGTTGTAACTTTAAAAATAAAAAAATTATTTGTGTTAAAAAAAAAACCCAAGGGCTTCCCTGGTGGCGCAGTGGTTGAGAGTCTCCTGCCAATGCAGGGGACATGGGTTCGAGCCCTGGTCTGGGAGGATCCCACATGCCACGGAGCAACTAGGCCCGTGAGCCACAACTACTGAGCCTGTGCGTCTGGAGCCTGTGCTCTGCAACAAGAGAGGCCACGACAGTGAGAGTCCCATGTACCACGATGAAGAGTGGCCCCCGCTCGCCACAACTAGAGAAAGCCCTCGCACAGAAACGAAGACCCAACACAGCCAAAAATAAATAAATGAATTAATTTTTTTAAAAAAACCAAAAAATCAAAGTGGGGGTAAGGACTGCTTGGCAGAGAGTCCAAGGCTGCAGGCCCAGGTCTGGGAATCCTCAGCATGGATGGCAGCAAGGGCAAGAAAATGCCCGCTGGTCTAGGTACTTGGCTGGCCCTCCCAGACTTCAGGGGGCACTTTCACAGATGTGGGGGTGAGAGAAAGCCAGACTCTGTAGGGCTCGAGGGACTGGAAGCAGCACAAATACACAATTCTTTAGGGTAGTTTGAGTTTGCGTGAAAAGTTAAAATGACTCTTAGAGGAAAACATAGGCAGAACACTCTATGACATAAATCACAGCAAAATCCTTTTTGACCCATCTCCTAGAGAAATGGAAATAAAAACAAAAATAAACAAATGGGATCTAATGAAACTTAAAAGCTTTTGCACAGCAAAGGAAACCATAAACAAGATGAAAAGACAACCCTCAGAGTGGGAGAAAATATTTGCAAATGAAGCAACTGACAAAGGATTAATCTCCAAAATTTACAAGCAGCTCATGCAGCTCAATATCAAAAAACAAACAGCCCAATCCAAAAATGGGCAGAAGACCTAAATAGACATTTCTCCAAAGAAGAGATACAGATTGCCAACAAACACATGAAAGAATGCTCAACATCATTAATCATTAGAGAGATGCAAATCGAAACTACAATGAGATATCATCTCACACCGGTCAGAATGGCCATCATCAAAAAATCTACAAACAATAAATGCTGGAGAGGGTGTGGAGAAAAGGGAACCCTCTTGCACTGTTGGTGGGAATGTAAATTGATACAGCCACTATGGAGAACAATATGGAGGTTCCTTAAAAAACTAAAATTAGAACTACCATACGACCCAGCAATCCCACTACTGGGCATATACCCTGAGAAAACCATAATGTTCATTGCAGCTCTATTTACAATAGCCAGGACATGGAAGCAACCTAAGTGTCCATCGACAGATGAATGGATAAAGAAGATGTGGCACATATATACAATGGAATATTACTCAGCCATAAAAAGGAACGAAACTGAATTATTTGTAGTGAGGTGGATGGACCTAGAGTCTGTCATGCAGAGTGAAGTAAGTTAGGAAGAGAAAAACAAATACTGTATCCTAACACATACATATGGAATCTAAAAAACAAAACAAAAAAATGGTCATGAAGAAAAAAGAAAAAAAAAGTTAAAATGAAAACAAAAAATTTTTTTAGCTTTTTTTTGGGGGGCCACACCTCACAGCTTCTGGGATCCTAGTTCTCAGATGAGGGATTGAACTCAGACCGAGGCAGTGGAAGCGCCATGTCCTAACCACTAGACCGCCAGGGAATTCCACCTTTTTTTTTTTTTTTTTTTTTTATTTTTTTTTTTTTTAAGAAGAGTGATTGGAGGGGAACCAGAGGGGGCTGCAAGGATGAGGAAGGACGTTTCTATAAGACGTGCATCAGTTGGACATTCTTGGTTGTAAATAACAGAAAACAAAGAATAAACTCCGAATAAACTGGAGTTCTTACCTCCCTGGAGCTGGAGCAGCTCCAAAGCTGGTCAACTCTGTGGCTCAAAGATGGCACTTTTATCCACCAGCTCAGTCCGTTGGCTTTATTTTCAAGGGGATTCCCCTTAGGGTGGCCCAGTGCCCGCTGCAGCCGCTGGGCCACACGCTTCTGCTTTCACACCTCCTGTTTCCAGGCATAAACGCCTTCTTGGCATTTCTCAGGAAATTTGTGTTTTGCTGAATCCTGAGCAGGGCTGATTTCATGGGTGTAAGACCAGTGCAGTTGCACAGGGCCCAGAGCTTAGAAGGATCCTGCACTTAGTTTAATGCTCCATTGTTGACATCTTAAAAATTCTTAATTTTTGAACACGGGGCCCCACATATGCATTTTGCACCAGGCCCCACAAGTTTCATGGCTGGACCTGATCCTGAAAAAAATCAAGAAAAAAAAAGGATTATAATTCTCCCTCAACAGTTAAAGCTTAGCAATCCACGTGGAGACGTTACTACTTCAAAAGAACTCACTGATGTCAGGTTAAAAGCAAAAGCAGAAATAGGACTGTGAAAGCCAGAAGTCATCGTGATGAAATTAGTCTTGCTTCTTGCAGCTGTTACCATTTTGTAAGTGTAGGTTTGTGGCCCTGATAACAGTGAGTCAGTCTTTTTTTTTTTTTAAGTCATGGTAAAATATACATAACATAAAATTTACCATTTTAACCATTTTTGAGTGTACAGTTTAGTGGCAGTAAGTACGTTCACTGTGTTGTGCAATCATCTCCACTATCCATCTCCAAATCTTTTCACCATCCCCAACATAAACTCTGTACCTGTTAAAACACTGACTCCCCACCCCGCCCTCCCAGACCATGGGAGCCACTATTCCACTTTCTCTCTCTAAGAATTTCACTGCTTTAGGTACTTCATACAAATAGGATCATACAAATCTGTCTTTTTGCATATGGCTTATTTCACTTAGAATAATGTTTTTAAGATTTGTCCATGTTGTAGAATGTATCAGAATTTCATTCCCTTTTAAGGTTGAATAAGATTCCGTTGCATGGATATACCACATCAATGAGTCATTCTGGCAACTAAAATATAAATTAATAAACTTATATACAAGTATTCTTTATACAAAGTTTGTGAATGGTGTTCAAGAAATAATGCCTTTTGGAAGTAAAATAAGTTCTTAAATTGGTCATTTCACCAAGGGATTCTGTGTAGTACTGCTAATCTTGCTGGAAGATTCAAATGTTACTTTATTCAAATACGACCCAATAATGTTCACAGGAGTATTCCAGTATTTTAAATATTCACTATAGGCTACAGTTCTTTGTGAATACTTTAAGACAGGGGTCCTCAACCCCTGGGCCATGGACCAGTACCAGTCCGTGGCCTGCTAGGAAACAGGCCACACAGCAGGAGATGAGTGGCGGGCAAGTCAACAAAGCTTCATTGTATTTACAGCAGCTCCCCATCACTGGCATTACCGCCTGAGCTCCGCCTCCTGTCAGATCAGCTGCGGCATTAGATTCTCACAGGAGCGCGAACCCTACGGTGAACTGCGCATGCGAGGGATCTAGGTTGTGCGCTCCTTATGAGAATCTAATGCCTGGTGATCTGAAGTGGAGCTGAGGCAGTGATGCTAGCACTGGGGAGCGGCTGCAAATACAGATTATCATTAGCAGAGAGGTTTGACTGCACAGAGACCATAATAAATCAATTGCTTGCCGACTCATATCAAAACCCTAACAGTGAGTGGCAAGTGACAAGCTGCATCTTACGGAGTAGATTGGACATAAGCAACACACTTCAGGTGTCACTGTCTCCCATCACCCCCAGATGGAACCATCTAGTTGCAGGAAAACAAGCTCAGGGCTCCCAGCGATTGGGCTCTACTTATGGGCTCCCATAATGATTCTGCATTATGGTGAGTCGTATAATTATTTCATTATACATTACAACGTAATAATAATAGAAATAAAATGCACAATAGTTGTAATGTGCTTGAATCTTCCTGAAACCACCCTCCCCCCGCATCTGTGGAAAAACTGTCTTCCACGAAACCGGTCCCTGGTGCCAAAAAGGTTGGGGACCCCTGCTTTAAGAGGAGAAAAAAAAAAGTTGTGAAAGTTATGTAATACTCCAACAGGAAACCAGAAACTGATCTGAAATCTGAATTAACAGTATTGATTTCAACAGCAAGGCCAAAATCAGGACTAGCAGATAAAATATTTTCCTCATTAAGAAAGCAGATGAGGGACTTCCCCGGCGGTCCAGTGGTTAGGGCTCCGAGCTTCCACTGCAGGGAGCAGGGGTTCGATCCCTGGTTGTCGGGGAACTAAGATCCCACAAACTGCATGGCCAAAAAAAAAAGAAGATGAGGAGATGAGCTTTTACAAAGGAACATATACACCCAAATTGTTGAAGATGTTTGTGGACACCATTTTGACCAAGGTAAATGCAAACTGAAACGAAGGTTTTTACATCTGGTCTAGTTATGAAACAGTTATCAAGAGTATCAGGGCAATGAAAGCTTTGTATGTTTTACATTGTCATTTTAAGAATGATAACTTCTATATTAAATATTTCTTTTTTTTTTTTTTTTTTTTTTTGGGAGCGCCACCAGGGAAGCCCCCAATTTCTCCAGTGCCCAAAAAGGTGCCTGCACAAAAGAGGCTCTCAGTGAACATTTGCTGGAGGAATGAATCTGACCCTACAGTCGCCCTGTGAATGGGTTAGGTGCTGTACCCATTTGACAGGTGAACCACGAAAGCTCAGAAATCTGAGGACTTAACCAAGCCTCGGAGCCAAGCAT
This sequence comes from Neophocaena asiaeorientalis asiaeorientalis, assembly GCF_003031525.2. NCBI lineage: Eukaryota > Metazoa > Chordata > Mammalia > Artiodactyla > Phocoenidae > Neophocaena > Neophocaena asiaeorientalis. The sequence continues at coordinate 6,714,257 of NW_020173674.1, forward strand.
TAGCAGAGACACCATTCAAACACAGACCCTTCCTTCCAATCCACTATCCAAACCCCTGCCAGCCCTGCTCCTGGAAACCCAGAGCCAGTGGGGCAGGGACCCTAGGAGCACAGACTGCACCTCAGCAGAGAGACTGGGGCCGTGGTCTGCGTGGCTACAGCAGTGCTGCCGAGCAGGTGATCCTATAAGAACTGTGTGCCACCTTAAAGGTTATGTGACATTTTCTTATTCTACTTCACCATAGTGGACTTGCATTGTTGTTATCAGGTAGCATTAATTGGTGTTTGCTCCATTTGTCCTAATAAACACACTTTGCAGGTCAGGCGGTCTTGTGAGCTGTAGGGTTAACTTGAGCTCTACCTAGAACCATCCTGAAGATGGAGGACTCGTGAAGGCTTTTCAGAATTTTTATTTCACCCCAAATATATATATATATATATATATATAGCTTAAAAATATTTCTATTCTCAGATTAGACACAACCATTATAAAGCCCTATCTCCTGCAGTGTCACCATCCGTATGGGCCACATACAAAGTAGCTAGCAGAGAAAAAAGCCATTGTCCACCCTTCAACATCAGCTTCAAGGATTTGGGCTCGAAAGGTGTTAATAAAGTGTTTGCTAGGGGAAATGGGTCTCTGGTCAGGCTGAGCAATCTCTTTCATGGTGGCACCTGCCTTCGATTCTGCATGTCACCAGCACAGAGGACCCCATCTCCATTCCATCTCTTTAGAAGAGCTTCTGTGCTGAAGCAGTGGAGAGATACTGGTTGCTGTATCACAGGGACGGTCATGGTTACACCTACAGATGATGTGTGTGCAGGTCAGGTACCATATTCAGTACATGGTGAGCATCCAAAAATCAATAGGCCTTAACCGCAAATAGCATGGTTAAGTGTTTTCAATACCCCACTTATGCCTGCTCTTGCAAAAACGCAACATATCTGGAGCAGATGCTATCGTGCCCCTCCCCTCTCCCCTCCACGTTCTTCTGTACACGGGGAAGGTCTCTCATTGCATATACCTGCAGCTCTGATAGAGGCTTCCAAAGACCACAGGGACGTATCCAGCGCATGCACAGGGAAGGCCGGAAGTTGGGGAAACGAACACCTTCAGAAGCTCCTCTCAACCGATGCCTGATGGGAGTGGGAAGATAAACACCCAGCTCTTTGCCCCTGGGGTGAGACGGCTCCAATTGAGGGCAGATTTTTTAATTTGAAATGTTTCTTAGATGTATCCCTTATACATAATTTTATATAAATGCATATATGGTCTGTGATGGTTAGTTTTATGTGTCAACTTGACTGGATCACAGGGCATCTAGACTTTTTTAAAAATTAATTTATTTGGGCTTCCCTGGGGGTGCAGTGGTTGAGAGTCCACCTGCCGATGCAGGGGACACGGGCTCGTGCCCCGGTTCGGGAAGATCCCACATGCCGCGGAGCAGCTGGGCCCATGGGCCATGGCCGCTGAGCCTGCGCGTCTGGAGCCTGTGCTCCGCAACGGGAGAGGTCACAGCAGTGACAGGCCTGCATACCGCAAAAAAAAAGCTCAAACCCACGTCCCCTGCATTGGCTGGCGGTTTCTTTTTTTTTCTTTTTTTTTTTTTGTTCTTTTGTTTTGTTTCTTGTTTTTCTTTCTTTTTCTTCACTTTTTTGATGTGAAGTGACACCTCTTTGTAGTGTTGATTTGCATTGTTCGCCTGTTTGGTTGGCCAAATATATTTTCCTGAATATATTCAGGAAAAACGCATACGCCCTTTTTGGCCAACTGCATCCTTGGGGAAGCTCACCCGCTTATCATGTACTTTAAGGGCAAGTCCAATCTACCTCTTGAAATCCCTTTCCTGCAATTCTGCCTTGCTTACAAGTCCTTTTCGATGACTTACCTCAAGACATTTTTCGAGGATAGGTATCATTTACAACCCTGCAGGTTTGTGAATTGCAGTGCCCCCGAGCTACATTTTTCAACTTGCTTTTTTGGGAACTGGCCACAAAACAGCAGGATTGCTTCAAGCCCTATTCTGGTTCCGGGGCAAGCTGAGCCTTTGGTCAATTCCTCTTCCTGATTGGAAATTAGAGTGGCATGTGCCTGTCCAAATACCTAGGGCTAGTCTCTCATTGGTTCCCCCACTTCCGCTTCATCATCCGGACAAATTCCAAACTGTGTGAAACGGGATGCTGAAGGTGCTGACTTCCCCAAGTGGGGAGATTGTTAGGAAAGAGGCTGGAGGGGGGAACCCAATGGCCAGGAGATGAGGAGATGAGGTGCCTTTTCCAAACTCTTCCCGATCAGACGGTGTACCATCCTCTGGGTGTCCCATGTATGTTTTAGCTCTAGGAAGGGTCCCTTGCACCTGGAGATTTGGGACCCATGGAATGGGGACCAGGCAGTATTACTCTAAAGGGGCTGCATTTGCTGGCCCATCCTCACCAAGCCTCTCAGCCCCACGAGTGTCCAGCCTTAGGCCCCATCCAGCTGTGGGTCTAGATGTGGTCAGTCCAGGTTGCATCACAGCCTCTGAAGGAATTCTGTAAGAATTTCTCTCTCTCTCACTGTCTTTTTGTTGTTGTAATTTATTTTTATAATGGTGTGTAGCTGATTTTCAATGCTGTGTTACTTGCTGCTGTACATCCACTTGATTCACTTACAGAGAGCCGGCAATAAATTCTTTTTCAGATACTTACTAGTCCTTTTTTTTTTTAATTTTTATTTATTTATTTTTGGCTGTCTTGGGTCTTTGTTGCTGCGTGAAGGCTTTCTCTAGTTGCGGCAAGCGGGGGCTACTCTTCGTTGTGGTGCGTAAGCTTCTCATTGCCGGGGCTTCTCTTGTTGCGGAGCACGGGCTCTAGGCCTGCGGGCTTCAGTAGTTGTGGCTCACGAGCTCTAGAGCACAGGCTCAGTATTTGTGGTTCATGGGCTTAGTTGCTACGCGGCATGTGGGATCTTCCCAGACCAGGGCTCGAACCCGTGTCCCCTGCATTGGCAGGCAGATTCTTAACCACTGCACCACCAGGGAAGTCCCAGGGCACCTAGATATTTGATGAAACATTATTTCTGGGTGTGTCTGTGAAGGTGTTTTTGGATGAGATTAGCATTTGAATCAATAGACCTAGTAAAGAAGTTGGCTCTCCCCACTGTGGGTGGGCATCATTCAATCTGTTGGGCCAGAATAGAACAAAAAGGCAGAGGAGGAGAATTTGCTCTCTGACTGACTGTGTGAGCTGGAACATCAGTCTTTGGCCTCAGACTGGAACTTTCACCATTCGCTCTTCTGGTTCTCAGACCTTCATATTTGGACTGGAACTATACCACCAGCTTTCCTGGGTCTCCAGCTTGCAGATGGCAGATGATGGGACATCCCAGCCACCCTAATCATGTGAGCCAATTTCTTATAATAGAGAGAGAGAAAGGGAGGAAGAGACATACATATAATAAAATATATGTAAATATACATCTATATCCCCTATTGGTTCTGGAGAACCTGATGAATACATGGTCATAATACATGTTTTTTATGCAGTCTAATTTTCCTTTGTCCTTTTTGCTTGACCTCTCCCTCCCTTCACCCATGTTTATCACCAATACCCCCCATAACGCAGATTAACACCCTGCTATGTAATCTCCCATATTTTACCAATACTCTTATAATCAAGAATAAACCTACAAATAATTGTAAATATGTGCAAATGTACATACACAGGATGTGGGTTTTGTTTGGTTTTCTAGTTACTAGAAGTGCTGTACCAGATGCACTTTTCTTTTCTCTCTCAGCAATACCTCGTGGGACTCTCATCAAGTCAACTGTTACAGCTTTAATTCACTCTTTTTTAATGGCTATAATATTCTACAAGTGGAATTCAGCTACCTGTGGGTCTTTGCTTTGGTCTCGGTTGTATGCCAACATGAATATTGCTACAGTAAGTCTCTTATAGGATCTAAGGGTTGGAGTCCCATGAGTGGGATTGCTGTGTTGAAAGAGACAAGAATTTTCTATTTTGCTGAATATCCGTTGAGTGTTGTTTTTTTTAAGTAACATATCTCATTTCCACAAAAAATGCATGGAAATTCCTGTTTCCCTGTATCTTCTCCAGCCAACAGATGCTAAAGTCTTTTAAAATTTTTGCCAGACCAGTGAGTAAAGTGGCATAGCATTACAATTTTAATGTGCCTTTCCCAACCCATCAGTCAGTTTAAGCATGTTTTCCTTTGTTTGCCATTTGGAATTTTCCTTCTGTGAACTGCCTCTTTATATGCTTAGTTCATTTTTCTGTTGTGTTCTTTGTTCCACCTTGATTTGTAGAGCAATATTAACCTGTTATTGTCTTCTGCTTTGTAAATATTTTTTCCTAAATCTATTCTCTAGCATCTTTTGGCATACATACATTTAAGTTTTTTATTTAGTCAAATATGCCTATCCTTCCTGTCATGACTTCTGGGTTTCCAGTCTTGGTTAAGAGGGTCTTCTCATTTTTTTTTTTTTTTTTTGCGATACGTGGGCCTCTCACTGTTGTGTCCTCTCCCGGTGCGGAGCACAGGCTCCGGACGCGCAGGCTCAGCGGCCATGGCTCACGGGCCTCTTCTCATCTTTTAAATTTTCTTGCAAGATTGTTATTATGTTATTCGTTACATTTAAGAATTTGATCCTTCTGGAATTTATTCTGGAGACTGATGTAAGAAACAGGCCCAACTGTATTTTCTTTTGGATGGGTAGTGAGCCGTGTGCTGACACCTCTCATTAGGTAATAAGGCCCTCCTTTTCTGCTATATCAACATTCCACATGTGTTATATATGAAATCCTAAAATGGACTGGGACCCAGCTTTATATTCTTAATTTGGCTTCATGAATCTGTTTAACTAATTCTTTGCCAATACCATGTTGATTTGATTACAGTGTGCTTATAATGGTTCCTTTCTTGGAAGGCGAGGCCCCCCTCATTATTCTGTTTCATATATTTTGACTATTCCTAGACTTGTATTACTTGAGATAGGCATTACGATCATTTAAACAAATTAAAAGAGAAAACTTATTAGAATGCTACTTCAAATTGCATTAAATGTACATACTAATTTTGGGACAAGGGACCATTTTATGCTATCATGTGTAACCATCCAAAACCTGGGCTAGCTTTCTATTTGTTCCGTTTTTTAAAATATCTTTCAATATGATGTTGAGAATATGATTGTTCATATTGATCTGTGCTTTTCTTGATAAATTTAGATTTATCTTTGATCATTTTGAGTTAATTTTTGTGTCTGGTGTAAGGTAAAGGTCCAGCTTCATTCTTTTGCATGTGAATATCCAGTTTTCCCAGTACCATTTGTTGAAAGATTGTCCTTTCCCCATCGAATGGTCTTGGCACTCCTGTCTAAAATCCGTTAACCATAAATGTGAGGGTTTGGGCTTCCCTGGTGGCGCAGTGGTTGGGAGTCCGCCTGCCGACGCAGGGGACGCGGGTTCGTGCCCCGGTCCGGGAAGATCCCGCGTGCCGCGGAGCGGCTGGGCCCGTGAGCCATGGTCGCTGAGCCTGCACGTCCGGAGCCTGTGCTCCGCACCGGGAGAGGCCACAACAGTGAGAGGCCCGCGTACCGCGAAAAAAAAAAAAAAAAGATGCTGGGAATTCCCTGGTGGTCCAGTGGTTAGGACTCCGAGCTTCCACTGCAGGGGCCATAGGTTGGATCCCTTGTCGGGGATCCCGCAAGCCGCACAATGAGGCCATAAAAAAAGGAGGGGTCTTCCCTGGTGGCTTAGTGGTTAAGAATCTGCCTGCCAATGCAGGGGACACGGGTTCGAGGCCTGGTCTGGGAAGATCCTACATGCCTCGGAGCAACTAAGCCCGTGAGCCACAACTACTGACCCTGGGCTCTAGAGCCTGTGTGTCACAACTACTGAGCCTGAGTGCCACAACTACTGAAGCCCGCGTGCCCTAGAGCCCATGCTCCGCAACAAGAGAAGCCACCACGATGAGAAGCCCGTGCACCGCAACGAGAGTAGCCCCTGCTCGCAGCAACTAGAGAAAGCCCACGCGCAGCAACGAAGACCCAATGCAGCCAAAAATAAATAAATAAATAAAATAAATTTATTTAAAAAAATACCCACCACTATCACCACCACCAACAAAAAACTTTTCTAAATTTGATGAAAACTATAAACCCTCAGATCTAAGAAGTTCAACCTACCTCAAGCACAAAAAATATGAAAAAAAATCAAAGCCCATCATTATCATATTGTTCAAAACCAGTGGTAAAAAGAAAAGTTTAGAAGCAGTCAGGAAAAAAAAAGTAGATATGTTACATACAGAGAAATAAAGATAAGGATGACAACAGATTTCTTGTTGGTAACAATGCAAGCAAGAAGACATGAAGCAACATCTTTAATGTGGTGAGAGAAAACAGAAGAGGGGACACTTCCCAACTCACTTTGTGAAGTGATTGGTGTTATCCTGGTATCATCAACAGTGCACACGTGTTCCAATTTCTCCATATCCTCACCAGCACAACCTGGAATAACCAATACAATTTTGAAAAAGAAGAATGAGATCAGAGGACTTACAAGACAGGATCATATTAGCATTAGAATAGAAACATAGGGGCTTCCCCGGTGGCGCAGTGGTTGAGAGTCCGCCTGCCGATGCAGGGGACACGGGTTCGTGCCCTGGTCCGGGAAGATCCCACATGCCGCGGAGCGGCTGGGCCCGTGAGCCATGGCCGCTGAGCCTGTGCGTCCGGAGCCTGTGCTCCGCAACGGGAGAGGCCACAACAGTGAGAGGCCCGCGTACCGCAAAAAAAAAAAAAAAAAAGAATAGAAACATATGTCAAAACATAGATCTATGGAACAGAATAGGGCCCAGAAATAGATCCGCATATATATATAGTCAACTGACTTGTGACAAAGGGGTCAAGAGAATTCAATGAGAAAAGGATAGCCTTTTAGGCAAATGAAGCTGGGACAGCTGGACATCCATTTGGGAAAAAAATGGGTTTTGATCCTTACTTCATACCCCACACAAAAACTAATTCAAAATAGATCATAGGGACTTCCCTGGTGGTGCAGTGGTTATGAATCCGCCTGCCAGTGCAGGGGACACGGGCTCGAGCCCTGATCCGGGAAGATCCCACATGCCTCGGAGCGACTAAGCCCGTGTGCCACAACTACTGAAGCCCTCGCACATAGAGCCCGTGCTCCACAACCAGAGAAGCCACGGCAGTGAGAAGCCCGTGCACCGCAACACAGACCCAACACAGACAAAAATTAATTAATTAATTAATTTAAAAAATAGATCATAGACCTAAATGTAGAACCAAAACTATTAAACTATAACTATAAAGTTCTCTAGATGAAAACGCAGGAGAAAATTTTTGTGTCTTTAGGATGAGCAGAGATCTCTTTAATAGGACAGAAGGAGCATGAAACATAAAAGAAAAAAGTGATGAAATAAATTAAAATCTACTCTTAGACATCATTAGCAAAATGAAAAGGCAAGCCACAAACTGAGAAAAAATGTTTGCAATACACATATTGCAAAGTCAAAGACTGGTATCCAGATGTATAAAGAACTCTAAAAACTCAATAACAAGACAAAAAAGAAGAGCAAAACATTTGAATGGAAACTTCACAATAGATGACATATGAAGCCAGACACAAAAGAGTACATATTGTATGATTCCATTTTTATGAAATTCTAGGAAAGAAGAATGTAATTAATAGTGTCAGAGGGCGCAAGAGGGAGGCGATATGGGGATATATGTATATGTATAGCTGATTCTCTATGCTATAAAGCAGAAACTAACACACCATTGTAAAGCAACTATACTCAGTGTCAGAGGGGACTTCCCTGGTGGTCCAGTGGTAAAGAATCCACCTTCCAATGCACGGGATGCGGGTTCCATCCTTGGTCGAGGAACTAAGATCCCACATGCTGCGGGGCAACTAAGCCCGCGTGCCACAGCTACTGAGGACCTCAACTGGAGAACCCGCACGCCGCAAACTACAGAGCCCATGCACCCTGGAGCCCACGCACAACAAGAGAGAAGCCCGAGCGCTGCAATGAAGAGACGGCATGCTGTAACGAAAGATCCCGCATACCTCAACGAAGATCCCGTGTGCTGCAACTAAGACCCCACGCAGCCAAAAAAAAAATAAATAAATAAATAATAATAAGGAATATAGTGTCAGAAAGCAGACCACTGATTGCCTGGGGCATGGGGTGGGTGTGGGATTGACTGGGAAAAGGCACAACGGAGCATTTTGGGGTGGTGGAAATGTTCTTTATCTTGATTGTGGGGATGTATACATGGCTGTTTGTATATGTTCGTCAAAACTCATTGAGTAGGGAATTCCCTGGTGGGAATGATTAATGCCTAGACCTACTAGCCAAAGCATAGTATCACTTATTGATCAAAAAAATTGATCAACGGGGGCTTCCCTGGTGGCGCAGTGGTTGAGAGTCCGCCTGCCGATGCAGGGGACACGGGTTCGTGCCCCGGCCCGGGAAGCTCCCACATGCCGCGGAGCGGCTGGGCCCGTGAGCCATGGCCGCTAAGCCTGTGCGTCCGGAGCCTGTGCTCCACAACGGGAGAGGCCACAGCAGTGACAGGCCCGCGTACCGAAAAAAAAAAAATTGATCAACGGAACAAGTTACCCTAGGGATAACAGCACAATCCTATTCTAGAGTCCATATGGACAATAGGGTTTACGACCTTGATGTTGGATCAGGACATCCTAATGGTGTAACCGCTATTAAGGGTTCGTTTGTTCAACGATTAAAGTCCTACCTGATCTGAGTTCAGACCGGAGCAATCCAGGTCGGTTTCTATCTATCATGCATTTCTCCCAGTACGAAAGGACAAGAGAAATAAGGCCCACTTTAAATAAGTGCCTTCAAAGCAATTAATGATTCTAATCTCAACTTAACAAGCAAGCACAAACTAATTTACCCAAGACCAGGTTTTTGTTAGGGTGGCAGAGGCCGGCAATTGTGTAAAACTTAAACCTTTATACTCAGAGGTTCAAACCCTCTCCCCAACAAAACGTTTATTATTAACATTTTAATGCCTACCATCCCTCTCCTCGTAGCCGTAGCATTCCTGACGCTAGTAGAACGTAAGATCCTAGGCTACTTGCAACTCCGAAAAGGACCAAACACTGTAGGCCCTCGTGGCCTGCTCCAACCCTTTGCCGACGCAGTCAAGCTGTTCACTAAGGAACCCCTGCGACCAGCCACGTCCTCCACCACTATATGCATCGTTGCACCTACCCTAGCCCTGACCCTGGCCCTCACAGTGTGACTCTCTCTGCCCGTACCACACCCCTCATCAACATAAATGTAGGAGTGTTATTCATACGAGCAATATGAAGCCTAGCCGTGTATTCCATTCTATGATCCAGCTGGGCCTCCAACTCAAAATACGCATTAATTGGAGCTCCATGAGCAGTAGCACAAACAATTTCACATGAGGTGACACTAGCGATCCTCCTCCTGGGAGCACTCTTAATAAACGGATCCTTTACCCGATCAACACTAACTACAGCACAAGAACAACGATGGCTATTCTGCCCATCACGACCGTTAGCTACGATATGATTCATCTCTACCCTAGCAGAAACCAACCGAGCCCCATCTGATTTAACAGAAGGAGGATCAGATCAGAACTCGTATCCAGCTTCAATGTAGAACACTCAGCAGACCCTTTCGCCGTATTCTTCTTAGCGGAATACGCCAACATCATTATAATAAATATATTCACAACTATTCTATTCCTGGGAGCATTCCACAACCCCCACACACCAGACTCTATGCAGCAAATGTCATTGTTAAGACACTATTACTAACAACATCTTTCCTATGGATTCGAGCATCCTACCCTCGATTCCGATACGATCAACTAATACACTTACTCTGAAAATACTTCCTACCTCTGACACTAGCCTTGTGTATATGACATGTCTCACTACCCATCATAACAGCAAGTATCCCTCCACAAACATAAGAAATATGTCTGATAAAAGAGTTACTTTGATAGAGTAAATAATAGAGATTTAAGCCCTCTTATTTCTAGAATCATAGGAATTGAACCTACCCTTAAGAATTCAAAGTTCTTCGTGCTACCACATTACACTACAATCTACAGTGAGTTCAGCTAAACAACCTATGGGGCCCATACCCCGAAAATGTTGGTTTATATCCTTCCCGTACTAATAAACCCCATTATCTTTATTATTATCTTAACAACCATCATTTTAGGGACTACAATCGTAATTACTAGCTCTCACTGATTGCTAGCCTGAATTGGGTTCGAAATAAACATAATAGCTATCATCCCCATCATAATAAAAAACTTTAGCCCGCGAGCTATAGAAGCCTCCACTAAATAGTTTCTAACACAGGCCACCGCATCCGTATTACTTATAATAGCAGTCATCATTAATCTACTGTACTCTGGCCAAGGAGCCGTCACAAAGCGATTCAACCCAACAGCATCCATAACAATAACAATAGCACTAGCTATTAAACTAGGACTATCCCCCTTCCACTATCCACCACACCGCAGGTCTAATCCTACTATCATGACAAAAACTTGCACCCCTGTCAATCCTTTATCAAATCTCCCCATCAGTTAATCTATACCTAATATTAACCATATCCATACTCTCTATCCTAGTCGGAGGTTGAGGTGGATTAAACCAAACACAACTCTGAAAAATCATGGCCTACTCGTCAATCGCGCACATGGGGCGAATAACGGCCATCTTACTGTATAACCCAACCATAACCATTCTAAAACAAAACACCTGTTACCACAACCCTCGCCATACTCACTCTACTCTCAGTAGGAGGGCTCCCACCGCTATCAGGATTCATGCTTGAATGATTATTCAAGAAATAACAAAAAATAATACCATTATTCTACCCACACTCATGGCCATCACAGCACTACTCAACCTGTATTTCTACATACGGCTCACTTACTCCACAGCACTAACTTTATTCCCCTCTACAAACAACATGAAAATAAAATGACAACTTGACTCCACGAAACAAATAACCCTTCTACCAACTATAGTCGTAATATCCACAATACTTCTACCTCTCACAGCAATACTGTCAATCCTAGAATAGGAATTTAGGTTAGACCACATCAAGGACCTTCAAAGCCCTAAGCAAGTACAATTTACTTAATTCCTGCCCAATAAGGACTGCAAGACTATATCTTACATCAATTGAATGCAAATCAAACACTTTAATTAAGCTAAATCCTCACTAGATTGGAGGGATACATTTCCCGCGAATTTTTAGTTAACAGCTAAATACCCTAATCAACTGGCTTCAATGTACTTCTCCCGCCGCGAGAAAAAAAAGGCGGGAGAAGAAGACAAATACCGTACGCTAACACATATATATGGAATTTAAGGAAAAAAAATGTCATGAAGAACCTAAGGGTAAGACAGGAATAAAGACACAGACCTACTGGAGAACGGACTTGAGGATATGGGGAGGGGGAAGGGTGAGCTGTGACAGGGCGAGAGAGAGGCATGGACATATATACACTACCAAACGTAAGGTAGGTGGCTAGTGGGAAGCAGCCGCATGGCACAGGGATATCAGCTCAGTGCTTTGTGACCGCCTGGAGGGGTGGGATAGGGAGGGTGGGAGGGAGGGAGACGCAAGAGGGAAGAGATATGGGAACATATGTGTATGTATAACTGATTCACTTTGTTATAAAGCAGAAACTAACACACCATTGTAAAGCAATTATACCCCAATAAAGATGTTTAAAAAAAAATCACATTTTAAGCAAAATGCACTACAGCATGTATAGCAGGTATCTATTTGTGTAAAAGATATGCAATATAGAAGATACATATATATGTGTATCTATAGATTAATTTGAGGATAATACTCTAGAATATGGCACAGTTACCTTTGGGGAGATAAGCTAGCACCCTGGGGATCATACGTGGGAAGAAGATTTCTTTTCACTGTGACTCTTCTGGTACTACTTAAATTTTTCATCACATGCATGTGTTAATCTTTCAGGTAAGAAGAAAAGTTAATCAATAAAAATTTTGATTACCTTTAAAAAAAAAAAAAAGGCGGGAGAAGTCCCGGCAGGGTTGAAGCTGCTTCCCTGAATTTGCAATTCAAAATGATCATTCACCAGGGGACTTGGCAAAAAGAGGGTTCAACCTCTGTCTTTAGATTTACAGTCTAATGCCTGCTCGGTCATTTTACCTACGTTCATAAATCGCTGATTATTTTCAACCAACCACAAAGACATTGGCATCTTATACCTACTATTTGGTACCTGAGCAGGAATAGTGGGCACTGACCTAAGCTTATTAATTCGCGCTGAACTGGGCCAACCCGGCACACTGCTCGGAGACGACCAAATCTACAACGTACTAATAACAGCCCACGCGTTTGTAATAATTTCCTTTATAGTCATACCCATTATAATTGGCGGATTTGGAAACTGACTAGTGCCCTTAATAATTGGGGCACCCGGTATAGCTTTCCCCCATATAAACAACATAAGTTTCTGATTGCTCCCTCCTTCGTTCCTATTACTACTAGCATCGTCAATAGTTGAAGCCGGCGCAGGCACAGGCTGAACTGTGTACCCTCCCTTAGCCGGAAACCTAGCACATGCAGGAGCTTCAGTTGACCTCACCATCTTCTCTCTGCACCTAGCTGGTGTATCCTCAATTCTCGGGGCCATTAATTTCATTTAATTTAATTTTTATTTTTTTATTTTTTTGCGGTACGCGGGCCTCTCACTGCTGTGGCCTCTCCCGTTGCGGAGCCTCTCCCGGACGCGCAGGCTCAGCAACCATGGCTCACGGGCCCAGCCGCTCCGTGGCATGTGGGACCTTCCCGGACCGGGGCACGAACCCGCGTCCCCTGCATCGGCAGGCGGGCGGACTCTCAACCACTTGCGCCACCAGAGAAGCCCAGGCCATTAATTTTATTACTACTATTATCAACATAAAACCACCCGCCATAACCCAATACCAAACACCCCTCTTCACATGATCAGTCCTGGTCACAGCACTATTACTTCTATCGTCCTTACCTGTCCTAGCATCCAGGGTTACCATACTGTTAACCGACCGAAACTTGAATACAACTTTCTTTGATCTGGCAGGAGGAGGAGACCCAGTCCTATATCAACCCTTATTTTGATTCTTTGGACATCCCAAAGTATACGTTTGAATCCTACCTGGGTTTGGGATAATTTCACACATTGTAACTTACTACTCAGGAAAAAAAGAACCTTTCGGATATATCGGTATGGTATGAGCTATGGTATCAATCGGGTTCTTAGGTTTTATCGTATGAGCTCACCATATATTCACAGTAGGTATGGACGTTGACCCGCGAGCATACTTTACATCAGCCACTATAATTATTGCTATCCCTACAGGAGTAAAAGTATTTAGCTGACTGACAACACTTCACGGAGGCAATATTAAATGATCACCAGCCCTGATGTGAGCCTTAGGTTTCATCTTCCTTTTCACAGTCGGTGGACTGACAGGTATTGTCCTAGCCAATTTGTCATTAGACATTGTCCTTCATGTTACCTACTATGTAGTCGTACACTTTCACTACGTGCTCTCAGTGGGAGCTGTTTTCGCTATTATAGGGGGATTTGTACACTGATTTCCACTATTCTCAGGATATACACTCAACATGAGCAAAGATTCACTGTGATCATATTCGTGCGTGTCAACCTAACCTTCTTCCCACAACATTTCCTAGGCTTATCCGGCACGCCTCGACGGTACTCCGACTATCCAGACGCCTACACAACATGAAATACTATTTCATCAACAGGTTCATTCATCTCATTAACAGCAGTCATATTGATAATCTTCATTATCTGAGAAGCATTCACGTCCAAATGAGAAGTATTATCAGTAGACCTTACTACCACAAATCTAGAGTGACTAAATGGATGCCCTCCACCGTACCACACATTTGAAGAACCAGCCTACATTCATCTAAAGTAGGACTCAGTGCTTTCACTGCTCAGGGCCTGGGTTCGATCCCTGGTCAGGGAACTAAGATCTCTCAAGCCTTGCAGCACAGCCAAAAAAAAAAAAAAAAAAAACCCAAAAAACAAAACTCATTGAACTGTACACTCAAAACATATGCATTTATTGTAGGCAAATATATCTTAATAAAATTGACTTTAAAAAAAAACTGAAAATACCTGCCCTGCCACTTCTGTACTGTGTCTTCGAATGGGTATCTTCCCTTCTCTGTACCTCAATTCACTCATCTGTAAAATGGGAATCATAGTATCTCACGGGGTTGTTTGGAGAGATTTAAATGAGATTCATTCACATGAAGGGCCATGTTGTGAGCACTCCACAAAGGCGAGATAATATTACTGAGGGAGAGCCATCCAGTCCCTGCTGGCACCTATGGAAACCCCAGTTGTTCCCTTCAATTGCATCTTGGCCTCCGCTACCCTGAGAGCAGGACCACTCCAGCTGGTCCAGTAGGACCAGCTCTTGATGCCAAGATCACACAACTCTTGGTGGCCAGGGGAACCCATCTCTTGTGCCCCAATCCCTGCTGATGCCGAGGGACTCTTTGAAGCCCCTCAGACTGACTCTTGGCCTCCCATTGGCCATCAGCCTTGAGAACACCCTTGACCCTGGTTCCATCCCAGAAGCACAGCACAGGCGTCAGGCCTGTGAGCAACCCAATCTCTCAGGGTTATCTTTTTGTTTCTACACCTCAGCCAGGGCGCAGGCCAGTGGGGACTGGGACACAGGCTTTTCCTGGGGACACCCCAACTTTTCCGCTTCTTTCTGAAGCCTCTGCTATTCCTCTCTCCTCCTCTCCTTTCATTATCTCCCTTGGGGAGGGTGGTATGTTGATGGGCTAAATAGCTGAGCATTCGTTCTTCCACCTCTATTGTTTATGACCCGGAAACCAGCACCAGCAGTTCTGTTCCACTGTGTCCTGAGTCTGTGACTAGAAAGGGAGGGTCACTAGATAGAAGGAAGTGTGTGTGTGTGTGTGTGTGTGTGTGTGTGTGTGTTTGACCTGTGATGCTCTCTTAAGTGCTCACCTATTCCAAATAGCTATGAGGAGGAAGGGTGCAGTCCGAGGGAATGGCACTAACACTTGGTTTTGGGTCATGGCTGGACTGGAGAGAGATTTTGGAAGTAGAAGAGGCCAGAATGTGGGGGAGGAACTGAGAAGTCAGGGGTGGGGACGGGGGGAGCCAGAGCAGTGAGAATAGGCAAGCACACTTTGGGCTGGAGAAGGGCAGAACATGAGTTTAGTCACAAGTGCCTGTGGGCTCTAGCTAGGGAAGGTGGGGCAGGTGCAGGAGACATTGGCAGGGGTGGGGCGGGTAGGGAGGGCAGTGGATCGAGCCCGTCTTGCTGCCTGCTTGTTTGGTGAATGGCAGTGAAGCAGCAGGATTTTCTTTCCTCCTTTGCCAAGATTTGCACAGAGTGAAGCTCTGGGATTGCCCTGGACCTATGGCCACTCCAAGCCTCAAGTCAGGGCATCTCATGCCAGATCAGCACAGCCAGCCCCATGGCCCTGTCCCTTGTGTGGCTACCTCACCAAGGACCACATTTCCAAAGGGTCTCGAATCTGGAAATCTGCAATGATCCAGAAAGGCTAGAAGGGGTGGGTGGGTGAGTGTGTCACTGTCAAAATGGAACTTTTTATTTCTCCCTTTAAAATGTCAATTCCACCAGGGCTAGAACTTTGTCTTTCTCACTGCTCTGTCCCAGGCACATTGTGGGTCAACAGTAAATACCTTGCTTGAGTCAAGGGGATTGGGTCTGAGGGGATTTCCTAGGGTGGGGAGCAGGCTAGTGTCTTCTGTATGGCTCCATGGGCAGATGGCTGACCATCTCATGGAAACCAAAGGGAGACAGATTTTGACCCTACATCACAAAGGACCTTGAAAAAACAGAGCTGCTGTGAGCATACCGTTGCCTGAAGTGACCACGTTGAGGCCAGAGGTGGGTCTGAAGGGAAGATGACTTGCTTCAAGGCAGAACTGAAGGGCCCCTATGGGTCTTTCCAGCCACTGCATCTAGGACTTGGCTCCCGAGTCACGTTGCGGTAGGTTCCTGCAACAAGATGTCAGCTCTTGAGTCAGACAGAATTGGATTTAAATCCTGGCCCCTCCATTAAGCTGTGTGACCTTGGGCAGGTTACCCAATGTCTCTGAACCTATTACCAAATCTGTAATATGGAGATCCTAGTGATAAAACACTCACCTCAAAGGCTGGCTATAAGCATTAGATTCAAAGGATCAGCCATATACAGCATGTAGCTCAACATCTGGCACACAGCCAATGCTCAGCAAACATTAGCTATTGTTACTGTGCTGGAGATGGGGGGGTGGGGTGAGGGGGAGCTGGTGCCCAGGGCCCAGTGAGCTAGGACAGAACACATGTAAAGCAAATTAACTGGTGGGTGGCCAGAAAAGTGTCTGACGGTGCCTTCATTAAATATCTGAGTGCACTTTTCTAGTTTGATAGAATTTTGATTCATACACTAAAGTTATCACTGGAAGGACAATATTCAGAGGTAAGGAAGGTGTCATTTTAGAAGAGTTATAGAAACAGATACTAAGTCCATAACTCGTGCAGAGATTTCTCATACATGTCAGAGAACTGACAGATAACTTGGTTCTAAGTGCTTTACCTAAGCAGGGAGTTTCAGGCACTAGTTTTATCCTCTGTTAGAACAACCAGATCCAACAAAAGAAATATTTAGATTGTTTTGTAGACAATATTTAAATGGTTTTTCTTAAAATCTATGTTAATACAAAGGGAATCATCTGTAGAAACAGAAATTTTATCAACAATGACAATAAAGTTGTAGTTTTAAAATATTTAGCAAACATAATTAACATTAGACCAACATTTAAAAATTCTCAGAACAGGAACAAGGTTAAAACACTGATTTGGAGACTCCCACTTGGAGCTAAACCCACAAGAGAGGCTGAATTAGTCCTAAAATGAACTTAATGCTCCTATGGCTCCCGCCCCCACTGAACTAACAGCAGAAGCAGAAACAAACCCTCCGTGGAGGGAAGCTTTTCCAAGTAAGCCTACAGGATTGTTTGATCTCACAACCACCACCAAACACATGAAAGTAAACTACTGTGAGTGAATCTCAGCAGAAACAAGAAACCACTTATGGTATATGGTGTGAGGTAAGGATTCAGTTTTGTTTCTCCCTCCCTATTGTTCCAGCACCATTTTTTGAAAAGATTCACCTTTCCACATTGAATTTTCTTGGTACCCTTATCAAAAATCAATTGACCATGTATATGTAGGTCCCTTTCTGTTCTCTCTAATTAGCTTCATTTACCTATATCTTTATATCATTATCTATATTTTTATACTAATATCCCACTTTCTTGGTTACTGCAGCATTTTTTTTTTTTACTTCAAAAAAACCCTTCTTTTTTTTTGGCTGAACCACGCAGCCTGCAGGATCTTAGTTCACCTACCAGGGATCAAACCCACGCCCCCTGCAGTGGAAGCTCAGACTCTCAACCACTGGACCATCAAGGAAGTCCTTCCAAAAAACCCTCCTATTTTTAAAAAAATTTATTTACTTATTTATTTTATTTTTGGCTGCGTTGGGTCTTCATTTTTGCACCCAGGCTTTCTCTAGTTGCTGTGAGCGGGGGCTACTCTTCATTCCAGTGCGTGGGCTTCTTATGGCGGTGGCTTCTCTTGTTGAGGAATGCAGGCTCTAGGTCCGTGAGCTTCAGTAGTTGTGGCATGCGGGCTCAGTAGTTGTGACACGCAGGTTCTAGAGTGCAGGCTCAGTAGTTGTGACGCACGGGCTTAGTTGCTCTGCGGCATGTAGGATCTTCCCGGACCAGGGACTGAACCCGTGTCCCCTGCCTTGGCAGGCAGATTCTTAACCTCTGCGCCACCAGGGAAGTCCAAAAAACAAAAAAACAAAAAACCTTCTTTAATCAAATTCCAATATTTAGCTTTAAAATAAAATTTGAAATCAAGTAATGTAATTCCTCCAACTTTGTTCTTTTTCAAAGATGTTTTTTCTATTATAGGTCCTTTGCATTTCCATATACATTATAGAATCAACTTGTAGAATCTTTTGTAGCTTCTGCCAGTATTTTAATTGAGAATGCACTGAATCTGTAGAGAAATTTGGGGAGAACTGATGTCTTAACAATATTGAATCATCCAATCCATGAACCTGGTTGTTAGCGCAGTGGGTTAACCCAGTCCTCAGCCTTGTCATCCTGTGGCTACTGCAATTGCCCATACATACTTATCAATAGGCATTGTCAGTGAATCGCTTGACTTCCAGATATATTTCCGCTGTCCTCCTTGTGAAACAGAATCCTACCTCCTCATTATAATCAGACTTTGTTACTTCTGCCAGTGTGGATTTTGTTACTTCCGTCACCAGGGAAGCCCCCATTATCTCTTAATATATTACCTCTCCTCCATGCTTTCCATATGTTCTTTCTGTGACTTATTAATAAAATGATTAGATAAACCACAAGGAAAAATACTTGCAAGACAAATACCTGAAAAACTACTTATATCCAGAATATATAAAGAACCCCTGGGCTTCCCTGGTGGCACAGTGGTTAAGAATCTGCCTGCCAATGCAGGGGACACGGGTTTTGAGCCCTGGTGCGGGAAGATTCCACATGCCATGGAGCAACTAAGCCCGTGTGCCACAACTACTGAGCCCACGTGCCGCAACTACTGAAGCCGGTGCACCTAGAGTCTGTGCTCTGCAACAAGAGAAGCCACCACAATGTGAAGCCCATGCACCACAACGGAGTAGCCCCCGCTTGCCGCAACTAGAGAAAGCCTGTGCGCAGCAACGAAGATGCGGCGAGCCGCTTCTGACCAGCAGAATGACGAATCACCACACGCTAGATTCTTCTCGCATCACACTTTATTGGAGTACAGCTTGGTTTCAGGCGGATGGAAGGAAGACCCCGTACGCTCGAGCCTGTCTGCTTATATAAGGGCTTAAGGACTCGTGTAAGTCCCTGATTCGTCCGTATGGTTATCGCATTTCGCAAGCCGGACTTTGGATAGGCCACTGCTTCAAAACCTGATTAGCATATTAGGTGCATGCGCCCTAGCGGCATGCTTAGCGCATGCGCAATGGCTATCCAGCCGCGCCCTACACGAAGACCCAACGCAGCCAAAAATAAATAAAATAAATTTTAAAAAATTTGATCAGCGTGATAAAAACTCTCAGAAAAGTAGGAATAGAAAGGAACTTCTTCAACCTGATTAAAGGCATCTAGAGGAAAAACCTGCAGCAAACATGATACTAATAGTGAAAGAGAATGCTTTCCTCCCAAGATTTGGAAAAAAGACGAGGGTGTCCATTGCTACCACTTTAAATCAAACTCGTAATGGAAGTTCCAGCCAGTGCAATAAAGTAAAAAAAAAAAGAAAAAAGAAAAGAAATTAAAACATATCCAGCTGTCTGAATTGGAAAGCAAAAAGCAAAGCTGCCTTTATTATAAACAACATGATCATCTACGTAGAAAATCCTAAGAAATTTACCCTCCACTCAAAAAAAAAAAAAGCTACAAGAACTAAAATGGGAATTTGGCAAGGTTGCAGGATGCAATATTCAACAATAAATTATATTTCTATATACTGGCAACAATCATAAATTTAAAAACATTTAAAATACCATAACATATTGAATACTTAGGGATAAATTTGACAAAAGATGTGCAAGGCCTATACACTGAAAACTACAAAACAAAATGCATAAAGAAATTAAAGAAAACCTAAATAAGGGTAGAGATATACCTGAGATCATGGACGGAGAGACTTGATATTAAGATGTCAATGCTCCCCCAATTGTAGAAACTAACAAGCTGTATCTTAACATTTATAAGAAAATGGAAAGGATTGAAAAAAAAAAAGAAGAGGAAAGTTGAAGGATTACAGTACCTGATTTCAAGATATATTTTAATGCTACAGTAATTGAGACTTTGTGGTATTGGTGTAAAGATAAACATATAGATACATGCAACAGAATAAAGAGTCCAGAAGTATACCCATGTATATGTGGTCAGTTGGTTTTCAACCAAGCTGTCAAAGTAATTCAATGGAGAAAGGATAATTTTTTCAACAAGTGGTGTTGAAACAATTCAATAACTGTATGAAAAACAGGGAAAAAAGAAAAAGAAAGAAGCATTCCCATACTTCATACTATCTACAAAAGTTAACTCGAAATGGATTATAAAAAAAAAAAAAAAATGGGACTTTCCTGGCAGTCCATTGGTTAAGACTCTGCACTTCCAAAACAGGGGGCATAGCTTCCATCCCTGTTCGTGGAACTAAGATGCCACATGCTGCGCAGGGCAGCCAAAAAATAAAAAGAAATGGATAGACCTAAAGGTAAGAGCTAAAACTGTAAAGCTTCTAGAAAAAAAAATTGGAGAAAATTACAGTGGCCTTGGGTTTGACAAAGATTTCTTTCTTTTTAAAAAAAATTTATTGAAGTGTATTTGCATACAATATTATATTAGTTTCAGGTGTACAACATAGTGATTTGATATTTTTATAGAATACACATTATACAAAGTTATTATAAAATGTTGACTATTTTCTGCGCTGTACATTACAGCCTTGTGTCTTATTTATTTTATAACTGCCAGTTTGTACTTCTTAATCCCCTTCACCTATTTTGACCCTCTTCCCACCACTCTCCCCTCTAGTAGCCACTGAGTTTGTTCTCTGTATCTGTAAATCTGTTTCTGTTTTGTCATATTTATTCATTTGTTCTATTTTTTAGATTCTACATATAAGTGAAAACATACAGTATTTGTCTTTGTCTGACCTATTTCGCTAAGCATAATACCCTCCAGGTCCATCAGTGTTGTTGCAAATAGTAAGATTTCATTCCTTTTTATGGCTGAGTAATATTCCATTATATGTCACATCTTTATCCATTCATCTCTAGATGGGCTCAGATTTCTTAAACATGACACAAAAGGTAAGAAGTACAAAAGAAAAAAAATGGACTTCAGCAAAATGAAAATGTTTTATTCTGCAACTAATACTATTTTGAAAATGAAAAGGCAAGACACAGACTGGGAGAAAATATTTGCAAAGCGTACACTCAACAAAGGACTTGTATTTAGACTATAGAAAACCACGTATAACCCAATTTAAAAAAAAAGGCAAACATCTGAATAATGCTTCACTAGATAAGATATATGGATAGCAAATAAGCGTATGAAAAGATTCTCGAAAAACCTCTGGTAAGACTTCTACAGAGAAATAGAAAGTACAAATAAATAGCATAATGAATGAAAAGGGACACATAACTATAGTTACAGAACAAATGAAAAAGATAAGAAAACTGTCATCAACTTCATGCCAATAGGTTTGAAAACTTAGGTAAAATAAATTCCAAGAAAAACACAACTTTTCAAAATTAACTCTGGAAAAATGGAATAGTCCTATAAATACGAAATATTCCAATATATTAAAGAAACTGAAATAGTAGTTTAAAATTTTCCCACAAAGAAGTTATTTTTTAAAGAAATCCTTATATGGAGGTATATGTAATTCTGTACTTATGAGTCAATATAATGATTGTTTTAAAATACTCTCCCACCCCCCAAAAAATGGCTGAAGGATGGCTATATGAGGGTTAATTACACCATTCTCTCTAATATTGAGTGTGTCTGAAAATGTTCATAATGAAAGGTTAAAATAAATAAATAAAATCTTTTGCAGAGAAAACAACAGCCACAGTCAATTTTACTGGTGAGTTTTACCAATCTTGCAAGTAATATATCATTCCAAATTTACATAGACTCTTCTGGGGAATAGAAAAGGGGGGATTTTTCCTCAAGTCATTCTATGAGGCTGGTACAACTTTCATACCAAAATTAGGCAAGGCCAGGGGTACGGGAAAGAAAAGGAAAACTACAGCCATTTTATTTACAAATACAGTTGTAAAATTTCCTCCTAAAATATCAGTGAATCAAATTCTACAATGTAACACACTGTGACCAAGTTAGGTTTATCCCAAGAATACAGGATGGTTTACTATTAGGAAATCTATGTCATACTCGGCATTAACAGATAAAGAAGAATCTTCTCCATAAATACAGGAAAAGCATTTGATAAAAAATCAACACCCAGGGAATTCCCTGGCAGGCCAGTGGTTGGGACTCAGCTCTTTCACTGCTGGGGCCAGTTTCAATCCCTGGTAGTGGAAGTAAGATCTCGCAAGCCTCACGGTGCAGCCAAAAAAAAAAAAAAAAAAAAAAAAATTAACACCCATTTATCATAAATGCAGTAAACTAGAGCTAGAAAGGAGCATCCTTAACTTGGTAATAGATACGTACCAAAACAAACAACAAACAAAACAAAAACAAAACTGAATGTAACCTAAGGACAAGAACTGTAAAAATATACTCTGTATTTAATCACATTAGTGGTGGTAGAGTTGGTATCATTATTCTGAGTGTTTTGTGTATAGTATGAGACAGACCAAATGAGTAATTGTCTGGTATCACTGAGAGATTTGTTTTTATTGTAGTAAAATATACGTAATATAAAATTTACCATTTTAACCATGATTAAGTGTACAGTTCAGTAGCACTAAGTATATTCACTAACAATGTTGTGTTAGTTTCTGCTGTTCATTCTTTTTTAAGGCTGAGTGATATGCCACTGTACGTATATACCACATTTTGTTTCTCTGTTCATCTGTCCAAGGACATCTGGGTTGCTTCTACCTTTTGGCTATTGTGAATAATGCTGCTATGAACACTGAGTTCCTCTTTTCAATTGCTTTGTATATATACCCAGAAGTGGAATTGCTGGATCATATGGTAATTCTGTTTAATTTCTTGAGGATTACTCTTTTCCACAGCAGCTGCACCATTTTTCATTCCCATCAGTGATGTACAAAGAAACCACTTTCTCCACATCGTCGCCAACACTTGTTGTTTTGTTTTTCTGATAATAGCCATCCTAATGAGTATGAAGTAGGATTTCAGTGTGACTTTTCTTTGCATTTCCCTGATAGCTATTATGTTGAGCATCTTTTCATGTGCTTATTCGCCATTTTACATCTTCTTTGAAGAAATGTCCATTCAAGTCCATTGTTCATTTTTTATTTTTTATAAATTTATTTATTTTGGCTGCATTGGGTGTTCGTTGCTGCACTGGGGCTTTCTCTAGTTGCGGCGGGCAGGGGCTACTCTTCGTTGTGGTGGGCGGGCTTCTCATTGCAGTGGCTTTTCTTGTTGCGGACCAGGGGCTCTAGGCATGCGGGCTTCAGTAGTTGTGGCTCGCTGGCTCTAGAGTGCAGACAGACTCAGTAACGCACAGGCTTAGTTGCTCCTCGGCATGTGGGATCTTCCCGGACCAGGGCTCAAGCCTGTGTCCCCTGCATTGAAAGGCGGATTCTTAACCACTGCGTCACCAGGGAAGTCCCATTGCTCATTTTTTAAATTGGGTTGTTTGGTTTTTCTGATTGTTGAATTTTAGGAATTATTTATGTATTCTGGCCAAAGATGGAACAATCTGAAGTTCAATAAAAATTGTAATAGGTTAAAGCACATCAAATATGCTTAAATCCATGCATTCATTAAGATATTTTTTAAATGCTTACTAATCAATTTTAGAGGATGCTAAAGAACCAAGGCATTATTCTGAAAACTGATAAAGAGAAATTCTATGCTCTAAAAAAATCATTTTTAGGTATAAATCCAAGAAAATTCTGGATACATGTGTAACAGGAGCCATTCACAGGAATGTTCTTAACAACACTGTTTATAATAGCAACAAACTGGAAACCCAAATGACCATCGTCAGAATGAATAAATAAAAAACTGTGGTACATTTACAGAATAGTATACAGCAGTAAAAAACCGAATAAACTATGAAACAGACAAATATTAGTAAGGTGTTGAGTGAAATATGCAAATAACAAAGGACAACAAATAACATGATACTCTCTTCATGGAAGTTCAAAACTAAGCAAAACCAAACATGACATTGTGTAGGCACGTATACATGAGTACAATGTTTTTCTTAAATTTTTTTTTTCTTTAGAAAAATCAAAGGAATAACAAATACAGAATTCTGGATGATGGCACGCTAGACACAGGGATAAGGAGGGGATGAACAGGTGAGGAGCACGTGGGTAGATGTTAAGTCCTGTTGGTGCTCTATCCAGCCTCTTGAGTTTTGCAGTGGGTACACTGGAATTCAACATATTAATTTAAAAGTGAAAAGTTATACATGTATAAATTTTTAAAAGAGGATCATGCCAGGATCAATGATCATTGATCAATGATCAATGGTCATTAATGAGAGGTTATAGGTTTCCCTGGTGGCACAGTGGTTAAGAATCCACCTGCTAATGCAGGTGACAAGGGTTCGAACCCTCGTCTGGGAAGATCTCACATGCCCTGGAGCAACTAAGCCCGTGTGCCACAACTACTGAGCCTGCGCTCTAGAGCCCAAGAGCCACAACTACTGAGCCCAAGTGCGGCAACTACTGAAGCCTCGCCCCTAGAGCCTGTGCTCTGCAACAAGAGAAGCCACTGCAATGAGAAGCCTGAGCACCGCAACAAAGAGTAGCCCCTGCTAGCCGCAACTAGAGAAAGCCCGCGCAGCAACGGAAGACCCAGCGCAGCCAAAAATAAATAAATAAATAAATAATTTAAAAAGGATTATAATTAATCCATTCTGTCGTCCTGACGTCTGCCTCCTCATAAAAAGTAAGGTGACTTTTCTAATCCGGGCAGCCACATGAGAAACTGAAATGAGTGGGAGGGGTGGTAACTGTTTTCACTTTTCTCTTCCTGTTTTTTTAGAGCCTGGGAAAGAAAGTCAGAATTTCCAATCTTTTCCAATTCCCACATGATTCCCTAATTTAGAACGAACTTAGAGAAAATAAAAAGGCTTCCTCCATCTGGGGAAGACTCTGCCGCCTGCCATGGAGCATCCTCATTCTGGGATGAGGAAGCCGCCTTGGGGGGTGGGGGGGCGCGGTGTTCCAGGCCCACCCTCACCCCGCTCGAACGTGCCTTGGGCTTGGCCTTGGGGGAGACTGAGCTCTGCCCGGACCGCTGCACCCCTGGCGAGGAGTTACAGGACGTTTAATTAGTGGGAATGCTTTGGGAGACGGCTGGACCCCAGGCGGAAGCCCTGGGGAGACGGGGGGCGGGGGGTGGGGGTGGTGTGACCCTGCGGGTTCAAGCGGCCCCTGGGGGTCCCGGACCTTCTAAAACAGAGGCGGCAGGTTGCAGAGACGAGGCTCCAGAGATTTACCTCTGGGTGCCCCCTGCCCTCCCATTGCCCCCGAGGGCCGGCAGTGTGGATGATCTTAAACAGATGAGCCTGTGCCCGGCTCGCCTGTGGGAGCGGACGCGGCGCGGAGCCTCGGGCCACCCTAGCGTGCAGCAGGCTCTGCGAAGCCCACGATCCAAGCACTGCCAGGTGGAGAGGTCCGGGCATTTCCCTTTCCCCTCCTTGCAGCCAGATTGGGGAGGACGGGAAATTAAAAAGTGCTTCTGCGGCAACAACCACCGAGAAGCACCGAGCAGCACTTTTATCGACTAGGAAACCGTGAGGAGTTCAGCCACCTGGCCTTTGAGGGCAAAGCAGGCCCGAGACCTTCCCTGCGCAAGGCGGGCGGTCGAAGCCCGGCAGCCCTGGCTTTGCTCCAGACCCGGCTCGGGGTGACATCACCAAACTCCTCGGATCGGAGGAAGGGGGCCCCGAAATCCCCTAAAAACATTGTGAGTAATCGCCGGCCCCGCCCTCCAGGCGGGGCCCGAACTCGGGGACGAGCCGAGCCGCCCCGCCAGCCCCGGGAGCGGCCCCCAAGCAAGCAGCCTCTCGGTGCCCCGCGCAGCGCGCACTGGCTCCCGGTCCACAACAGCGCCGGCACGCACGGCCTCCCGGGCCTCCGCGTGGCGCTCACTCGCCCCTTACCCTCGCCAGGGGCGGCGGGGGCGGCGGCGAAAAAAAACCCCGCGGGATGGCGGCGCTGGGGCCGCCGGGACCGCAGCGGGAGCCCCTGCGTCGCCTTCCGACCCTTCCTGCGCCGATGGGCGCTGCGCAGGGAGCGGCCGGCCGGATGGTGGCGCGGGGCGGGGTTGGGCGTTCGGGGGTCTGACTCAGTTTCCCTTCTGGGTGTGGGGTGTGGGGGGAGCGTTGACTCGGTTTCCCCCCGGGGTCCGGGGGGGCAGTTCCGACTTAGTTTCCTCGTTAGGGGGGAATGTATCTGACTCAGTTTCCTCTCAGGATGGGGGGTGAGGGTGCCCTCCCTTGGTTTAACTTATGAAAATAGAAAAGACCCTGACTCAGTTTCCCCTGGTGGAGGGAGGCCCCCATACCCGGCTTCCCTCAGGAAGCAGGTGCTTCTGGCTCCTTTACCCCTGCCCCTTAGTTTCCCTGCAGGCTCCAGGTGTCAGGCCCCGACTCCGTGTCCCTGGGAAGGGGCCTGGCTCCATCTCCTCGCTGTAGGGAAGCAGACCTTCCCTGGTGAGGACAGGATGTGGGCTTGTGCTGACCCTTGTCTCCTTCTCATTTCAGACCTCTTCCCCCTCATCTTCCCCGCGGGTAAGTGGGCCATCCTTTCTCAGTGGGTTGGGACGAGCTCCCCAGGGCCAGGGGCAATGGGGTCAGCCATCTGATGGGGGTTGGCCCGCGTGTCCCCCACAGAGCCGGCCCAGGCCTCCGGTCCCTACGTGGAGATCATCGAGCAGCCCAAGCAGCGGGGCATGCGCTTTCGCTACAAGTGTGAGGGCCGCTCAGCAGGCAGTATCCCAGGCGAGAGGAGCACAGATACCACCAAGACCCACCCTACCATCAAGGTCAGCACAGCGCCCGGGTGGGGGACATAGAGTCAGTATGGGAGGGACTTGCGTTCAGGCCCACACAGTCTGTGTCTGGGAGGTGAGTCTGGAATTTCTGAGCCTCTAGGGTTCTCTCTGTACTTTGGACAGATCAATGGTTACACGGGGCCAGGGACAGTCCGCATTTCCCTGGTGACCAAGGACCCCCCTCACCGGCCTCACCCCCATGAGCTTGTGGGGAAAGACTGCCGGGATGGCTTCTATGAGGCTGAGCTCTGCCCGGACCGCTGCATCCACAGGTGAGCTTGTCATGGGTGGCAGGGGTGGTGGTGAGACGGAAGGCGGAGAGGCGGGGCAGTTGTGTAGCTGTTACAGTGTTACTCCTTTCTGGAGGGAGGGCAGAATTCCTCACTCCTTGCTCTGTCCCCAGCTCTGCAAGCAGATTCCTTTGTCTTGAAATTGTCTGTGTCTCCTCTCAAGCGGAGAGGAGCTCCTTGTGAGCTCCATGGAAAAGGAATGGGTCCCTGCTCACCTCTGAACCCCTAACCCCTGTGGCTGGAAAGGCGAGTCACTCAGTGTCACATCTCTCATAGCGAGAAAGAAAACCACTGAACCACCAGTCTCCCCTGAAGCTTACATACTAGTTGACAGAGGCAGGCCATAAATAAATATACAAATAACTAAACAAGATACTGTTAGGGAGTCACCATTTCATTGATGAAAATAAAGCAGTAATAGTTTGGAAGAAGAGCCCGAGGTGGGGGAGGCGAAGGAGCCGGTCTCATTCCTTTGGATTGGGAGGTCAGAAGGGCCTCTCGCAGGTAAGACCTAAATGTGGGAAAGCAGAGAAGCACCGAAGGAACACGCCCAGCAGAATGAACGGGTGCAAAAGCCTTTGAAGTGGGAATGAGTTTCATGTGTTTGGAGAAGGGAAAGAAGCCCCTGTGGCAGAGGTTAGGGAGCCGGCAGGGACTGCAGCTGGGGCCAGGTGCCAGGGCACAGGGCCTTGTCAGCCAGAGTAGGGAGTGGCTTTCATGGTGGCATATGGTTGGGGACCATTCAAGGGGCTTAAGCACGAAGTGCTCACCTGGCGAGTGGGTGGGGGAGAACGGGCAGAGTGGGCAAGGCAGGAGGGCCCATGCTCTTCTGGAGACAGTGGGACTGATGCCCCGGGGGGCCTCAGCTTCCAGAACCTGGGGATCCAGTGTGTAAAGAAGCGGGACCTGGAGCAGGCCATCAGTCAGCGCATCCAGACCAACAACAACCCCTTCCAAGGTGAGGGCGGCGGCGGCAAAGGCCTGGGCCTGCCTGGAGCACCTCCAGCCTCTGTCGCCCCCTGAGGCCACCTTCCCCTCATCTGTCCCTCGCTGGCCAAGACCCACAGTACAGATGGAATCTTGCTGTTTACCACTGGGGAAAGAGACCCGGAGAGGGGACATAGGGAACGTGGCATCCAGGGTCACAAGTGGAGTCAGTGATGGGTCTAGAACCGTCTCTTCCTCCTCTTCTAGGGCTCCTACCGTTTCACATGCCCTCAAACAGCCCTCCCAACCCAGAGCTCACCCCTGCACACACACACATCCCGCTCCATCCCCTGCCTAGGCTCACCTGACCATCTCTTTTTCTGGCAGTTCCTGTAGAAGAGCAGCGTGGGGACTACGACCTGAATGCTGTCCGGCTCTGCTTCCAGGTGACAGTGCGGGACCCGGCAGGCAGGCCCCTACGCCTGTCGCCTGCCCTCTCTCATCCCATCTTTGACAACCGTGAGTGGCCAGGGAGCTGCAGGCAGGGAGGAGGGGTGGACCTGTGAGGAGGAAGTGGGGGCGGGCACGGGGGCCTGCAAAAGTTGCTCTGGCTTCGTCCGGTCATCCAGCAGATTCGTCATCTCCTCTGTGCCCAGAACTGTGCTGGCTGGAGAGACGAGGCAAAGAAGACCCAGAGCTGCCCTCGAGGTGCAGCTTCCAGGCTGGCAGGGAGTCAGATGGGAGACGGGCATTTCCAATACGTGATGAGAGGGTGGTATGCCCAGAACTGTACTGATGACTCCAGGAAATGAACTCCCAGAAATGAGATAATGTTAGAGAGTAATAATTCAATGATGAAAGCTCACAGGAAGTTCACAGATGAATTGGGCTGACGTAGATCAACTGCAGTCTTTAATTAAGTAGCCAGCAGGATGAGTGAAAATAAAAGGCCTTTGGAGCCCCGAGGCCCGGAAACCAGGATGAACCGGGGGGTCAGGAGGGAAGGGTTCATTGCCAGGGTGGGTATGAATGGGCCTTGAAGATTACTTGGGTCAGGTGGAGAAAGAGGAGTTGTGATCCCCTTAGTTCACATTGGACTGTGAGCTCCGTGAGGGCAGAGACGTTTAGGTTTTGTGCGTGGTTATATGCTTCAGGCCTAGAACAGAGCTGGGGACAGAGTAGGTGCTAGTAGGTAAACAGTTGCTAAATTGGTTGAGGTGAGGAGCCAGTGGGAATGGTCGGACCTTGGCTGCAGAGGTACAGTCAGCAAGCTCTGGACAGCCTTGGCTCTGGGCTGGGCAGGAGCCTTGCATTTCCTGCAGGTCAGCCCAGGAGACCTCCGGTGGTTCAGGGCTTCCTTCCTTATTCCCACACCCTCAGGCGCCCCCAACACTGCCGAGCTCAAGATCTGCCGAGTGAATCGGAACTCTGGGAGCTGCCTTGGGGGGGATGAGATCTTCCTGCTGTGTGACAAGGTGCAGAAAGGTACATACCTGGGAGGAGGGCTGTGCTCTTTGGATCAGCAGGTGAAGGGCAGGGCTGAGCAGACATGGGGTGAGTGTCAGGGAACTGGTGTAGACACTCCCCCAACACCTTGGGGACAGTAGGGCGATGTATGTCCAGAGATAAGTAGCAGCAGTTGTAGGGGGTGGCGGGCTGGGTGAGCTGAGCACGGTGACCCATGAAGCCACCCCATCTCTGGCAGAGGATATCGAGGTGTATTTCACGGGACCAGGCTGGGAGGCCCGAGGCTCCTTTTCACAAGCTGATGTGCACCGGCAAGTGGCCATTGTGTTCCGGACGCCCCCCTACGCGGACCCCAGCCTGCAGGCCCCCGTGCGCGTCTCCATGCAGCTGCGGCGGCCTTCCGATCGGGAGCTCAGCGAACCCATGGAATTCCAGTACTTGCCAGACACAGGTACCCAGCTGGGGAGGGTAGCAGCAGGGCTGTTGGGCTCCAGCCAATGGGAGTGAGGCCAGGCCTGGATGTGGCAGCTGTAGGTGAGGGTCAGAAGCTGGAGTCGGGCAGGGATTTACACAGTAATCAGATTATCTTTCTTGCCTCATTTAATAGTAACGATACCCAAGACTTACTGAGCTCTTATTACAGGCATGGCCCTATTCCAGGCATATCAGCGAATTACCTGATTTTATTCTCTAATGAACCTTTTGAGGTGGGAGTAAGCATCTAACCTGCCTGAGGTCACATACTCAGTGAGTCGGCAGACCCAGACCTCATCTGAACCCAAGCCATCTGGCTCCAGGGTCCTGTTGCCACACCGGATCTCTCTTATCACTACCACACAGCCATGGTTTGGTCAAGGCTTTCGGGTATCTGATCAAATAGGAATAGCCGGAGTGATCCTTTATTCAAAGTCCGTCATCCAGCCTGAGAGTGTTTCCTGCCCTGGGAACTGTCTAATAGAGTCTAGAAAACAACCCCCAAACGGCCATCAGTTCATTCCACACATAATCACTGAGTGTCCACTTGGTGCCAGGGCCTGTGCCAGGTAATCTGAATACAAAAATGAATAAGACATGTGCCCTGCTCTTTGGAAGCTCAGGCACATGAGGACACACATGCAAAACAGAGCCTTAAGTTACAGAGTAACGTGCGAAATGGAGGTGTGTGCAAAATACCGTGGGAGCTGGAGCCGGCTGCGTGGAGGAGTTGCCATTTGAGTTGGAGAAAGACCCAGAAGTGCATTTTCTAGGCAGGTGGCGCAGCATCTGGAAGGGCACGGGTGTTGGAGGGTGCCCGGCACAGCACGTCTGGGAACAGCTTCGAGGTGGGAGCTGATGTGGGCGGTGAGCAGGCCCCGGCAGGAGGGCTGGTTTTCTTTGTTTGTTTTGTTTTGTTTTTGGCTGTGCCACATGGCATGTGGGATCTTAGTTCCCAACCAGGGATCAAACCCTCGCCCCCTGCAGTGGAGCTGCAGAGTCTTAACCACTGGATTGCCAGGGAAGCCCCAGAAGGGCCTTGAAGGTTAGACTCTAGGCATTCATCCACGGTTGCATCCTAAGGCAGTGGGGAGCCACCAAAGGTTTCTGAGCAGAGAAGTGACATGAGCAGATCTGGAAGCTCGCTTTGGCAGCAGCGTGCAGAGGATCTGAGATGGGGAGACTCGGGGTGGGGAGGCCATTTTGGAAGATGTTTTGGTCATCCTGGGAGAGGAGGTGCCATATGAACCTTGCAGAGGGAGTGCAAAGCGAGATGATCTCACCTACTGCTGGCCTCCTCGGGGACTCTCAGCCCCACGGGCCCTTTGCGTACAACACACAGCAAGCCCAGTCCCCCTCAGGACCAGTGTTCTAGCTGTTGCCTCTGCTTGGAATGCTCGGCGCCCAGATCTTCACGCGATGGGCTCACACCAGTGCTTCCCTGGACACCTTTAAACTAGATTCCTTGATCTTCTGGTGGTGTTACATCACCCTGTGCCTCTCCCTCAGAGCTGCTATCACTTGTATGTGGTTGTGTCTTCGCCCCTCTGTCATCAGGATGTCAACTTTGGGAGCAGGAACCTTGTCTGCTTACTCAGGGCCATATCCCAGTGGCTCAAACGGAGGCTGGCATGTAGTAGGTGCTTGGTAAATATGTGTCTAGGGGCTGAATGGTAGGGAATGAGAAAGAGGAAGATGCTGAGGATGTGTCCAAGGTTTGGGGACAGGGCAGAGAGGTAGGGAGGGAACACAGAAGGGGAAAGAACCAGAACCAGGTGTTTGAGGTGAGATGATGAGGTTGGCTTTGGACTGTTGGCGTCGAGTCCTTTGGGGTTATCCAAGTGCAGCAGTAGTTAGAAAGTTCTGAAAGCTCCAGACTGAACTCTGAAACCATCAGAGAGAAGATTAAGAGTCTGTTGAAGTCTTAAGCTGGTCTGTCATGCCTGGGCTGCCCCAGAGAGCAGAGGGCACAGTGCCAGGCCTGATCAAGGCTGGAGGGGAACAGGGATGTCAGCTGTGCCCCTGACTTGGGAGTACCTGTGTGGCCTTCAGAGGGCAGATTGAGCTAACAGAGGTCTTCTCACAAAGCCATGGCATTCTTAAAATTGTTTTGTTTTGTTTTGGCGGCGTTGGGTCTTCGTTGCTGCGTGCGGGCTTTCTCTAGTTGCAGCGAGCAGGGGCTACTCTTTTTTTTTGCTTTTTTTTTTGCGGTACGCAGGCCTCTCACTGTTGTGGTCTCTCCCGTTGCGGAGCACAGGCTCCAGACGCGCAGCCTCAGTGGCCATGGCTCATGGGCCCAGCCGCTCCACGGCACGTGGGATCTTCCCGTGTGGGATCTTCCCGGACCAGGGCACGAACCCGCGTCCCCTGCCTCAGCAGGCGGACTCAACCACTGCGCCACCAGGGAAGCCCGGGGCTGCTCTTCATTGCGGTGCGCGGGCTTCTCACTGTGGTGGCTTCTCTTGTTGCGGAGCACAGGCTCTAGGCAGCACGCTGGCTTCAGTAGTTGTGGCACATGGGTTCAGTAGTTGTGGCTTACGGGCTCTAGAGTGCAGGCTCAGTAGTTGTGGGGCACGCACTTAGTTGCTCCGCAGCACGTGGGATCTTCCCGGACCTGGGATCAAACCCGTGTCCCCTGCATTGGCAGGCGGGTTCTTAACCACTGCGCCACCAGGGAAGTCCCCGTTCTTATAATTGTTGAGTGTCACAGAGTCACACAGCTCTTCTCATTCGCTGAGAAGGTTTGGAGAAAGGGTCTTCGGGAAGTTTGTCCCATCACCTACCTCCCAAGGGTCCTTTGAGAGCTTTGGGGGTCCAGCTGGGGAGAGTAAGACCTGCTTTTCTCCATTACTTTCCCAGATGATCGTCACCGGATTGAGGAGAAACGCAAAAGGACGTATGAGACCTTTAAAAGCATCATGAAAAAGAGCCCTTTCAATGGTAAGAGGGGCAGTGGGAGAATTAGAGAGAAGGCGGGGGAAGGGGGACCTTGGGCGCCATGAACTGACCCAGGCTTCGCCTCACAGGACCCACCGACCACCGGCCTCCGACCCGGCGCATCGCTGTGCCTTCCCGCAGCTCAACTTCCGTCCCCAAGCCACGTAAGGATTTCCTTAAGGTTGCCCCACCAGAACTATAGGCTCAAATCTGTTCAGTGCGTGGTTTAGACCCATTCTGGGAGGGAGATGAGCAGTCAGTCTCAGCAGCAGACATCTGAAGGCTGCTCTCTGTTGGGCTCCTGTTTCTCAGGGCCTGAGGCCTAGTTGCCTGTGTCACAGCCATCAGGGAAGCAGTGAAGATGCAGATTCCTGGGCCCCTAATAGACCTGTGGAATCAGAGGCTCTGGAGGTGTGGCCCAGGAACCAGCAACCTCTTGGGGATGAGAACCCCTATGCCAGTTAAACCCCACGTTGGAGACCTTGAGATACAGAAGTTTCAAAAATGCACAGTCTCTGCCCTCAGCTCTCCATTGAAGTGGGGCAACAAAAAAAATCACCTCTAAAGTAGCAAAACGTGGCTCAAAGAAGAATGACGGCCCCCTGCTTACTGGGTGTTGCTTGGGCCCAGGCCCACTCAGTGCTTGGTCTTTCAGCTGTATGATGAGGCTTCGCCAGCTCTGAAAGCATCCCTTCCTCTGAAAGGCTGTGAGAGTTTTGTGGGCTAGGGTAGACAGGGAATGCTCCAAGGAGTGGAGGCTAGAACTGGACCTTACAGGCGAGGTCAGATTCGATTAAGAGGAGGGTGCTAGGGTGCTGGCCGTGACCGCACAGAGAAGGACTGATCCTAAGCAGTCTTGACAGCAGCTGGGGTCCAGAGGCTGGGGTGGGCCTCTGAGGCTTTCTGTGACCCCTGCCTCTCTGTTTCTCTTTCCAGCTCCCCAGCCCTATCCCTTTACACCATCTCTCAGCACCATCAACTTTGAGGAGTTCTCCCCCATGGTCTTTCCTTCTGGGCAGATCCCAAGCCAGACCTCGGCCTTGGCACCGGCCCCTGCCCTAGTCCTGGCCCAGGCCCCAGCCCCTGCGCCAGCCATGGCATCAGCCCTGGCCCAGGCCCCAGCCCCTGGCCCAGTCCTAGCCCCAGGCCTTGCTCAGGCTGTGACCCCACCTGCCCCCAAGACTAACCCGGCTGGGGAAGGGACACTGACAGAGGCTCTGCTGCAGCTGCAGTTTGATGCTGATGAAGACCTGGGGGCCCTGCTCGGCAATAGCACAGATCCAGCCGTGTTCACAGACCTGGCATCCGTCGACAACTCTGAGTTTCAGCAGCTGCTGAACCAGGGTGTACCCATGGCCCCCCATACAGCTGAGCCCATGCTGATGGAGTACCCCGAGGCTATAACTCGTCTGGTGACAGGGTCCCAGAGGCCCCCTGACCCAGCTCCCACTCCCCTGGGAGCCTCTGGCCTCACCAACGGCCTCCTCTCAGGGGATGAAGACTTCTCCTCCATTGCAGACATGGACTTCTCAGCCCTTCTGAGTCAGATCAGCTCCTAAAGGGCAGGGACCTGCCCTGCCCTGCCCAGAGCACTGGGTTGCAAGCCCTCCCAAAGCAAGCACTTACGGATTCTGGGGGGGGGGTGTGTGTGTGTGTTCTCCAGCTGCCCCCTACTTCTTTGGGTGATGTCTTTCTGGGGAGGGGGGTGCATTTTATTCTTCTATTGGCAGTAGCTATCTCTCTCTTTTTGGAGGTGCTTAAGCAGAAGCATTAACTTCTCTGGAAAGGGGAGAGCTGGGAAAACTCAAACTCTTCCTTCCCTTATCCTGATATTCAGCTCCAGTCTCTATAGGGAATTCTGGGGTCCCTCAACCCCACCCTCCAGCTTCTAGTACTCTCCTAGAGAGAGGGACAGGCTGGAGCTATGGCCTTTGAGGCCACAAAGCCTTATTACCAAGTGTCTGCCTCAAATCGTGGGTTCACTTACACCTTGAGCCAAAATAATGCCCCTGTTACCAGCCCCTGGGTGGTGCTGGCGTTCTTTGTGCCTAACCACCAGCATTTGAGAGGCTGGCCTTCCTACCCTGCAGAGGGCTCTGCCAGCTCTTTCCTTGCTGGGCTGTGGTTGAAGGGAACTGGTGGGATAGCACTGGCCTTCTCCAGGATCCAGGGAGGTTCTCTCTCAGACTGCTCTGTTCCCCCTTTTCTCAAGTGCCTTAGTAGTAGGGCGAGTTGTTTGGAGGGTCAGGGGGAGAGCAGGCTGACTGCTCTCCAGTCAAAAGGCTCAGTTTTTAGTGAAGAATCAGAGCGTTTATAGACTATTGCTTTTTCTACTCTGAACTAATAAATTCATTGCCAAGCTGGCCAGAGATCTGCCTTCTTTCAGCAAACAGTCAGCACACTCTTTGCTGGTCATTTCAGGCTGGACGTTGGTGATACAGAGTTGGATGAATACGTTGCCATCCGGGAGCCTGCAGTCCGAGGATGCCTGTGGAAACCCCTGGATACCAGCCGGTGGATGAGAGCAGTCAGCCAGGGGGTGGGAGTGGGTGGAAGTGGGTGGAGGTCCCAGCCTAGTGAGAGCCCGGTAGGGCCCAGCAGCTGTGGGGATGGAGCATTTTCAGGAAGGGTTTCACAGAGGCCACGCTAGCTTCAGGTCTTACATCAACAGAGGAGGGTGGATCTCGCAGAGGGACTAGCCAGCGTTTGTAGGTGAGCGGGGTAAGAGAGACGACGTTGAAAGTTTCGATGGGGTCAGTCGGTGAAAGATCAAGAACGCGGGGCTAAGAGGTTTGGATTTCATCCCTTAAATGGATGAGGGAGTGTTTGCATGTGTTGGGGAAGGGGAGGTGCCAGGTAAAGGTCTGTGCTTTGACACCCTGCCCTGGGAGCACCGAGGAAATCTTAAATCCGAAGCCGCCGTTCCATCACCGCGCGCGCCCAGGAGTCCTCAACAAAAACAAATCGACTTCCAGAGGGACTAGAACTGGACGTACTTCCGGCTTGGCCCGACGCACGCGCAGTAAAGCAGGGTCGCCAGAGGCCGTGGCCCGCTAGGGCCCGCCGTCGCTAGTGCGCATGCGCAAGGATAGCAGTCTCCAATAGGGACGCCGGCTAATGCGCTTCAGGAAAACCCATCCTGAGGCCGGTGGCGTCGCAGGGTTTTGCGGGAGGGTGAAGGCAGGAGCAACCGGGTTTCAGTGGGACGTGCTGCAAATCTACCGAGTCCCCTGGGAACACAGTAGGCCCAGGGTGCAGACTCCGATGGACGGTGTCTACGAGGAACGATGCCAGCTGGCGGCGGAATGTTGGCGAACCGGAAAGCATCGAGCGAATCGTGCTTCGCTCCAGGCTCTTGGTCGGGGGGCAGGGTCTGAAGCAGGTGGACCACTCTGGGACCAGGCCAAGCTGTACTTACGCGCGAGGGGCGGAACCCGAGCATGGTGGCCAGGTCAGGACCCCAGCCAACC
>NW_020173674.1:6750806-6755800 GCF_003031525.2 Neophocaena asiaeorientalis asiaeorientalis
GGGCGAGGGCGAGCGCCAGGAGCGACCTGGCAGGGTGAGAAGGCTAACCAGAGGAAACTGATGGCAGAGCTGCCCGCAGTGTGGCCAACCTGAGACCCAGAGGGGAATGAGCGAGCCCAGGTCCTCCAGCCCAGGCTGTGCCTCGCTCTTGGCTTTCCCAGTGTCCTGAAGTGACATCCCGTGACCCCCAGAAGCCCTCTCACGGTCCTTCCCACACTCCCTGGGTGACCTCATCATGCTCATGGCTCGCCAGTCCCAAATCCTTGTCTCCAGCCCAGACTTCTCTCTCCAGTGCACCAGCACACTGGACATCTCACACTGACATCCCTCAGGCCTCTCAAACTCTCCGTGTTCCAAAGAACCCCAGCCAGCCCCAGGCTGCCCTTCCCCCTCCCCATCTCAGCCATGGCCTTACCATCCTTCAGGGGCTCCAGCCAGAAACCTGGTCACCACCGTGGATTCTGCATCTTCTCCCCTAGCAACTCGAGTCCACCTCCTCACTGGGTCCTGGCAAATGTGCCCAGTTCTCCCCATCTCCACTGCTGTCACGTAGTTTCAACCACCACCTCTTCCACTGGGGCTGCTACTACAGCCTCCTCCCTGGCCTTGCCTTCCCTGTAGCCGAAGGGCTCTGACACCCAAATCACATCACCCTCCCTTTGAACATCTATCACACCAGAGCCTTCCACCCTGCACTGTGAGGGCTCCTCACTACAGTCCACCAGGTGAAAGCTGGGACACAGTGCTGGGAACTGCTAGTCCAGGAGCTCTAGTGCACCCATTCACAGCCCTTTCTGATTCAGCTCCAGCCTCCTTGACCCTGGGTCCCTACGTAGGCTGACTCCAGTCCAACAGGCCCCCCAGACTGGTTCTACCCAGGATCCCTTTGCCTTCTCTACCTGGTGAACAGGACACTGAGCCTTGATTTTATTTTTACATTTTGGCCACACCTTGCGGCACATGGGATCTTAGTTCCCTGACCAGGGATCGAATGTCCCCACATTGAACCTTTAAAACTCAGCCCCAGGACTTCACTGGTGGTCCAGTGGTTTCAAACTCCATGTTCCCAATGCAGGGGGCCCGGGTTCGATCCCTGGTCAGGGAACGAGATCCTGCATGCCACAACTAAAGATCCCACACACCACAATGAAGATCCCGCGTGCCTCAACTAAGACAGGGCAGACAAATAAATAAAAAACAAAAGAACCCTCAGCCCTCACATTACCTCCTCCATGAAGCTTGAGCCCCTGAAGCTCTATTTCTCAGAGCCAAGCTCATCCTGCCAAAGCCTGAGTTTATGGACCCCAGGGCCTGAGTCTCAGCAGGGCTGAACTAGGCATGTGATGCTGGGCAAGTCAGTGCCCTGTCTGGGCCTCAGATCCAGAAAACAGTTTAGACACGATTCAAGTTTGGACCTGCTGATGCCACTCACAGGAAAGGGCCCAGCC
Organism: Neophocaena asiaeorientalis asiaeorientalis; assembly: GCF_003031525.2. NCBI lineage: Eukaryota > Metazoa > Chordata > Mammalia > Artiodactyla > Phocoenidae > Neophocaena > Neophocaena asiaeorientalis. The sequence continues at coordinate 6,752,255 of NW_020173674.1, forward strand.
TGCTGAGGAACAAGGGGTCATGGGCTGGTGAGGAGAGAAGTGGGTCAAGGGCTGATTTCCTCTGGGACATGGAAACATCTCTCAGGCAACTAAGGCAGAGAAGCTACTACCTCTGGAATTGGGGCCTGCCAGATCTGGCCAGGTGACTGAGGGAGTGCCAGACTTGGGGGCTCAGTGTCTACAGAGAGGAGAGCAGGGCCTGTACTGGGGACAGGGCCTTTAAAGAGGGCATGGGCAGGTGCCCCTTGGCCCCTAAGCGCCTTTCCTCTCCTGCCCAGAGGGGCTCTGCCTCTGATCTCAGCCCCGCAGGTCTGGTTCTAGGGCAGGGGCCTGGCTCCAACGATTAAGCAGAATAGGTACAGGGTGTGGCCACCTGCTTCCCAACAGACCAAACCAATGTTTGTGGGACAGAAGCCAAGGGTGGCCTAGCCTCAGAGAACCCCTCAGTTTGTGCCAGCCCAACCCTGAGCCACTGTCCCGGGAGCTTGGCCGGGGCCTGAGGGGGCAAAGCCCCTTCCCCCATCACATCATGAACACCTGTGTGGACACAAAGAACGGTGGCTTCTTTATTCCCTGAAGTCCCCTTTTCTCCACAGAATATTTACAAACGGGGATGGGGTAGAGGGGCAACTTCGCCACCAAAATGCCACCAAATAATGGGCCGGGGAGCGGGGGCAGTGCTAAGATGCGCCTCGCGCAGGGATAGTCCCTGAGGAGGGCCCAGGGCCTGGTATGGCCCAGGTGCCCCGAGCGAGCGACCGGGCAGTTCCAGCAGGTCCGCGGCCAGGCTGAGGCTGGACCCGACAGCTTCAGGCCAGGTCGCTGGTGGGGGAGCCCAGCTGCTTGGAGGCCAGGAGCAGGCGGGTGGCCGCGCTCTCGGACTCGGCCTGCAGCCGCCGGTTGTTGTGTCGCAGGCTCCGCACCTCCTCCTCCAGGGCCGCCCTGTCTGCCTTCTCCTGGGGGGAGGTGGAGCGAGGCGGGAGTCAGCGTGGCCAGCCCCTGGCCCCTCTCCTGGGGCAGCCCTGTGTGACTCCCCATGACCCGCAGCCACCGTGTCACCTTCTGCAGGTCATCCTGCAGCTTCCTGAGCATGGACTCCAGGTGAGAGACCTTCTCAGACAGGCTCCCGGGTTCTGGCCTGAGAACATGGGATTCAGAACTCAGTGAGACCAGGGCAGGGGGCGGCACCATGGGCTGGTTCCCAGACCCACCCGCCTGAGAGGGGCCCAACCCCTGTCTTCTGACTTGGGTGTACATCACAGCAGAGCCCTGGGACAGAGCTTCACTCCAATGGGTGGGCATGAACACTGGGCATGGGGTGAAGGGGTAGATCGGATGTGAGGCTTACTCAGCGTCAGATTTTGGAGTTCCCTTGGCATCTCTGCTCTCTGGGATGGGTGGCCCTGTGGGGACAGAGGGACCATCTGGGCAGGGAGGTAAAGGGAGAAAGCCCCACCCTGGCTCCGCCCGCAGCGCCCTGGTGGCCTCACCCTCCCGGGAGAGCGACTCCAGGATGGTGTTGCAGGTGGAGGCGATCTCCGAGATGGACTGCCACTCATCTTCCAGGGTCTCGCTGCCCGCCTCTGACATGACTGTGGGCACCGGAGCTGGGCTCAGCTAGGGAAGCACAGGCCAGGCCTCCTCCTGCCCCGCTCCTAGACCCCCACCTTGCTCCAGACTCACTTTTGCTGATGGAGTTCCTCAGAGACAAGGTTCGTGGCAAGAAGGAGGCCCTCAGTTCCGGGGCTGGGTCACCCCTGTCCTCACAGCCACTGGGGCTGCCTGGCCCGTCCTGGGGGGCAGAAGTGGGTATAGATGCAGTGATGCCCACCATCACCACGGTGCCCACCCCTGCTCGTCGGGTTCCAGAGCATTGCTTCTGCTCACCTGGGTGGGGGGTGTCTCCCTGCCAGCACCGGGTGCTGCCGGCTTGGCTGTGGTGGCAAGGAGGAGGTCCGGGGTGGTGTCGGGCAGGACTGGGGCCTCGTCGGACAGGGAGCTGGGGAGAGCAGGGACGGCTCAGCACTGCAAGCTGCCCCGACCCGTGGACCCTGCTTGCAGAGGCCTTCCCGTCCAGCCTCGTGGGCCAGAGGAGAGGGCAGGCCGAGAGGGCGCACCTGCAGGGCGATGGGGGGTTCTGGCTGTGCAGGAACTCGGTTCTCTCCTCGGCCAGGTCCCCGGGCCCTGGAGGACCGCTACCATCGTTCAGGCACACTTGCAGCAGCTGCTTCGTGGTGGCCAGTAGGGCCACTGCTGGGGCCTCATCCGGCACTGGCTCGGGAGCCCCCCGCCGGCTGGGCTCCTGCAGAGACAGCACGTACAGCTCCGAAAAGCTCCTGGGGGGAGGAAGGAGTAGGTCAGGCAGGAACACCAGCATCACCAGCCCCACTCCCAGCTGTGCCCGAGGCTCGCTTCCAGGAGGAGGAGAGCTCTCCAAACTCTCTGACAACACTGAAAAATATTTGCCTGGCTACTGGCCATTTGTCCAGACCTCAGTTCAAATCGCAGTGCTGCCCTTGTGAATCCTAAGCAAATCACGCTGAATGTCAGTTTCTCCATCTGTGAAATGGGGATGACAGTACTACCTGCTCTGCTGTGAGGGTTTCAACAGCGTGGGAAAACCACTTAGCCTAGAGATCCAAAAAGTACTGCCTGGGGGCAAATCCGGCCTCTGCCTTTGTCTTTTCTTTTTCAGCAAATGTGCCTGTGTTTGTACTACTGAAAGCTAAGGTTGGCTTTTACAGTCTTAAACAGTTGAAAGAAATAAAAAGAATATTTTATGACATGTGAAAGTCACATAAAATTCACGTTGCAGGGTCCATAACTAGTTTTCATGGCACGAGGCCATACTCATCATTTAAATGTCACCTCTGGATGCTCTTGTGCTACCGTGACGGAGCCGAGTGGCTGCATCAGAGACCAGATAGCCCAGAGAACCTGAAATATTTACTCTCTGGCTCTTTACATAAAAAGTCCGCATATCCCTGGTTTAATGCAGTAAGTAACCAATAGTGTGTATTGGGTGTCTGTGAGAAATACAACAGGGGCTGCTCTTGGATCTTTTGGGCGGTGAAGACGCGAGCTTAATAGTCTTCATTCTACCCATAAGGATAGTGCAGTTCAGAGAGATTAAGAGACGCGGGATTCTCTCAAGAAGGAAAGGCCTCCCCGCGAGGTTCCTGTCGCGAATGGCCACACGGGAGGCACGGGCTAGGCGGTGGCCAGCTGCCCGGTCCTCCCACCTCCCTGCGTCCCAACGTCCTGACCTGCGGGGCCGGCCGCTCTCGTCGGGGGTCAGGACGGTGACGCAGACCTTGGGCGCCGAGCGCAGCAGCTGGGCAGCGGCCTCGGGGCCGAGACTGGGCAGCGTCTGGCCGCACACGCGCAGCAGGCGCGCCCCGGGCCGCAGCCCCGTCGTCTCCGCGAACGTGAAGCGCTCCACGTGCGTGACGAAGCCCTCGGCGTCCACCTCGAAGCCCAGGCGGCCTTGGCCGTCGCGGGGCAGCGCCAGCTCGCGGGTCTCGCAGCCGCGGCTCACCAGCTGGG
>NW_020173674.1:6755990-6791495 GCF_003031525.2 Neophocaena asiaeorientalis asiaeorientalis
TGGAGGAGGGGCCGCCCCAGCGCCTGACCCGGGGACCGTCCCAGGTCACATGGGCCCTTCCACACGCCCAAGGAGGGTATTAGCCACCCACCCCGCAAAAGAGGGCCTGGGGACCCCCAGTTCCATCCCTGCGAGGCTCCCGGTGTGCCCCACCACCCCGACTTCCCCTTTCGCAGGAGAGGCGGCGGGAACGAGGGGTTCCAAAGCAGGCTCCTTCCCCGCTGCGCGCGCGCGCAAGGACCTTGCAACCCAACCTTACTCCCGCGCCTCACCTGCAGGCGCGTCACGACCTCGCCAACGGCTTGGCCGGGGGGCCCGTCGAACCGCAGCATGATCGCCTCCCCGCGGCCGTGGTACAGGGCGAGCTGCTGCTCGGAGAAGGTCCAGGCCAGCACGTCGCGACAGGCGCAGTTGAAGACTACACGGCCGTCGCGCGGCGCCACCAGCACCAGCGCCTCGGCCGAGATGCCCAGCAGGCATGGCACCTCTGCGCCGTCAGGGCCGCCCTCCTCGGCTCCGGTCGCGCCCCGCGCCCCGGGCGCCGCGCGTACGCCCCACACCAGCGCCCCTGCCGCCTGCAGCTCAGCGCCCGGGCCCCGGGGGGACGCCCGCCGCCTCCCGCCCAGGGAAGGCAGGCCGAAACGGGAAGCCGAGTCCAGCGACGTGGTGGTCACCTCGTTGGTGGCCAGGTCCTGCAGATACTGCTGGCGCGTACGCGTGGCCATGGCGTGGAACTGGCGAGCGTGGCCCGCCGCCTGCTCGCCATTGAGCGCCTTGGCCAACAGGAGGGCCCGGAAGTCGGCGTTGGCCGCAAAGGGACCTCCGCCAGGGGGCAGAGCTGGCCCAAAGGCCGGGGTGTCCTGGGTGCGGCTCACAGCCACCCTATGGAAGGAGGCGGTAGTCAGGGGCAAAGGGAGGGCCCAGGAAGACTTACCCTTGGCAGAACTGGAAGTCCGGGTGCCCACCTGTAGGAGGTGTGCGGAGTGCAGGGCGCGTGGGCCCGCACGACTAGGAATACGTGCTGGAAGTGCGAGCGTATGGTGGTGGGGCAGAAGGGCTTGCTGCCGGGTTCCTGGAACACGATGGTCACAATGTTGTTGCCAATGTGGCGCTTCCGCAGGAGCTGGGGGTTAGAAGGTGGGGGATGTGAGTGAGACCTAAGAGCCTGGGCACCAGTGGCCCCCCCCACCTGCCCCTGGTGAAGGCCTGGGGTGTTTGTCTTTGGGGAGGGACACTAGCCTGGAGAGTAGTTAGGGGTCAGCAGAGTTCAGACCAAGGTTCAAACACTGCCACCCACAAAGCACCCCTCCATGGTCCCCAGAAGCCCATAGCCAGCCCCCATCCCCAGGGCCCCCTCACACCTGCTGCTGGTTATTGGGGGTGTAAGGCAGCATTGTGGACACGTGGAACATGATCTCATGGTCCTGGTACGTGGTGTAGAGGGAGTGCGTGCCCGTGGAATCCGCTGTGGCCAGTTAATTGGGGACACCGAGGGAGAGCAAGGGAAATCTGGACGGCTTGAACCTGCCATCCTGCTTGCAGTCTGGAGCCTCTGTACCCCCAGCCAGCAGGTGGACAACCCCTTTCCGCCACCAGCCAAGGTCCAGGCCATGAGCTCCAAGGGCCTCAGCCTTGGCTGCTCCCCTTCCCCTCCCCCCACAGAATCCAGCCTCCAGCCTGGGATTGGGATGGGGGGATGCTGAGATAGAATGAAGACAGAAATGAGAAATGGCCTGCTAACAGGGAGTCGGGGGCGGATATCCCAGGAGAAGACAGATGTTGGCCCAGGCACCAGCATGTGTGGAGCAGCTGAGAGAGTGGAAGGCAGGCAGGAGGTACTGGATAAAAACACCTTCCAGGGACCCTGGGACTTTTCCAACCAGGGAGGCAGGGTCTGGGCTGGTGGAATATGTGTGTTTGATGGCGAGGGTGGTGCCTACAAACCCCCTTGACCCAGCTCAGGCAGTAGGGCACCGGGGCCTTGGGGGATAGTCCCAGCCCCTCCTCCCAGCCATGGCTTGGCCTTTGCAGCCCCAGACCCCCGTCCTCAGCCTACCCAAAGAACTCTCCACCCCCGGCCCCAGACCCAGGACAAGATGGGACAGAAAGTGAGCAGGCAGCTGGTTTTCACCAAGGCAGCCTGCCCCTCAGCATGGGTCTGCCCCCACCCCGGGCCCCCTGGGCCTCACTTTTGGTGTCCAGCTGGGCCCTGTAGCTCTCAAAGCCTTTGAGCCGCACCACGTCGCCCAGCAGGGTGAGGAACTGCATGAAGGAGGGTCCCGCGTCCTGGTTGTTGTACATCTCCTCCTCCGAGCCCTGGCCCGCCCGGCAGTACAGGATGCCCACCTTGCGCTGGAAGCTCAGCTGCGGGGGAGGGCACAGGCAGAAGGCACAGGCCTCAGTCGCCCAGCAGCACCCCTGGGCCTTGGGGAATGGACCGGGACACTGGCCTGGGGGCAGAACTGCCTCCGTGTGTGGCCTGAGCCCTGCCCTCGCTAAGCCACTTCTGTGTCCTCGCTTATCAAGCGGGTTCTGTCTCTCCTGCTCCCAGCGCTCAGGAGGGCAGAGGAGATCAAGGTGAGAAGGAACCGGGAGGGGGCTGGTTGTCATATGACCATAGAAGACGTGATTCACGGAAAGGACCCTGCACAGAGTGCGCTGGATCCCAACTAATGGCCACATTGTCATCCTCCTTATCTCAAGGCCAGCCTGTCCTCCCCTCCCTCAAATGCCAGGCACCCTGAGCCCAGCCTCTGGAGGCCTGGAGCCCTGCACCACCTCTGCTTACTCTCTGCCCCCGGCTCCTGTGGCTCCTTTGCATCTGGGGTTAACTGTGCACAGCTCAGGGCGCTCTGCCACCACGCAGACAAGCCCAGGGCCCCTCCAGCTCTGGCCTCCCGTCTTCCTGCTAAGCGCGTCTACACCCAGAGTCCCCACTTTCATTTCGTCCCTCCTCACACTACAGCCCCACTTCCACCCCAGCTCCTAAACCCCAAGCCCCTCTTACGGCCACAGGCACGGCCTCATCCTGGCACCCTCTCACCTTAGTTGGCACTTGGGACAACTGGAACTTCACTCTGCCTGAGACCCCAGGGACCTCACCCTCTCATGTCTGGGCCTCTTCCCCACCCACGCTCTTCACCTTCAGTGGCCACAGCAGCCATCTCCATGGAATGATACCCCCAACTCTGCCTCCAGCCCAGACCCCTCTCCCGAGCTCCAGCTGCCCAGATGTCCTTCCAGCCCCTGGCACCTCACCTCCTCACTATGACTCCCCCCCCACACCAATCGTCCTCCAGGGTCCCTGCCTCCATAAACTACTGCTCCCAGCGGCCGAGAAGCAGGGCAATCTCACAACACCCCCACCGTTCCAGTCGGCCACGAAGGCTATCCACTCTGTCCCTGGACTGTCACCTCCTCTTCACCTCTGCCATCGTCTGGCTGGGATCACTGCGACAGACTTCAGCCTGGCCTCCAGTCTAGCCCCCACACTGCAGCCAGAGGGCTGCTCAACCTCTCAGATCTTCCACAGCTCCACGGTGCCCTCAGGACCAAAGGCCAGCCTTTCCCACCCCTTCCCCCCAAGTCCTACTCCAGTCATGCTGAACTGCCCACAGGACCCTGACGTGACAGTTTTTAGTCTCTAAGCTTCACCCAAGTTGTTCCTTCTGTCCAGAAAATGCCTGCTCTTCCTGGTTTGGGCTCTTGCATTTCCTCCGTGATGCTGAACCAAGGAAGGGCTGTCAGCCCTACCTTGGTGCCCCATAGAGCTCTCAACATTGCCCTGTCCCTGTTATCCTGCTCCATCATTATCCATGATTCTCTGCAGTCTCTCTCCCACACCTGTCTGTGAGCTACTCAAGGACAGCATCTGGTCTAGACAGGTCTCCAGCATCCAGTCTGGGGCCTGGTACCGAGGTATGAGGAAATGTTTGTTGAATGACTAACAGACTGAATGACAGAGGAGGAGAATCGGGGCCAATAGGCAGCTTTCAGCACAGGGTAGGGAAGGACCTTCAGCGGGCTTGAGTGGTCCCACAGTGGAATGGGCAGCCCCAGGAAGGAGTGAGCACCCCAGACTGGCAGGAGACCAAGCAGGGCGTTGCAGGGAAAACTGACAGGGAAGGAGAGGGACTTGCAGGAAGAGGGGGTGGCAGTCAGATCAGCGCTCCTCAGCTGAAATGCACATAGGAATTACCTTGGGATCTTCTTAAAGTGTGGGCTCTGAGATTCAGTAGGTCTGGGGTGGAGCCCGAGAATCTGCATTTCTAACAAGCTCCCAGATGATACTGACGTTGCTGGTCTACAGACCTTACTTTGAGAGGCAAGGCTCCAGACGACCTCTGATGCCCTCCTTTTGAAAAGGCAGCTCTCCTGGGGTCCCCGTCCAGCCCAGGATCAGGGTCAAGGCTAGGTGGCTAGGAGCTGGGCAGGCTGGGTTCAGGCCAGGTCTAGCTGTAGGGCAGGGCTGTCCCACCCACTTACCACTTGCTCGTCCAGCGTAAGTAGCGTGCGGGGCACCTTCGGTGAAGCTGAGCCCAGGCGCAGGCAGGTCGGGCTCAGCCGCGATGCCACGTGCTCTAGAAGCTTCCTTGGGGACAGGCCTCTCGGGGGCCCTGGCGGCAGCGCGTCCTCCGAGATGGTGCCGCGGAGGGTCCGGAGCTAAGGAGGGGATATAGGGGCGCTCAGGATACGTGCAGGCCGTTCAGAAGGCAATCTACGGTCTAATTCCCATGACCTCGGCCTACCTGCGTAGTCCGCACGATGATGCGGTAGCTGTGCAGAGTGCCCCCTCCGCTGCTCTCCTTCTCCTCCCGCCGCAGGCTCACTGCCACCGGGCCCAGCACCTCGTCCAGTCCGAAGAAGTTCTGGTGTTCTGGGGGAAGCAGGCGGTGGATGACCAGATCTGCCCCCTGAGCAGTCCCACCCTCGCTCGACCACGTCCACCAAAGTCCCCGCTCCAGGTCCCACCACAACACTAGTTCAGATCCTAGATTAAGTCCAGTCCCCTCGTCAGCCCTGCCCACGTTCTACCAACCCAGATCCTGACTCCTGTCGGCACCTATACACTTGGCCCTAGGCCTCAACCCTTCTGCAGCCTCACCGATGATATATCTTGCCCCAGACCCAGGGGGGCCATGCCTGCCTGCTCCAAAACCTAGATCCTGCATGGCCTCGCCCACCATGCCCATATTCTTCCCCAGGGTGTCTGGGGCCCTCCCTTGTGGGCACTGATGAGAACAAGGTTCCCGGGTGCAGGGGTTCAGTTTTCACCTCACAGAAATGCCCATAGGAAATCTCTCCCCAGCCGGGAGGAGCAGAAGGATGAACCAGATGGGGGCAGTGGAGCATGCCTGGCTGGGTGGAGGCTGGGCTTGGTCTTAGGGAGGTGGTTAAAGCTGGGCAGCCTCGGCCCAGAGACAGAGCCTGACCCTTCACGTGGCCAGGGACTTGACAGGGAAAGGACAGCTCACCACAGGTGACAGGGACCTTGGCCCCTCCCCAGCGGCCCTCCCCTCACCTTTGCCGTAGAAGTACTTGCGGTAGTAGCCAGCGCCCAGGTCTGCATGCTCCAGGTTGTAGGCCGAGGTTCGGTTCTGTGGCTCCTCCAGGACGGACACGGCCGCGTTGGGCAGTGAGGGGGGCACAGATGGAGACACCAGTCCACCCAGTCCCAGCTCGCCCTCACCCCCGAGCTCACTCACGAAGCCAGGCGCCTCAAGCAGCAGGTCGGAGCGGGCAGTCTGGTCCTGAGACGAGGCGGGGGTCCCAGAGCCCGCCTCTGCGTGGCCCCCCGTCCCCCGGGGCCTCGGAGCCCAGTCAAATAGCAGGCTCTGCACGTCATAGTGGGCGAACCAGCGGGGCTCGGGCACGGGCGGAAACTCGGGCTCCGGCTCCTCTACCGGCAGCCCCAGCAGCGCCAGCGGGTCGGAGAAGAAGCGGGCGGGGGGCGCGGCAGGGCGGCCAGTCTCCTCGTGGCTGTGGGCGCGGGCGCGAGGGCTGGCCGGTGTCGGGGGCCGGGCCTCGCCCGCATCGCTGCCGCTGCGCAGGAGCGGGCCGCGGGCTGGCCTGGGCTCGAAGGTGTGTGGCGTCAGCGGGGGCCGCGCCGGCTGGCGCAGCTTGCGGGCGAAGAGGTCATCGGTGGGCTCAGGGGCTGGGCCCCGCCGAGGACTCCCCACGCCGCCGGCCCACATGGGCGTGCCTCGGACCTGGGGACTTGGCTCTCCGGGTGCCGGGCCGCATTGGCAGGCACGGGTGGCTGGTGCCCAGCCGGCAGGCCGGTTCCTGCCCTGAGGGAGGAGGGGTCTGCTTAGAGGAGCCTGGGGAGAAAACAGGAACCCGCGCCCCCAGCCTGGTCCACCATGCGGGTTGACTTCCGGCCCCCTCCACGACCATCAAAGCCGCTTCCGCTTTCCTGGCCACTTCCTCGTCTGCCTGGGGCTGAAGTTTCCAGCCCCCTCCTCCAGCTTAGTGCTGGGCAGGGCTGTCGGGGCCTTGGCCCTGAGGGTCTTGGAGCCTGGGCGGCCCTGGGACTGCCAGGGCTCCCCAGTCCCCACTCACACACATTGGCTTTGGTCTGGGCCCAGAGTGAGAGTCCCCACCAAGACCTGGCCCAACCGGACAGATGATTTGTCTCCGCTCCGACGGAAAACCCATGGGGCTACTGGTGTCTGGGTCCTGTCCACTTGACAAAGGGAGGACGTCCTGTCCCCAGAGACCTTCCTCCCTGCTCCTCCCACTTCCTCCAGGATCCCAGAGGAGCTGAGCACCCAGAGGCTGGATCTCAATGCCCTGGCCCTCATGGCCTCAGTACCTCAAGGACACAGGGGTTCCCAGGGGGCACTGGCGGGGCAGCAGGAACAGCAAGAGCACGTCCTTCAGCACGGGAAGTGGCCCCAACTCTGGGCCCGGCCCCCTGCCCGGCCCCACATCCTGAGGAAGGTGCTGGGATCACATTAGCTCAGTCATGGGACCTAAGTCAACCTAACCTGAAGGACAGGCCTGGGCTCACCCTCTTGCAGGCCTCTGTAGCCATACCTGGGGGGGTACGGGAGGGAGTCATGCTGACCAGGCCCCTTTGCTGGAACTGGGACCCATGGGGACTTCTGCCTACCTGGCCTCACTGATGCTGAGAGGAGAATCTGAACCCCATATGACAAACAAACTGAGGTCCAGATAAGGGGATGCTCTTGACTGAAGCAATTCCATATCAGCTAGGATTTGAACCTGGGCCTGCCAATCTCCAGGGCCTAAACAGTGCTGTACCTCCCCACTCCTAACACTTGTGTGCGTAGGTGTGGGGCAGGTGGGGGGTTGGGCTAAGGCTCGAGGTCTCACAGGATGTAAGAATGAGACACCCAAGGCCCCAGGGACCTGCTTAAGTGAGAAAAATGTGTCGAGACCAGGGGAAGGTGCAAAGGGTGGTATGAGGGGCTGGGCCCAAAGACTCAAAATTACAAAGAATACAAGCAAAGGGTGGTATGAGAACGTGAGGGGGAGTCACCCTCAGGTGAACCCAGGATGGAGTGGGTGGCTGGGACAGGGATGTGGGTGACCCACTAGGGGTGCAGGCACCTGCTGGTGAGTCTTTGTGCATCATCCAGTGACACTGTGTAGGGCTGGGCTAGGAGGGGATGGAGGCAGAGGCTCTGCACCCCTCAGCTAAAGCTCCAGGACCAAGTAAGGCTCAGAGTGCCTCCTCCCTTGGTTTCTCCTAGGACAAGTTCGTGACACTGACCCTGAGTCTCTGTTCTCTCACCTCTAAAATGGGGTTAACCATCCCTGTCCCCTCCCAACACTGCTGGAAGACCGAAAGGAAGGTGAAGCCAGCGAAGCTGGCCTTGTGTTAAGTGTGTGGTGTCAGAGGCAGGCCCTGGCTCCATGTGCCAAGCTCCAGGGCCTCGGCTGTGGTGTGTGTGAAGTGTGTGTGATGGGGGTGACAGGGGACATGAGGGGAGGGGTCTGCGCAGACCCCTGCTCCGTGTGGGTTGAGCTCTGTGTATCTGTGCGTGCACAGCCCATGGGCTGCCTCTTGCTCTGGCCCAGTGCCGGGCTCTGGCCTGCCTTGGGGGATGTTCTTGGGCTCTGCCCCCCACCCAGCAGCTTCACACAGGGTCCATTGAGGCCGGGACATTCCTCACGGCCTGTGTCACTGGGGAGGAGGGGGCCGGCCCGCTCCCACAGATCCGGAAGGCCTGGCTGCCCCAGGAGGAGGCGCTGGACGCTTCCCAGCACATCTGGAGGTCATGACCCCGTTTCTGCTGCCAGGGGGCGCGACAGATGTTTCCTCCCAGGCCAGGCCCGGGACCAGGGGGCGGTGTGCAAAGGCTGGGTTGGAGGCCGCCCAGGGAGAAGGGGAGACCCAGAATAAGGGGAGCACACAGCCGACAGGCAGAAGGGCAGTCGCCAGTGCCGCTGAGAGGAGTCGGGAGGCACCGCATCCGCTCACCCGCACACCGGGCGGGCCAGGCCGTCCCGCAAAGGAGGTAGGGGGCAGCACCGGCCAGAGGCAGGGGACTGGACGTGCTGACTTGAGATTGAAGCCCAACGGGAGGTTGGGAGCGAGCAGACGGCTAACGCGGCGAGGACCCCTCCCACCCACACACCACCCGGGCCCAGGCCAGGCCACTTTCTTCCCTGTTCCGCCCGACCGCGGTGCCTCCGCTCCCCCCTCTCCCGCCGGTACCTCTGCCGCCTCCTCCCGCGATGGGGTCCAGCTGCCTGCTCTCCCGCTACAGCTCCGGGCGCCGGCTCCGCCTGGGGGCGGGGCCATGCCGGGGGCGGAACTGCAGCGGGGGGGGCGGGGCTGGCCCGGGAGTCTCCGTCGGCGGGAAGCGCAGCGGGCGGGGACTGGAAGCCTGGCGGCGGGCAGTCTGAACGGCTGCCCCACGACAGGCCCGGCCCAGCCTAGTAAACTGTCGGGCCTCCAGTCCTTGGCTGAGAAACAGGAACAAATGTACCTGCCTTCCAAACCAACTGGGAGGGCTAGACCGGGACAACTAGTGTTCAGCTCCATCCCGGAACAGAGCAAGTGCTCAGGAAGTGCCGCTATTTACAAGCACTTTGCTCGTAAGCACTGGGCCCTGCCCTACACACGCTCTCGTGTATTCTTAAAACACCTTAGACAGGTATCATCTCTTACTTATAACTGGAGAAACTGAGGTTCAGAGAAAGGCTTTGGCCAAGGTCAAGGCTAACAATTGTAGGAACCTGCCACTGGAGCTAGTCTTTGAACACTTGGGTGTGAGAAACGGAACAACTGCAAACCTCAGATCAAGGCTAGAAAAGGTAACAGGCTTGTGAGGAAGAGGATCCAGTCCTACTTGAACCCCACCCTGGTCTAACCTTGATCTTCATCATAGCCCATTCCCCTCTCTGTGTTCATCTATCCTCCACCCAAACACCCCCAGATGGAAGAAGAAACTACCAACCAAAATCAAAAATAGTGTTATTAATTCTGGTGTCTCCGAAGCACGAAAAAAAAAAAAAAAGAAAAAAAAGAAAAAGAAACCCCCCTCCCCACATTTCAGCCCCAAGTCCAAGGCCAAGGGGCTACCCCAGCAGGCAGTGCAGGCCGAGGGGCCAAGTCAGTTCTGGCCATGGGCTTGAAGCAGGACCAGCCCACGGGTTTGGCTCTTAGGGCCCAGCTGGGAGGCTGCCTGCCTCAGTTTGGGGAGCCCAGGCCCTGAATTAGGATGAGAGATCAGGGGCCAAGGTCAGAGGTCTGGGATACTCAGTTCTGGTGCTCTGGCTAAGGCAGCCAGAGGTCAGGGTTCACATGTGGGAGCCAAAGCCACTCAGTTCTGTGGTCCAGCAGAAAGGGCCAAAGGCTGGGGGTCCGAGTTTCTGAATCCTGGGCTGGGACCCAGAGGGCACCAGGCCACTCAGTACTGATGCTCCAGCAGGGGCTGGGCAGCTGGGCTCTCACGCTCTTCAGCGGGGGCAGGCCAGTCGCCCAGGGCCCCAGTGGGCGTGCCACTCTCAGGAGCACTGCTGTCCAAGCACGGAATATCCTGCACTGCTCTGGGGGGCGAGGCATCGGTGCTGATGTCCGGGCTGAGGCTGAGGTCTAGGGGCACCTGAGGGAGGGGAGATAGGTTGGTAGGAGAGCAGACCTGAGCTGCCCAGGACCCGACCTTCCCATAAGAACCTTACCTGAGATTTGGGGGTGCTTCCTTTAGGGCTCCCTGAGGCTGGCTCCCCCTCGGATCCCCCTAGCCCCTTCCGACCCCCCAGGCTCCACTTCCCACTGGGACCCTCAGAACTAAGGAGGCCAGGGCCAGGGGGCCTTGAGGGCCTGGGACCCTCAGTGGGGGCAGGAGAAGCGGGGGATGGTCCAGGGAGCCGAGGGGGTGGCCACTGCAGCAGAGGAGGGGGGCGCCCATCACCAGAGCCACTCAGGGAGGGCCTCGGGCCCCAGGCAGGGCCTGGTGGGAGGGGCTGGTCACCACCACCTGTGGGAGACAGATAAGAGGGCAGAGACTTCAGTCGGCTAGGCTGCCTCTCCACTCAGCGGTTCAGCGCGGCCCTGCCTGCTCACCTGCTGTGTTCTCAGGTGTGGGTTGTGCCAAGGGGGGGTTATTGCTGAGGGAGGTCAAGCCTCCGCCTCCACCACAGTCCGAGTCATCCACGTTCCCGCCGCTGTTGCAGCCGGCACCACAGCCCTTATGAAGCCTGGGGGATGGGAGGTGGACAAGAGGTTGGTAGGGAGTGGGAGATACAAAGACCTCACAAGCACAAGTCCCCAACCCAAGACAGGTCACCTACCATATCAGAACGCAGAGTCCCATTTCTAAAAGGTTTTTGCCATCTACTTTACAGGGCTTTTTTTTTTTTCCCCTTAAGGCCGTACTGCGTGGCATGTGGGATCTTAATTCCCTGACCAGGGATCGAACCCGCACCGCCTGCAGCGGAAGCACAGAGTCTTAACCACCGAACCACCAGGGAAGTCCCTACAGGGCTTTTAAGGGAGGGCTTATCGGGGACTCCCCTGGTGGTCCAGTAGTAAAGATTCCACCTTACAACGCAGGGGACACGGGTTCGATCCCTGGTCAGGGAACTAAGATCCCACATGCCGCAGGGCGACTAAGCCCATATGCCACAACTACTGAGCTCGCGCGCCTCAACTAGAGCCCGAGTGCCGCAAACTACAGAGCCCATGGGCCCCGGAGCCTGCGCGCCGTAACTAGAGAAGAAAAACCCGCTCGTCACAACTAGAGAGAAGCCCACACGCTGCAACAAAAGATCCCGCATTCCTCAACGAAGATCGCACGTGCCACAACTAAGACCCGACACAGCCAAAGACAAATAAAATAAATAATAAATAAACCTTAAGAAAAAAAAAAAAGGGAAGCGTCATCAACGGTGCTTCAGGCTAAAGGCCACATTCAGCTCTGGCTGAGGGGGCGGGGTGTGCGGTTGGGTCAGCTCGGGGAAGGGGTCAGCTCGGGGAAGGGGTCGGCTCCCGGGGCTCAATCCTGGCTCCAGCACTTCCTCAGTCAGACCCCGGAGAGAGCCGCTTCCTCTCTCCGAGCCCCGGCTTCCTGCCCCGTGACCCCGGCCTCGCGGGCTAGAGGCGGGGGGGGGGGGGGGAAAGCCAG
Source organism: Neophocaena asiaeorientalis asiaeorientalis (assembly GCF_003031525.2). Taxonomy (NCBI): domain Eukaryota; kingdom Metazoa; phylum Chordata; class Mammalia; order Artiodactyla; family Phocoenidae; genus Neophocaena; species Neophocaena asiaeorientalis. The sequence goes on from NW_020173674.1 coordinate 6,767,591, forward strand.
CGGGCGATGGCTCCCAGGCTGACGGGGCCGCCCCACAGTGCCCGCAGCTGGGGGTGGCTGCCGGCCAGCGAGGTGGTGAGGGGCGACACGTAGATGGGGTAGCCCAGCGGCTGGTCACAGGAGGAGTTGATCATGTTGCGCAGCGCCTGCTTGGCGTTCTGGATGCTGCCGCGCTCGGGGTTGCGGTTGCGCAGGAACACCAGCTCCTGCTGCTGCCCAGCCCACAGGCCGCGCACGCACTCGCGGTTCACCTGCGGAGGCCACACGCGGGGGTCAGGAGGCCGCGCCCGGAGGGGGGCCGGGTCGGGCGAGCGGCCGTCCCCACCTTGATGACACGGAAGCTGAGGTGGCGCCGGTTGAGCATGATGATCTTGTACTCGTCGGAGGCGTCGTCCAAGACGTGCCGCAGCGCCAAGAGCGAGGGCGTGTTGCTGAGGATGGCGCTGCGCCAGGCCGGGTCGCCTTCGTGCGAGATGACCAGCCGCTCCTCGTTGGCGGCGATGGCGTCATACAGAGCGGCCGGCTCCTCATACTCATCTGGGGACGTGAAGTGGTCCTGCGGGAAGGACGGAGGGCTGAGGCCGGCGGCCCCTGGCCTGGGCAGAGACCTCGCCCCACCCTGCCTGGGCACACCTCTCCCTACCTGGTGAAGCTTGAGGGCCATGCGAACCCCGGGTGCCACCACGCGGTGAAGCAGGTCCATGTCGGCAAAGACCCACTCGTCGCGCGGGGAGGTGATACGGAAGTCCCCCTTAAACAGGGCGTGCAGGCCGTAGAGGAAGGGCTCCAGGCTGGGGAAGAGGAGCGGGGAGGTGAATGCACAGGGGGCTCCTGGCTTCCTGAGCTCTGCCTCTATGTGCAGTGGTCAGAGCGGAGACGGCTCTTTATGCTGGGCCTTGGTTTTGCCATCTTGACGAGGTCAACCTCTGCCCACGTCCCTCACAGGGCGGTGAGGAGCAGGCGAAGTCACCATGGGTAAAAGAGCCACTGAAGGAAGGACTGACGCGGCCCCTGGGGGCTGAGGCCAGAGGCCCAGAGCTCTTCATGGAGGTAGAGGAGGGGAGAGTGACAGGCCCGGCTGGACTTGCGGGCACTCACCTGGCCGACATGCTGTGCGAAGCTGTCCCCAGGGCCCGGCGGCCCAGCACACACAGGCCAAAACACAGCGTGACCAGCGGCGAGTTCCAATCCTGGTCCACAGGCTGCGGCACAAGGACCCCCGTCCCCAGAGCCCAGCTCAGACCTGGGACAGGGAACTTGGGGTGGGGGCTGGGGCCCAGGCCAAGGGAGGCTGAGGGTGAGAAGAACCTGCACGGGGAGGGGGTAGGCCGAGGGGGAAGGCAGCCCCAGGGTAGCGGTGGCCGGACCTGGCCGCGCCGGGAAGCGCAGTACTGGATCCACTCCAGGTGCACGGCGCAGAAGGAGGGCAGCGAGAGGCCAGAGAGGCGAAGGTCGTAGTCCTCATCCACACTCAGTGAGAAGGTGGGGTCTGAGTCAGCATAGCCAGGTGCCCGCACAGGACGCAGGGCTGTCGCGATGCCCTCGTGGCTCAGCCAGGCCTCCAGCTTTGGAGAGCGGCTCACATAGTAGATGATGCTCTGGGAGTAGAGGGCTGGGGTCAGTGACTGGGGGAGCGCCCTTGCCCTGGCCACTGAAGGAGACAGTGTCAGGGTGAAGAGGCTTCTCCGTGGGAATTCCCTGGCGGTCCAGTGATTAGGGCTCCATGCTTTCGCTGCCAAAGTCAGGGGTTCGATCTCGGGTCAGGGAATCAGGACCCCAGAAGGCATGCGGAGTGGCCAAAAAAAAAAAAGAGGTTTCTCCCTCAGACTGAGCTGAAGTCAGCTTCCCGGGACGCCCATCCTGTGTCCCATCTCAGCTCCCTGAAGACCCACAGGCAAGTCTGCTGCCCTGCTCTCGGCCAGGGAGGGGGAAGGGGAAAGCTGACAGGAAGCAGTCCTCCTCACGGAGCATCCCCTGGAGGGTGGTGCACTGTGGCAAGTGCTCGGACGCTTGCCCTTCCCTCCTGCCCTGTTTGTAAGGGGAACTGAGGCCCAGACAGACGACAGACTTGCCCGCAATTACACAGCAGGGCAGGGTGAGCTGGCCAGCACCACAATACCACGATGCTGTGGCATCCAGACCTCAGAGGCCCCAGAAGGTCAGACTAAGGTCGTGGGGCTGCCTGCAGGCCAGTGGGGCCTAAATGCCCCTAGGTCTTGGGCCCCTTGAGGCAGCTGAAGTGTGACGGCCACAGGGCTTCCCCTCAGAAAAAAGCCAGAGGCACGGCATCTGTGCCCAAAGTCCGGGGCTCCTGGACCCTTTAAGAGATTCTGCTGGCTTCTAAGCAGGGCTTTGGGCAAATGCAGAGGAGCTCTTGGAAGTAGGCAGCTGACACAGCCAGCATGGATGGGCAGTGTGAGGCCGGCAGCTGGCAGCCAGTGAGGTTACTGGGATTCTGTGTGCTTCCCTGGGATGGAGCCAACGGGATGGGCTTCTGCCCGGGGGAAGGGTGGGAAGTCCAGAGCTGGGGAGGCTGGCGTAGCTGGCCATGAACAGAGGGCACCTAGGCAGTAGGGGAGTCCAGCAGGCTGTCTCTGGTAGGACATGGAAAGGCTAAGAGCCTGGGCAAAATGGCCACAGTACAAGCCAGGAAGAGCCAAGGGCCTCAGCTAGCTCCCTGGGTGGTGATGGTGGGGACGCCTGGAGGCCATGGTGGAGCCTCGTCAGTTCGGTTTCCGGCATACAGCAGCTTGCCTGGTAGCTGGGAGCCTGGCCCCAGCATTGCCTCGGCTGTGGCAGGTGAGTGGGCAGTCTGGGGAAGGCTGGGTGGCCCCCTTACCAAGAGGAAGGGGCACCAGGAGCCTAATGGGGTGAATGGGGGCAGGAGGGCTGTGGGGCAGCTTGGGCTCCAGGCAGACTGGCTCCAGACTGACCTTCTTGCTCAGAGGGCATCTCCGCAGCCCCCAAGAAGAACCAGAAAAAAAACCTTTGGGGACTGGGGGAGGAGCTGGCCTGGCACACAGAAGTGCTCCATTAACCTGCACAAGCACGCGGTTCTACGGAACCAGCAATCCTGGGGCCCAGCCCTGAGAGTGGTTCTCAGGGTAACAGCGCCCGCCTGCAAGCATTTGCTGGCAGCTCAGTGGCTCTGCTCCGTGTTTCACGCGGGGCAGCTCACTGAATCCTCATAAGCATCACGACTGTGGCACCTTTTCTGCCTTCATCCCACCTAACTGCAAGGATGGGTCCGTGAGCCTCAGTTTTCTCAACTGTGAAAGGGGCCTATTACACTGACCTTGCCTCTTCCAAGAGTTACTAAAAGAATCAAACAGGGGCTTCCCTGGTGGCGCAGTGGTTGGGAGTCCGCCTGCCGATGCAGGGGACACAGGTTCGTGCCCCGGTCCGGGAAGATCCCACGTGCCGTGGAGCGGCTGGACCCGTGAGCCATGGTCGCTGAGCCTGCGCGTCCGGAGCCTGTGCTCCGCAACGGGAGAGGCCACGACAGTGAGAGGCCCGCGTACCGCAAAAAAAAGAATCCAACAGCAGAATGAATGTGCCTGGGCTTGGAAATGCTGAGAGCACCCCAAGGCTTGGCTGCAGGTGGATGTGAGGGCCAGTGTCTCCGTGGCCACGAGAGTTGCACTGAATCTCTCACGCAACTGCACTCAGTGACTTCCACGAAGGACAAGGGGTAGGAGGCGCCAAGGGGGGCTAAATCTGCACAGGAAGGCTCCGCCTGGTCTGCCAAGCCCAGGGCTGGATGGGACACATCCCTGAACTGCCCCAGGCCTGTGGGGCTGCCCTGCACACCTGCCTCCCCCCAGGCCCCGCCTCAGCAGCTCCCATTCATCCTTCCAAACTTCAGCCCACGCTCCATCCTGGGCAGAGCCTTCCCTGGGTCCTCCAGGCGCCTCCACACGGCCGTGATTCTGCCCAGCCTTTGAGGCAGCTGCGGCAAGTCAGCTTCCCCTCAAGAAGCTGGACGGGGCGGCGCTCATCTCAGCCTGCTAGCCGGGGGCCTGGCTGGGGTCTGCTACACCGCCACGAGAAGCCCACACTGGCCGAGAGGGAGGAAGTGGGGAGACCTGGGCAGGAGCACCTCTCAGGAGACGGGGAGAGGAAGGTGGACAGGACCGTAACCCCTGGGTGACCTGCAGCTGGGAGTGCCTTTTTCTGGACCACAGCCTCTTTCTTGGTGACGATAAGTATGGGGCAGGCTCACAAGCCCTTCCCTAGGAGTGGACGGGTGGAAACATCCACAGCAGAGAAAGTGCAGTTTCTCTGACAAGCGACACAGATGGGGTGCCCACTGGCAGTGAAGGACAGCTAGGGAATGCACAGGACTGCCCTAGAGAGAACCTCAGGTGGGCAGGCTCACCTGGACTCCAACAGGCCACCCCTTCTGGGCCCACGACAAGCCCCAGGGAAGATGCTAAGAGAGCGTGAGGGGACCTGTGAGCCCCTACTCACCCCGCTCCTGTATGCCCTCATCATCCCTGCCACCTTACAGAACTGCGAGAATCCCCACTTCTCAAGGGGGTTGACAGGCACAGCAAAGAAGGCGATACCTCAAGCTTCCCAGAACCCAATCCACAGCTCCCTTCGGACCCCACACCGTGCCTCACCAACCCCCTGCCATGTCACCACAGGCCTCGAGACCCTCAGGCCCGGCTTGGCGTGCCCAGGCTGAGACAGCGAGGACCAGGCCTGGGCTAAGCCTAGCTCTGGCACTTCTCCTGACTCTAGGGCCTCGGGCAAGTCACTGCCCGCATCTGAGGCAGCGGGACCTCTCCTGGAGGGTGTGGAGGGCTTCACCCAGCTCAGGAGAGGTGCCTGGCAGAGCCCAGCCCTCAGTGAGCACCGCTGCTTGGCAGCTGCTCCTAAGACTGTCGTTCCTGCCACCACTGTTCTATTACCGTCACTCTGTACTGGGCGGGGGGTGTGGGGCGGGGCTGGTGCTCTAGAAGGCTGGCATCAGCAATGCCCCTCCCAGAGAGCGGATCTGTGCACGTGCTGCCCACCGGCCCCCAGGACTCACCACCCCTTGTGAGCCTCCTGGAGGAGGGTGACAGGGAGCCCGCCGCCCCGGGCTCCCCACCGTCAGAGAGTCACATGGGCCTCTGAGGCCCGCTGTCCAACACTGACACTTTGGAGGCTGATTAAACTCTCTGAGGCCTCTGCTTCCCTTGGGCAAAACAGGCCCCCAAGGATCCAGAGGATGGCCTTCGGGATGCTCCTGGCCAGTGAGCAGTCACCGGCGGGGACCCCTGCCCCCAGCCACCTGCCCCTCATACCCTGACGTAGTAGGTGATGAGGATCTTGCGGAGGTCGAAGACCTGCAGCATGGAGGCAGCGTTGTTGTCACTGATGCTGTAGCCCTCCAGCACGTACTTGCTGGCTGTCACTTCCCAGGCCAGCCAGCGCTGCCCGAAGGCGGCATTGAAGGACAGGACCCTCGGCAGGTGGCCAGGCTCGCAGCAGCAGCAGCCCTCATCCTCCTCCACACCCTCTGTGATGGCCTCCACCTCACGCTGCTGGCAGTACGTACCTGCGGGGAAGGGGGCACTCCAGTCAGGGGGCCACAGGGACACCCCAGCCTACCTCCTCCCCAGACAGTGCCCAGGCACCTCCCCGAGATGCAACGCAAGTAACCATTATTAAGTGAACCGATTAACAAACAAGCCCCTTTCTCCTGACTCCCAGTGGCCGTGATGGGTGGAACTGGGTCGTTGAGGGTTGCGGGGAGGGGACAGGGTCTGGTCCCTCATCTATAGACGCAAAGACTGAAGCTCAGGCTTGTGTTGCTCCCGAGCTGTGCCTAGAGCCCCTGTGCATCTGTGAGCCCCTCTGAAGCTGGCATCTTCCAGGCACAGCTTCCTGAGGGCAAGGAGCCGGCTCACTCACCAGGGCTCATGTGTGGCCCCCCACCTGGTCCTGGCCTGAGACTGCAGAGCAGGCCAGCGGAAGCTCCAGGTCCGAGCTTTCATCAGAGCAGCCTGGTCGCTACAGACCTGCCACAGTCAGGGCAGGGACGGGGCTGGGCCGGAGAGAGCCTGCCGCCTCACTGCTCGGACTAGGAAACCCAGGCCCGGCGGACAGAGCCCCTTGCTCAAGGGCCCCAGCAAACCGGAGCAGAGCAGGGCTAGAGTCCAGCCCCGACACACCGTCAAACTCAGCCCCACGACTCACCCCGGAACTCGAGGCCACGCAGCTGGAAGGTGACGAGGCCGTTGCCGACCTCGATGAGGTGCACCAGGGCGTTGAGGTAGTCGGAGGCCAGAACAAAGCAGTCGCCGGGGCCGTAGTTGCCCCAGCGGCCCAGCACCAGGTCCCCACACAGCGTGTGCTGCAGCGAGCGAGTCAAGTGCTCGTAGAAGATCGAGTTGAGGTTGTTGTCATCAGCTCCTGGAACCCAGGATGGACGGACAGATGGACAACGTGACACGTGAGCAAGGCTCCCTCCAGAAAGGCCCCACCCGAAAGCCCCCGATGGCCGGGTACACACCAGGGTTCCGGTCCAGCTGTGTGACCAGGCGGGTGTTGGAATGATCCACACGTTTAGTGCTGTTCAGAGAGAGAGCGACAACACAGGTGGCCGAGAGGGCAACGCTGCCCAGGGCTTAACGACTGCTCCCACCAGCCCCAAGCACCTCCCCTCCGAACCCGCACCCCTGCACTCTGAGGCAGACGTCACGACAGCCCCGTGACAGAGGGGGAGGCTGAGGCTCAGAGACATGAGGGGACTCACCCGGGACCACACAGCCAGGAAGCCCAGGGTGTGAGCCCGAGGCCTCGGCCTGGCTCGAGTTTTGCCTCGTTTGGGTCAGCCACCTCACCGAAGCCCACAGCGCCCCACCCAGCCTGGGCTCCAAACTCCTTCCCGTCTCCCCGCAACCTGCCCCCCGGTGCAGCCATCCCGCTCCTCTGCCAAGTCTCTCTCAGGGACGCCCCCGGAACTTGCTTCTGTGTCCCACGAGACTCACTTGTAGTCGCGCTCCCAGAACTTGAGGGGCCGCGCGTAGGACATGATGAAGACGGCGCTACCCAGCAGGGGGTTGAGCGGCGTGGAGAAGAGCGCGGAGAGCAGGGCCTGAACGAACAGCATGGCCGAGTCTGGGCACGAGTCAAGGAGGTGGCAGGCACGCAGGACCCTCCCCGGCCTCCCTCACTAGCCCCCCACCCCGTGCCAGCCCGCCTGGCGGCCCCCAGCCCCATCCAGGCCACGGTCCTCCCTGCACACCCGCGCCCAGGCAGCAGGCGGCAGGCTGGGTACGTGGCACGGCGAACGGCTGGGCAAAAGCGTGGAAAGCCGAGCCCCACGTGATCTGCCAGGGCGCGATGTAGGTCAGCACAAAACGCAGCTTGTACAGCAGGTCCCACAGCTGCAGGGTTGGAAGGGGGGAAGGTAAAAGATACGCAGATCACTCACAGAGAGGGGGGGTCCACCAAGTACCCACTCAGAGCCTTGGGGCTACGCCACTTGCTGCCTACATGGGAGTCAAGCTCAAGATCACTCCCAGCTCTTACACTCTGGACCTGCCTCGAAGCCCCCGATACCATCAGCAGCTCCAGACAAAGCAACCAAGGGGGCGTTAGCCATTTAATTCGTAGAACCACTCCGGGAGCCTCCTACTGCTGTCCCATTTCTCAGATGGGAAAACTGAGGTTCGAGAAGGTAGAGCAGACTTGCTCAGGCCATGCCACTCTCAGAGATGAGGCTGGGCCTCAACTGTGCTACCAGGAGTTAAGAGACAGTCACAGGCCCTGCCCTCAGAGGGGGACACAGTCTGGATCGCCATCATCCTGGGCCAGGCCAGAAACCAGACTAGAATGCCCACATGAGTGAGCTGAAAGCTCAGGCCTGCACTGGGGTCACCCTGCAGGCACCACTGCAGACTCCAGCACAGAGCCGGGGAACGGTCCTTTTCAAGTCCCAGCTGATCACCAATGCTCCAGGAGACCTGAGGCAAATCACTTACCCACTTTAAACCGCAGCATGCTCGCTGCCCCGCCAGGAGCCGCTGCGAAGGCCCCCAGTGTGGCTAACGTGGACTGGGGAAGGTCTCCCACACCAAGGCACGAGAGGCCTGCTCCCGCTGCACAGCCTGGAGCCTTGCTGCACAGTCTCACCTTGCTGCAGAGCAGGGACATGAGGAAGTAGTCGAGCAGGAAGCCCTGGGAGAGGCGCGGGTAGTCGAAGTGGAACAGCAGGACGGTGAAGGCCAGGGTCAGGTACTGCTGGGGGGGGCAGCAGAAAGCCGAGCGCAGCAGCTTCAGCCCAGCCACGGTCATCAGCAGCGCCCGGCAGCTGTGGGCGAGGGGTGGGCGTTAGGCACTGGGCGGAGACTCAGCACAGTGGGTGTGGGTGCCCATCCCTTTCTGGCCCTGGCCTGGGCTCTGCTGGGCAGGCCCCTGCTCTTCTGGCCCGGTGCCTCTTCGTCTCTGCTCTCTAAAGAGGTCACCCCCTTCAGGCACACTGGAGAGACACATCTGCTCTTGAAGAGGCAGCTGCGGCACCGGAAAGGGTGTCAGGAGCTAGGGGCCTACTTAAGCTTGCTGGGCAACTGAGGCAGGTGTCCTTCCCTCTCTGGGCCTCAGTTTCCCCCCGTGTCACACGGAGATGTAGACGGTGGGATGGCAGGGGGCTGGCGGTCCTCACTAGAGACAGAACTTATCCGGGTGGCTGACGACCGTGTGGGCGTCCACTGTGAGGGCGTTGAGCACCACAGCAGGGTAGATGAGGTACTTCTCCACACACTGCAGGCCGGCGTACAGCTTCTCAAACCACATCACCTGGGCAGCACCTGCAACGAAAGGTGGAAAGGTGGGACTGCTGTCTAGCACCGGGTCCTCCGCATTCCCCTCCAACCACGGGGCAGGATAGGTGTGCTCTCCAAAGGAACCTGGACAGACGGCAAACCCCAGGACGTGGGGATGTGGCATTCTGGGTCCCTAGAGACTCTGAGCGGTTGCGGGGCAGGTGGTTGATCTCTGGCAGCCCAGATGAGGGCAATGAGGCCGATGAGGCCCAGGTCGGGTGTGTTGGGGGATTAGGGCAGGTGCTCTGCCCAGTCGGCTGTCTGTGAAATAAAGGCTGATGACAACACCCCAGGTGCCCACCGGAGCCAGGGCGGGCAGGGTGAGGCCCAAGTACACAGTGATCCTCAGCCTCAGGGCCCTTCTGAAGGGGCCCCTGCCACTTGGCTCCAGCTGACTTCAGCCACATGGAGATGCTGGCCCAGTGGGCAAAATCCTTCATTGTCTATGAAAACAAAGGCATGTGGACCTTTGCATAACAAATCCAAATGTTTATGGCCTTCCCTGTCGGTCCAGTGGGTAAGATTCTGCGCTCCCAATGCAGGGGGCCCAGGTTTGATCCCTGGTCAGGTAACTAGATCCCACATGCATGCCGCAACTAAGAGTCTGCATGCTGCAACTAAAGATCCCACAAACTGCAATGGTGATCCCGTGCGCCACAACTAAGACCCGGAGCAGCCAAAATAATAAACAAATAAATATTAAAGAAAAAAAGAAAAGAGTAAACAAATCCAGGTGTTTAAATATAGGCTCAGGGGTGTTTGTGTTGCAGAATCCAAGTAAAAACGCATGCCAGGCTGATGTAGTTTGTTGGTAGCCAACTTGTAATTCTCGACAACGTGTCCCTTTAAGGTCCTGGAGTTCTACTTCTCCCATCTCCTCAGAGACTGTGAGGCAGGTAGGAAAAGGGCAAAGCAGGCAGGGTGAAAGTGAGGCATGGGCTGAAGCGGGCGCAGGAGCAGGTACAGAGGGCAGTGAAGGGGCCGCAGGGCCAGTGCCAGAGCGGACGCGGAGGTGTGGGCAGAGGCTGCCCCCTGCTGGCACTCTGAGCTGCGAGGCCTGTGCTCCCATCAGGCTGCAGGTCCACTTGGAAATCAGGGCAGGAGGCGTGGAGGGGTCCCAGCCTGGGGCGGGGGGCACTCACCGCGCACTTCATACTGGCTGTACTCCAGCGGCTTCAGCACGGGCTGTGACAGGCAGAACCAGGGCAGCTGTTTGCGGAGTTGCGGCAGCAGGTAATGGGTGAAGAAGCCCACGGCCCCAGCCAGCGCATACAACACAAAACCCAGCACGGACTGCAAGAGGGAGAGGCGGGAGGCTCAGCCAAGGGACACAGGCCACAGGGCCATGGAGCCACCTGGTACAGGTCAGCCAGGGGCAGAGAAGGACGTGAGGCCATGGCTGCCCAGGCCCTCAGGGCAATCGGGCTCCGGCGGAAACTGAGGTGGGGGGAGGGGGAGGGGTGGCCTGCGCCACACGAACCTTCAGGGCAATGAAGACGGTGCTGGCACTGATGGCAAAGGTGAGCACAGCAATCACCACACACATCACCAGGTCAGAGTGCAGGACCTCGCGCTGCAGGGTCAGGAAACACCAGCTTGGGTGTCCCCGCCACCCAGTGGCTGACCACACCCCCGCACCCCAAGACTAGACCCTGACACTGCCGGTCCTCACCACTGACTGACGCATCTTGTCTGGCAGGGGGTCTGGGGGCTCGGCGCGGGCCGTCTCCAAGCTCCGCTCCTCCAGCTCGGGGAAGAGCTTGCTCCGGATCAGGGACCTGGGGGGCGTGAGAAGAGTCAGGGCCTGGGTCTGGGGAGGCTGCCCTCCTCCCACAGACACCCCCCAACCCCTGCCATGTCAGGTGGTGACAGACACGCAAACACGTGTACGCGTGCGCACACGGACAGGTACATGCGGGCACCCACCAGAGCACGGTGGGGTCACTGCTCTGCCGGCTTAGGTGGTAGGACAGCGCCACCAGGAGGCCACAGAAGACAGAGAAAAGGACGGGGACGTGCTGTTCTGGCCAAGGAGTCTGGGGAGAGAACCCATGCTGGTCAGAGGGGATGAGGATAAGCATGGCGGCGGGGGGCGGTCCCCCAACCGTGGGAGAAGCCACTGCTGAGCCCAATTCACAGCCCTGTCCCAACAACCCCCTGGGCTTCAGTATGCCCGCCACCGACAGGTCATCCCTACCTTGATGGCTCCGAGGCAGAAGCCGTAGAGCAGGGCAGCAGCCAGCAAGCTGCGCGAGAGGCTGAAGACCGCAGTGAGTGGGCTGGTGGCGGCTGCGAGGTGAGCGACAGCCTTTAGTAAAGCCCAGCTCCCGCCTGGCGGCCGCCCACCCCACCACCCTCCGCTGCCCCTCAACTCCCCCAGACCCCATCCCCAGCCCACTGTTCTCGGCTCCCCCCAGCCCGGAGAGGCCTTCGGAACCCCTGGCATTCTTGGGTTTAAACCACTTGCCTGCGGAGGAGACAGGAGGGGAAGGGAGGGGAGGGGAAGAGATGGGCTCTCAGAATCCACCATGTCGCCGCGGGAGAAGGCTCAGTGAGCAGCCAGAGCCGCAGCCCTAATCCACAGCCCCTCCTGGGCCCCGCACGGCCCCCACACCCCCGAGCCACCCGTGGGCCCCATACCTGTGCCCCCAAAGCCGTGCATATCTATCTGCTCCAGCAGGTACATGAGACAGGTGTTCACCTGGGGCAGGAGGCCCAGGAGGAATACGAACGGGAAGCACAAGGTGAACACTGGCGGGGAGGGGAAGCGGAGGCCCGGTCAGCCTGCAGGCTGCCCCTCGGCCCACCCTTGGGGCCTCGCTCCCTGGGCAACCTCAACCCTGCCCGGCCTTACCAGTGGCTACATCACGGGCGCAAAAGAAGAAGGAGGCGGAGAAGAGCGTGAGGCCATAGAGGGAGACGGGCGGGAAAGGCTGAGCTGAGCCCAGGGCGTCCAGCAGCCAGATGAGCAGACAGCAGATACAGAAGTAGACAGGCCGGCTGTATGCGATCACCCAGTTGTGGCCCTGGGGAGGGGTGCCTGTGAGGAGCCAGGCCTCCCCTACTGAACACCCTACTTGTACGTGCACACACACACGCTCACATGTCCCGTGCCTGGCCCTGGGTCCAAGATAGAAAGCTTGGCATGCTGGGGGCAGAAGGACCAAGGAGCTAGGGGTGATGTGGGTGGTTGAGGGAGCCCTGCCTCTCCCCCACCCGACCCCTTCCCCACCTGGTCTCAGTCCCGCCCAGGACCCAGGCCTGAGCCTCGTGGGGAAAGGTGCTGCTCTGCTGGTACTCACGTGCATGGGGGATGCTGCATCAGGCTGGACACTCTGGAAGAGACAAGAGCTACACTGGTGATGAGAGCCAGCGCCCACGGGAGGGTCAGAGGCCCCAGGATCTGTTTGATTCCACTTCTGGGCCCTTATGAATGACCAGGGCAGGCCCCTGAACTGTCCTGAGCTTCAGCTCTCTCATTTGTAGGATGGGGGGTGGCTACAGGGGATCTGAAGCATCTTAACTGCTTTCGAGCGGGTTTCGAGCTCAACCCGCTCAAGAGGGATCCTGGGAAGGGGGGTGCATCTGGGAAGAGATGGGAGGGAAGAGACCCAGGAAGCCAGGCCTGACCTTCAGCAGGGAATACTGGCAGGAGGCGATGACCAGGCAGAACTGGAAGACCCAGATGTCGGTGAAGAAGCCCTTGAGCAAAAGCAAGTAGCCCAGGAAGGCGACGAGGCTGCTCAGGCCGACACCGAGAATGTTCTCCACCAGCCCCCGTGTCCTGGAGAGAGAGCAGGGTCAGAGCACACCCACCTCCTCACCTGCTAGTCGGGCAAGGGGTTAGGGGTTGGGGGAAACAGGAGCCAGCCACAAAGGCCCATGTCCAGGCCGGTGTCCACGCCAGCCGTCATCCTGAGTATGTGAAGCTATGCCCTCTCAGGGCCAGGGCCAGGTGGCACCCGCTCCAGGAAGCCACTCCACTGCTACCCTGCATCCCGATCCCAGTCTTTGCCCCCTCTAGACCCTGAGGCCTCAGGTGCCACCACTCTGGCATCTGCCCATCTCCGGCTCCCACTCGCTATGCTACGCACACAGACAATGCCCCCAAAACACCGGTCACAGCGCCGGGAGAAATCCAGAACACAGGAAGCCAGGACACAGGTTCCAGGCCCAAATCATTCACCCCGACAACAAACGTCATCTGATCTCTCTCACTTTCTGGGCCTCAGTTTCCTCCCGAAAACACGGAAAGCTAAGACAGATGATTCGTTAGCTTTTTCAGGGTACAGGATTCAATTTACTTGACACTCACCCAGAAGCAAATAAAAAATAACACACTGAACAGGAACAACGTCTCCAGCAAAGCTCTGGGAGAGGAGTGACCAGAGCACCACCCCCTCGGCCGCCCCTCTGCACCCAGAAGCACCTGAAGAAACCCCACTGCAGACTCCAGCTCTCCACGCACCCTCAGCAACCCCAGCAGGTAGGTTCTCTGTTGCCATGACAGCCTCCACATGTTCAGAGTCTGGAAGGCCAGGGGCCAGGGACGATCAAGGACTGGGGGATGAGGGGGTGGGTGCTCACCGGTCCAGCAGGGCCAGCAGGGCGAGCCGCTCGTAGCGCACAGAGGTCCAGCGGCCGGGAAGAAGCCAGTACTTGTAGCTGTGCTGGGCCCGGGGCGGCGCTTCCTCCATCAGTGTCTGCTCCTGGGATTCGTGCAGGGAGTCCTGGTCCAGCAGGTCAAACTGCGGTCCCCATGGCCGCGGCCATCAGCCCCGCACCCCCCGCCCCCGTGGTCCACTGCCACCCCCCAGCACACACTGGCTGGTCAACACAGAAAGTCCCCACCATGTAGCAGCCCCGCGGCCTGCCCTGACCCTTCATCCAAGGGCCTACTCCTTCCTCCAGCTTCCCAGGACGGGGCTCAGTGGCCGTGGGGGCTTCCAGGACTGCTGGACGCCAGGATTACTAGCTCCTGCGTCTGTCTTCCCCACTCAGGCAGCATCTCCCGTCTCTTCCTGGGCTCAGAGAAATCCACCTTATCCTTCAGGAGCCAGCACAAACACTACCCTCCTCCCAGACAGAGCCCTCAGGGTCACTCAGACCCCCCTACCCTGGAGCACACGGAGCGCCAGCCCTGAGGACGGGCCTCGGTGCCGGTGCCAGCACTGCGAGGCCCTGGACCAACTATTTAATCTCTTTGGCCTTCTCGTGTCTTTAATTCAACAAGTGTTTACGGGATACAACTACGAGCCTGTCCCTGTGCTGGGCTCTGGAGAGCCCCGCAGCACAGCCCCTGCCTCTGGTGGAGACCCTCGGCTGTGGAAGGATAACACTGCTATCCCATGTGACCGTCAAGAGAATAATCGCGTCAGGAAGGGGCACGTGGGGCTTCTGGGCGCTGCCCGTGGACTCTCTGTGGCCCTGGGTGTGTGGGTGCTACTTTCATGACTGTCGTTTAACTGAGTCTGTGTCTCATACGTCCCTAGTACTTCTGTTATTCCCTGGCCAACCACATCAGTTATTGCCTACGTCAGGACGCTTTCAGGAACGAAAGGTGGCGCTCTTGCTAGCTCTGCTGAGACCGACAAGCTCGAACAGCATGCCTCAAGACACCCCACGTCAGGCGCCCAGCACAGGAGGCAGCACTGCCACTGCCAGGCGAGCTCAACTGCCCCTTCTCCAAGTGCCACTGCTAACACCCACCGTCCCCACTAACTGTGGCCCCTCCAGGGCAAACAAAACTATTCCAGACATGTTCGTTGAACGAGTAAATAAATAAGCGACTCCTTGAGCCATTCAGGTCCAGGACCTGTGCACCCTGCCATCAAAGGTCAAGACAGCTATCTCAAGGCCCCTGGAGCCCTCACTCAGGGTGACCTGTCCCTCCTGGTGCCTGGGTGGATGCTTGGTGGTCTGCACCCCGCCCCCTGCAGCTCCTTCCCCGATGCTGGCTCCTCACCTCTGGGATCTCCAGGGGCACTCGGCGCACCTGCATGCCCTGCAGGACCACGGGCCGCGGCTGTAGCAGGTTCAAGCCACCTGTCGCCTCTGGGACATCAGCCGAGTGGAAGCTGGAGGAATGCGAGTGGCGGTCCCTGTGGGAACAGCAGCCGTGAGGGTCGGGGCTGTGGGTGAGGCTGGGAAAGGAATGGGGTCGAGGCCAAGGCCAGGCCATGACTGGGGGCCCAAGGGAGCTGCTCCAATACCCAGGAGCACAGGGGTGTCCAGAGGAATCAGGTGGCAGAAGTGCCTCCCTCCCAGGTCCTGGGCCTCCTGGAAGACCCTGGAAGTCTCCTGCTTGGAAGTGCCGCGGAACCAGAGACCTAAGGGATCCCTGCAGGTCCACCCTTCACCGCCGCCCACCCTCCTCTCCTCCTAGAGGTCTGAGCTGCCCCTGCCCAGCCCAAAGAAGGAAGACAGAAAATTCCCCAGAAATGGCAGCCCATTGGCTGCTGGGTCGGGAGAGCCCAAGCTTGGAGACTCACCAGGCACCATTGGCTGCCTGCTCGCCCTGCTGCCCTACAGGGTTCTCGTAGCCGCCTCCAGCCAGGCCAAAGGTGTAGGAACGCCGCACGCCTGGGGCACAAGCGTGGGACACAAAGCAGCCTGTCAGGGACAGGAGCACCGAGGCCCAACCCACGTGGGCACCAGGGCCATCAAGTGAGGAAAACCCTCTGCTGGGTTCCCCTGGATGGCAGCCCAGCCCTTGGGCACCAAGAGCACAGCTGCTGGGACCACGACCCTCAGCGGGAGAGAAAGAGGCTTGGCCACGGACCGGGGGAGGGGCTCACCGCTCTCGTCATAGAAGTAGTGCACAGCACCCTCAGAAGTGTCGTCAAAGGTGCAGGCCTCGTGCACGTTGGCGCCGGCCCGAGTGAGCAGCAGCGAGGAGGCGAAGTGCAGGGCAGAGGGCAGCGTCAGTGCCCGGGAATGGGAGGCAGCCCGGCCCCGCTGAGCTTCCTGCAGGCTGCTGGGGAGGGGTCGGCTCATGGTCAGCACCCCTTAGAGCCAGCCGGCCCCCACTCCCGTCCAAGCAGCCGGCAGGTGCTCACCTGGGCGGCGAGCCCATGAGCGAGGCGGGGGGGGTAGGGTTGCTGCCGGCATTGTGACGCCTCCGGATGGCCTGTGCCCGCCTCACGCTGCTTGAGCGGTCCCGCTTGCCAGTCTCCTCGGCAGCTGACCAGAGAGAGAGGCCCCCCGAGCTTAAGTGACAGAGGCTTGGACAGAGCCTGAGGGAGGGTTGGGGGAAGGGGGGAGACAGATGCCCCTGCATGGATGGAGCTAAAGGTCAGGCCTAGTCCAACCGTATCCCGCCTCTGTGGCCCAGCCAGGTCACCTAACCACGCGGGCCTCAGTTTCCACATGTGGAAACAAGGACGTGATCTGCTCTGCCCCACTGGTGACCCAGGAGGATGAGCATGGCTACTCAGAGTCCTCAAAGAGCAGAGGCCCAGGTGCTACCTGCAGGACCTGGAGCCAGGCGCCTGAGGTCTCTGCCTCGGTCTCCTCACCACTCCAGCCTTGCTCATCTGAGACGCCTGGCAGCCAACGTCACTAGGTCGCTGCGTCCTTGTCCATCTGCTGCCTGAGACAGAGGCTGACCAGGTCCACTCCAGCTGCCCCTGGCCCAAACCCACGTCCCTACCGAGCTCGCCTCCCCCCAGCTCTGGAGCCGGCACTCACCTCCCCCCACAGCACCATCCTCCTGCAGCTCCCCCCGCCAGCCAGGCTGGTTGGCCGCAGGTCCCCGGCGGGCCTCGGCGGGCAGCACAGCGGGCTCACCGGCTGCCAGCTCCACCCCCGCCTGGACCTCCAGCTCAGCCTTGGAGCCAGCCAGGGGGCCCCTCAGGCAATCACCCCCTGCCCCGTCCATGCTCAGCACGCGGGCGTGCGTTTTGGCGCTGGCGGTACTAGGCGTCCGCTGGGTCCCATAGGGCCGCTTGGGAGGCACAGCCGTCCCCTCCTCAGCCCCGTGCGGGGCCCGTCGTTTCCGGGGCCCCCCCGCCGCACCCCGAGAACTCTCAGGGGAATAGCAGGAAGTGGACGAGGAGCTGTCGGTGCTGTAGCGGCGCTGGGACCGGAGGCTGGAGGCCGGGCTCAGTTCACTGCCCTCGCTGGTGTCATCGTCCTCGAAGAAGCCCCCGCCTTCCAGCAGTGGCCGCCGAGGGGCACGGCCAGAGGGGGAGTGTCTTCTCACAGGTGGCCGCCGTTTGCTAGGCCGCAGCAGGGCCAAGTCCTTGGGCCGTACAACCAGGAGCGGCTCAGCCGGGCCCGGAGGCGTCCCTGCTCCTACGACTGTGTCAAAGGAACGCAGTGTGTCATCTGACGGGACCCCAGCATCTGGTGAAGCGGGCAGCTCTGCCTCCGAGGGTGGGTCTGTGTCGCTGCCCTCGGGGGCTTGCCCACCGGGGGGGCTGTCCAGGTGGGTCGAGTTGGTCTTCTCGCTCTTGAAGCTGCTCAACGTTTCCCTGTCAGTGCCACTGAAGCAGGAATCTGAGGAGCCGGCTTTCTGGGGTGTGGGCTCACCCGAGCCCCGCCGGTCCAGGGGCTGGTAGCCGCTCGCTCCGCGGCGGTGTTCCCGTCGACTGCTGGTCCTCACCAGGGCCCGGTCGGGCCGGGTCAGTGTCAGGAAACTCTTGCTCAGCTCCTGGCTGAGGCTCCCCTTCAGCAGGGGGCTCATGGGAGTGTCAGCCACGCTGCTCCCACTCCAGGGGGCGCCATCTCCAGCCAGGGGAGAACGTTCTGAGGAGTCCGTGCTGGGGAGAGATGGGTCTGGGGCAGCCCCTGGAGGCGTCTGGGGGAGGTCTCCAACTATCAGAACACAAGAAGACAGAAGACGACAGAATGGCATTCTACAAAAGAGACTGGTGGCTGAGGGGGTCCTATGGCCCCACTTTCTGAGAACCCGGTGGGGCAAGACACAGAGGAGGTCCAATCTGAGAGAACACAGAGAGCCCAGGGAAGTAAAAGTTGGGGTGACTCAAAGACAAGACAGCTAGTCTTCTCCCCAGGCTCTTGCCAACATGCCCACTCACTCAGCTTCTCCTGTGAGCTTAGCTTCAGCATCTCTCGATCGGCAGAGGTCATGATCACGTTGTTGCTGCCCTGCTCCCGCACCAGCTCCTTGATGTCTGCAACCACAGCCCCAGAGGCGTCAGCAGGACCTCAAGGCCTCCACGCGCCATCCCCTACTCCACACCACCACCTTCAGCTCTGAACAGCAGCCACCTACCTCTGAGGGGCCCAGAGTCCTCCATCCGGGGCAGCAACTCCTGAGCAATAAAAAAAAAGTATGAAGGAGCAAACAGGGCAAAAAGTAGGTTCAGGACATACCCATGTTGGGGACAGGCTCTCAGGAGAGGAGTGGGGAAGGGAGAGGGCCAGGACCACTCACCGAGACCTGGTTGAAGCCAAACACGGAATGCTGAGAACTACAGCGTACGGGGGGTGTGGAACTCACTTTTCGAAATACTGTCATCTCCACTCCAGGATCCCTAGCAGTGGAAAAGAAGAGTAGCTTTCAGCTAACCCTCCCTCTTCATACAGTACTTCTCCCAACATCCCCATCACTCTACTCTCCGCACAGATCCCCCTGATAAATCCAGGGCCAACCATAGAACATTCAACCGTTCTTGGACCCAATGTTCCCTAAGCCCCTTCTCCATCCTCCAGCGCTCAGGCCCAGGCACCAAGGACCCTCCATTTCCAACACAGGCCCTGCCTCGCCCCACCTGGGCAGACTGCCGTCCCCCTGGGCAGGCTCTTCCTCTGGCTCCCCCATGGTAGAGCTGCGCTTCTCCACAATCTCGCCCTGGTCGAACATAGCATGCAGCCGATAGTTCACAGTCTTGATGGCAGCGAAGATGACAGCCACCACAAGGCAGTACACACCAGCCACCATCAAGCTGGGGGGCAGGACCTGGAGGTGGCAGCAAGTCAGGTCCCTCTTCACACAGCCCTGCCCCCGTGGGGTGGACCTAACGCCACAGTCAAAGCTAGGATTCACAAATTCACAACAGGACTTCATCGCCCCTGCATACAACTAGTAAGAAGGCCCTGGCGGAGGGCCCTGTCTTCTTTCTAACTGGAGAGAAACGAAGTGAGGGTCTCAAGGTCACCCAGGCCAGAAAATTTTGGCCTCTCCTCCACACACTCCAAACTCCGCACTGAGTCCTCTTCCTACATCCTAGTGCCCAAGCCACAGCCCAGAATCCCTGCCAGGTTGCACCCCTCCGTGACATCTGCCCTCCCTTTCCCCGGCGGGAGTTACAGGTGGCGGCAGCGTCTCACCATGTACAGCAAGAAAGGAAACGTGAGCAGGAATATCCAGACATAGAGGTGGAAGCAGTTGGAGAAGGTGCTCTGGTGCGGGTCGAAGAACCAACCGCCGGTGAGCGAAGCCCACACCCCCTGGCGCAGGATCTGCAATACCTGCGACCCCATGGCCCCGCCGCTGCTGCGCGCGCCCTCCTCCCGGGACCCTCATGGGGGCGGCCCCCGGCCCATGCCCCGCGTGGCGCCCGAGGGCCCCGGGGCCCGGCCTCGCGCTCACGCCATGGCCTCCCCCAGCGGAGGAGAGAGGTCGGTGGGGCTAGGGTGCGAGCAGGGGGCGGGGCCGGCCCGGGCAGTCAGCGGTGCGAGACCCAGGCGCGGGGGTGGAGACGCATCAGAGGCGGGGTCCGGGCCCCCACCCCCGGCCCAGATCTGCTCCCAAGGGCCGGGCCGGCAGGCAGGCGCAGGGCACGGGCCGGGCACCCGTCGGCGGCATCCAGAGTTGGGCGTGGGGTGGATGCTCTGGGGGTGCAGGCGACGGCTCCCTCGGTTCCGGCCCGGGGAAAGCCCTGGTACCCTGAGGTCCACTTCCGGGGTCACAGGTCACTCGTTTTGGGCTCCGCGCTCGCCCCGCTTCTGCGGGAGCCGGCCCAAGGGGGAGGCCGGAAAAAGGAGCCGCGAGCCGCCAACCTGCAGTGGCGCATGCGCCCAACGAGCCCAGTTGGGACCCGGAAAAGGAAAACCTGGTGGCTTGAATGCGCAAGCGCAGGGAAGTGGTGGAGCGCTAAGAAGCGGGAGAGTCCTTTGGGCGTGCGCAAAGTTCAGGTCTAAGGGAAGGGACGATCCGAAAGGCAGAAGCGCTTGGGCGCATGCGCACACCTAAACGTTGCCAATCTAGCGGAGACCACTGGGCGGAACCCAAGGGATAGTTGAGGGGCCATCGAGTAACGGCGGAGTTAACTGGCGCAAAATTCTCCCAGTGAGTTACAAGAGGCGGGGAAAAGGATGGAGGCGCGGATCTCCCTTGGCTTAAGCGACAGTTCGCTACGGGAGCACGCCCCTCTAGATCCGCCCTTTTTAGCGATGGACCTGAAACCTCACGTGCTACCCCTACTTCCAGGTCAGAGCTCAGACTTAAGATTGTAGAGAGCGATCCTCCAAGAACAGGCAGGAATAGTCGAAGTAGGATAGCGTCGTTTTTCTTAAAGTGACAGGCTCAAGGCAATTGGGGTCCATCCAGCAGTTACGAGGGCGGTTTAGCTATTCTGATTCCAATCACTGAGCAAATTTCTTGACCGCAGTTGCAGGTTTCCGCCCCTTCATGGGGAAGAGGCATGAATAAGTGGATTGTTTCCCAGGTGAGGGAAAGAGGAGAGCCTTAGACAACTCGTTCCAAGAGCTCGAGGTGCAGCCAGTTCCGTCCTCCTTGTCTTACGCACCCCCATCCCACTAGCTCTGCAAAGCTGAGCTTCAGGCCCCAGTTTCACATACGAAGAGAATGAGGCGCAGAGAGGATGGGTCACACAGCCCTGCAACTTCGGAGCCAAGACCAAACTCGGGTTTGCCCCTCTCCCAAGCCCGGTTCTTTGCCCCAATTTTGCTGATGCGGATGTAGAGAGTGGGGATGGCCCGTCCTTAGTGGAAACCAACTTGGACCCTAAACCTGCTGTCATGGGGGATCGGGGCTACCCTTCCCCACCTTCTGCCTCTCATTGCCCGCCTACCCGGGAACTCCCAGGCCCAGTCGCCCCGCAGCCTCTGGGAGGGGAGCGGTGCTACCCGCCCGCGTCATCTGATGCTGTTTCCTGCAGGAGGGAGAACAGCGGAAAAAAGTGAAACTCCACCCTCCACCTCTGCCTCCCGCCCCCGGGGCCAAAGTACAAAGGGAGGAGGAAGAAGGGAACGGGGTTGGAGCCATCGGGTTGAGAGAGCCCAGCCGGGAAGAGGCAGCTTGGCCCAGCTAGAAACACTCCAGCCACCCCCTGCGCAAAGAGACCCAGCCGGAGTCCAGGCGCTGCCCCTTGCTGGCCCCACCTTACACTTGGCGTGTGCCGGAGCCAGACTCCCAGGACTGCTCCAGACTGAGGGACGCCCGGGCCCCTCTGTGCCAGCCATGGTGAGACGCCGGAGGCCCCGGGGGCCCACCCCCCGAGCCTGACCACACTGCCCTAGGTCGCCTTCCCCCGGAAGCCCGAGATGCGGGGGGCCGGGAGGCGACACTCCTGGCTCCCCAGAGAGGCGTGGGTCTGGGGCTGAGGGCCAGGGCCCGGATGCCCAGGTTCCGGGACTAGGGCCTCGGCAGTCAGCAAGGGTGGGGACCAGGGGCACCCAGGGAAGGTCCCCCACACCCACCAACGCCAGCTCCCAGCCATGGAGCCCTTGAAGAACCTCTTCCTCAAGAGCCCGCTGGGGTCATGGAACAGCGGTGGCAGTGGGGGCAGTGGGGGCGGCGGCGGAGGTTGGCCAGAGGGATCCCCGAAGGCGGCAGCTTATGCCAACCCTGTGTGGACAGCCCTGTTTGACTACGAGCCCAATGGGCAGGACGAGCTGGCCCTGCGGAAGGGCGACCGTGTGGAGGTGCTGTCCCGGGATGCAGCTATCTCAGGCGATGAGGGCTGGTGGGCGGGCCAGGTGGGAGGCCAGGTGGGCATCTTTCCGTCCAACTATGTGTCTCGGGGCGGCGGTCCGCCCCCCTGCGAGATGGCCAGCTTCCAGGAGCTGCGGCTGGAGGAGGTGATCGGCATCGGTGGCTTCGGAAAGGTCTACCGCGGCAGCTGGCGCGGCGAGCTGGTGGCTGTGAAGGCAGCTCGCCAGGACCCCGATGAAGACATCAGCGTGACAGCTGAGAGCGTGCGACAGGAGGCCCGGCTTTTCGCCATGCTGGCACACCCCAACATCATTGCCCTCAAGGCCGTGTGCCTGGAGGAGCCCAACCTGTGCCTGGTGATGGAGTATGCTGCCGGCGGGCCCCTCAGCCGTGCCCTGGCTGGGCGGCGTGTGCCCCCCCATGTGCTCGTCAACTGGGCCGTGCAAATTGCTCGTGGGATGCACTACCTGCACTGCGAGGCCCTGGTGCCTGTCATCCACCGAGACCTCAAGTCCAACAACAGTGAGTTTTGGGGAGCATGGGTGGAGGTTGGCATGGCCCAAGTACACACGTACTAACAACGCTTAGCTGAGCCTACCTGGGGATCTACTGGAGGCAGGAGTTGCTCCCCTAGGGGAACCTCAGTTGACCAGGGGTGCCCGTGGGCTCACACTAGCCCCAAAGCAGGAGTTCCAGGCACCCAACAGAGTCCTTCATGCCCCATCCCCAAAAAGAGTCCTTGATCCCAGCTCACAGCTGCCAAGTTAAAAAAATTGGAACCTCTCACATGGACCATAAGCAGCTTGCCTAACCGTGGCCACTACCTCAAGGAAGGAGGAGTGCTGGATGCTGGCACCCCCTCATCTTCAGGGAACTCCCCTGAAGTTCACCGTTGTCCTGTTGGTGCCTCCTCCCCCCTCCACTTGTGGTGGGCAGCTCCTCCAGAACAGAAATCTCAAAGGGGGAAAAACCACCCTCTTCCCCTGCCCCGTGGTGGTCAAAGCTGGGGCCAGGGATGGAATTCTGGCCCCACCCCTTCCCCCCTGGCTGCATGATCTCTAGCTGGTTATTTCAACTCAGAACCTCGATTTCAGATTCTGTAAAAAGGGAGTGATCGGGAGGGTGAAACGGCTTAACAGGCTGGGCATCCGATGCCCAGCACACAGTGGGTCCTCAGCCATGGGGTCCTCAGCTGGATCACCAAGAGGGCTTTGCCTGGAATCAGCACTTGGGAGTGGGCGTGGCGGGGCTAAGAAAGACTCAAGCGGTAAGGCACTCCATCTCCAGCCATTTCAGGTCCTACACACTGCCCAGCCTGGGCCCAAGACAAGCAAGTGGCAGGTTTGGAGGGCTTTCTAAAGCAGACGAGCTTCACACCAAGCCCAAAGCAGGGAGTGTTCAGAAAGGTACCCAGTTGGATGCAGGGCCTGACAAGAGCAAAGGCAAGGAGGCAGGCCGCAGCACTGTAGTGGGTACCTGGGCTGAGCCTGCTGGGGGCTGAGGTGCAGCTGTAGAGCAAAAGGAAGGGCCGGTGAGGTCACTGCAGAGGCACGGGTGGCTCTTGGAGGGGTGAGCATGGATATTTTGAGGCCCCTGGCCTGGGCTGAGCATGGATAAGCGGCTTGTGGGGAGCAGAACACCAGGGCCCAGTGATATCCAAGTCCTTGCCAGGGCCAGAGGGGCCTGGGGAGGCCTGCCAGCGACCCCACCCACTCCTCTCGTCCACAGTAGGGGGCAGATCCCACCTCTCAGCCTCCCTCCTGGGCCCTAGCCATCTAGGGACCCCCACTCCCTGCCCCAGCCTGAGGGGGATTCCCCGAAGGCCTGGGGGGAGGGGACTCCCGTCTTCTGTTTTTCCTCCAGTTTTCTTTCCAGAAAAAATGGAACAATAGCCCAGGCTCCTGCTCCCCACCCTCCCCACCACTTCCTGCGTTTCCTGCTGCCCCTGGGCCGGCTTCCTGCCCCTGTTCCAGCCTCTGCTCTCTCCCCAGCCCAGCTGCCTGCAGGGGAGGAAAGAGCTGGGGGTAGGGGGTTTGTGGGAGAGGAAGGAGCCAGGGATTGCGCCCCTACTCCCCCCCAGTTCCCTCCCAGAGTCTGGGTGGTGGTGAAAGGCAGGCAGGGTACCCTTAGCCTTGCTGAGCCTGGCCTCCCACCTCGCAGACCCCAGTTCTAGGCCCAGGCTGCTGTCTGCGGCATCGGCGGGGGGGGGCCCCGGGGGGGG
>NW_020173674.1:6791576-6797062 GCF_003031525.2 Neophocaena asiaeorientalis asiaeorientalis
TGCTGCATCGGCAGGGGGAGTCCCTGGGATGGGGGGGGTGCAGGCAGGAAACAATGGCGTGATTTTCCTGGACAATGGGGGCCTTGTGAGGAAGCCTGGCAGGGAGAGGAGGGGGAATTCTCTAGGCCCACGAGTCACAGGACTGACCAGCCAGCCCAGCCTGGGCCTGACCTCTCCCAATTCTCCACCAAAGGACCCCCGCCCCCATTGGAGACCTGAGCCAGGCCTCCCAGAAAGGAGAAGTAGGGACCATGGGAGGGAAGCGGAAGAGGCGTAAGCTGCCTAGGCCACTCCCAAGCTTCACAGAGGCAGCCCAGGAAGGGGGCTGGGGGCCAGGTCCCTTTCAGAGGCCAGGGAGCCCTAAGGGGATGCTGGGAGGGGGATCTCTAGCCCCTTCTCCTCTGAGTGACCCCTGACCGCCCCATCCCCAAGGTCTACATCAGACACCAGAAGAGCAACTTGGGTTGTAACAAATTCAAGGCACTTGGAGAAAAGCAGGGGACACGGAGGTGAGGATAAGGCTTCACAGGTGTCAGGTCAAGCTGGGGGGTAGGAGGCGGCAGAAAGGCCACCAGTAGAAAGAAGTCCTGAGACTTTGAGTTGCTGCCCCTCTCTGGACTTCAGATTACCTGACCAAAAAAGGGAGGCTGGCCTCCCAGCTTGAGATACTGGCGCAGAAGGTGGTTCATCGGTCTGTGAGGTACCACAAGTGGCTAGAGACCCGACTGAGAAGCAGCCGTCAAGAGGATGGGTGGGTCCTGGCACCAGAGGAGGCGGGAGTCCCTCCCCGCAGCCCCAGTACATGGATCCCTTTGCCTGGTCCCTCTCCAGCTGCCTGCCCCAGCCTGCTGCGGCTCTTCTCTGGAATGAACTTTCGCAGAGCTTACTGAATGGTCCAGTTCTGAGTCTTCAGCAGCCGGGCCGGAGGCTGTTGTGAAGCTGGGAGTAAGATGTTAGAGGTTGGAGGAGAAAGTCAATCTGAGAGAGATTAGCAGCAGAATCTTTAGGACAACTGTCAGATCCTGCGCTAAAGCTTTAAGAAGCGTGATCTCGCTGGACTTGCCTGGCGGCTCAGTGGTTAAGACTCTGCGCTTCCTCTCTACAGGTGGCATGGGTTCCATCCCTGGCTGGGGAACTAGGTTCCCACATGCCGCTTGGTGCCGCCAAAAAAAAAAAAAGGTGATCTTGTTTAATACTCATGATGACCCTCTGAGGTGGGTTTTGTCGTCATGCCTAGCTTTAACTGTTCAGTACTCAGCCCCAGTTTGGCTAAGAGGAGAAGGTAGATTGCAGGATCATTCTCTGAATTTTGAGAAATTGTGGGAAGATTTGCCAGGCACGGTGGAAGGATGAAGATGGTTGTTGAGGGTATAAAGACATCAGGTAGGGCAGCTGATAGGCAGCTGGATCGACTTCTGAACTGGAGTTCCCAATGTGGGAGATGCCAGTGAGGAGCGGGCAGCTGGCACCTGGGAGAGTCCAGGACAGCCTGGGGGCAGTGGGCCAAGGTCAAGGGGAAGCCAGGCTCTGAGGAACACCAGCATTGAAAAGGCTAAGGGTGGGGAGGCCCTGAAGGAAACAGCCAAAGCAGCCAGAGGTCCTGGGAGCCAAGGACAGCAGGGAGGGGTTGAGCAGCAGTGCCAGATGCCCCCAGGAGGCCCAGAGAGCTCGGCCAGCAGCAGGATCAGGGGTTGTGGCTTTAGACCTAGAAAAGCGAATACCCTGCTTCTGTCACCTCCTCTGAGAAGTCTTCCCTGACTCGCCGGGCTGTATTAGGTGCCTGTGTCCTCTGCCCCCACTATGGTGCTGTCACTCTGGGCAGGATTGCTGAGAGGTGTGCCCTGAAAGGATGTGTGTTCAGAAATGTCATTGGCTTGGATGTCACTTCTCTACAATGCAGTTGGCTATAACCAGAAAAGTAGAGAGGCCTCTTCAGAACCTTGAAAATTCTATAATTTTGTCCTCTTTTTATTCCTCTAAAACTTCTCTCCTTTGAGCCATGCTTTTCCTGGTGAGAGATTTGCAAGCTGCTGCTTCTCCTCTCTGTACAGAGTATGGTGGCCCCATTTGGGACAAAGCCATCAGCCCTTGCCACGTCTATCCACTACTACATTTGTCCCAAACTCCTTTCTAGCCAAGAACCACCACTTTCTTAGACCCCTTTCTCTCTCTTCACATCCAGCTGCATCAGTGGATATCTTTTGGAACCTTTCCCCTGGGAGCGGCTGCGCTAGCCATAATGGGACATGGACACCAGGGGTCTGTAGTGCCTGCTGGGCTTCCTTTCTCACAAGGGGGTTCCCTCCTGCTCCCCACCCCGAGGCAGGTTCTGATTCACACTCCTGCCTCAGCAAAATGACAAGACACAGGTTTCTCTTGAAATCAAAGTTACAAATGCTGAGAGGCTGCCATATTGCCCACTTCTTTCTTTCTTTTTTTTTTTTTGGCCACACCGTGGCATGCGGGATATTAGTTCCCCAACCAGGGATTGAACCATGCCTTCTGCAGTGGAAGCGTGGAGTCTTAACCACTGGACCACCAGGAAGGTCCCCATATTGCCCATTTCTATTCCGTGCAGTGTTAGGAGAAAGTTAGAGCACTGGCTTTGGAAGCACACAGACCAGGTCATGGCATCTGCTTTATTTGCGTATGCCCTAGGTTAAATCAAATTATTGCTCAGTTTCCTTTTCTGCAAAATGGGGATAATGATGTCTACCTCATAGACTTTTTTTTTTGTGAGTGCTAATGCTGCGTGTAAAATGCCTGGCCTCTGGTAACCCCTTGGTAAATGTTTCCCAGCCTTGTGCTTATTGTCTGATTCTACCCCAACCCCAGCTATGAGCTCTCCAGGGCAAGATTGAGACCAGTTCACCTCGGTGCCCCCAGTACCCAGCCTGGATGTCTGTCAGATGACAGTTTGCTCCCAGCTCCTCCCTTGTCCCCACCACCTGAGCCTGGAGCACCACAGCCCTTCCTCTCTTCCCCAGTTCTGCTGCTGCAGCCCATTGAAGGTGACGACATGGAACACAAGACCCTGAAGATCACTGACTTCGGCCTGGCCCGCGAGTGGCACAAAACCACACAAATGAGTGCTGCAGGCACCTACGCCTGGATGGCTCCTGAGGTTATCAAGGCCTCCACCTTCTCTAAGGGCAGCGATGTCTGGAGGTGCGGCTGGGTGGAGGCTGGACAGATGTGGGGCTGCAGAGGGCAGAGGTGGCTGCCAAAATCCAGGGCTGGGCAGACAAGCAGAGCCCAGAGGGAGGGACACAGACCACTGAGCTCTTGGTTGCCTTAGGATGAAATGGCAACGAATAAGTAGAGGAGGGGACATAGACCCTTTGTCTCACCCACAGTTTTGGGGTGCTCCTGTGGGAACTGCTGACTGGGGAGGTGCCCTACCGTGGCATCGACTGCCTTGCTGTAGCCTATGGAGTGGCCGTTAACAAGCTCACACTGCCCATCCCATCCACCTGCCCCGAGCCCTTCGCACAGCTCATGGCCGGTAAGGGGATGGGGCAGGAGGGTGAGGGGCAGAGCTCCTTGGCCCAGGACATATCCACTCACAGACCCCTTCTTATCCTGTCCCCCCTCCACTCCGTTTCCCCAGATTGCTGGGCGCAGGATCCCCACCGCAGGCCCGACTTCGCCTCCATCCTTCAGCAGTTGGAGGCACTAGAGGCGCAGGTCCTGCGGGAAATGCCTCGGGACTCCTTCCATTCCATGCAGGAAGGCTGGAAGCGCGAGATCCAAGGCCTCTTTGACGAGCTGCGGGCCAAAGAAAAGGTGGGAGGAGTCGGGGTCCCAGGGTTGGAAGGGGACGCCGGGAAGGAATGTCTCCCCGGTTTCCATGGGGCAGAAGGTCGGGGTGAGCGTCTGAGACCGTACCCGACTGACTCCACCGCCTCCATTGTCCCGGGCACAGGAACTACTGAGCCGCGAGGAGGAGCTGACCCGCGCGGCGCGTGAGCAGCGGTCACAGGCAGAGCAGCTGCGGCGGCGCGAGCACCTGCTGGCCCAGTGGGAGCTGGAGGTGTTCGAGCGCGAGTTGACACTTCTATTGCAGCAAGTTGATCGCGAACGGCCACACGTTCGCCGCCGCCGCGGAACCTTCAAGCGCAGCAAACTCCGAGCGCGCGACGGCGGCGAGCGCATCAGCATGCCGCTCGGTAAGGGGCGGGCCCCAGCACGGCGCCCGCCATTGGCTTCGTGGGCGGAGGGGTGGGGTCAGGCGGGTGTGCTGGCCACACCGGGATTGGTCTAGGGCGTTGGTGGGTGGGCCTGTAAGACGAGGCTGGAAGGGGAGGGG
The DNA here is from genome assembly GCF_003031525.2 of Neophocaena asiaeorientalis asiaeorientalis. Lineage (NCBI taxonomy): Eukaryota > Metazoa > Chordata > Mammalia > Artiodactyla > Phocoenidae > Neophocaena > Neophocaena asiaeorientalis. The sequence continues at coordinate 6,795,886 of NW_020173674.1, forward strand.
CCAGGAGTGTGTTTTCGTTTGTGGGCGGGTTTTGGCGGGAATATTTGCATGTCGGCCTGGGAGTGGCTACGGCCGGGAAGGGGCGGGGCTCATGAAAGTTCTGAGAAAGCCGAGGGAGTGGGGTGGGCCGCCTCCTGGGAATCTCCGACTCCGCTGCGCTTCTCCGCGTAAGAGGTCTGCTTTCCTTACGGAGAGCCTGGGGCCCAGGAAGGCAGTGAGGCCGACCCCAGTCACCCAGCCACTGTGCCAGGCCCTGTTCCAGCACTGCCTGCGTGGCCTGGGAACTGCCGAGGGGCCCTGCGGGTTAGGATCCAGTCTCTCCTTCACCACAAACCTGCGCCCTGCTTCCCCCCCAACCCCAGACTTCAAACACCGCATCACCGTGCAGGCCTCTCCCGGCCTGGACAGGAGGAGAAACGTCTTCGAGGTCGGGGCTGGGGACTCGCCCACCTTCCCCCGGTTCCGGGCCATCCAGTGTAAGAAACTTCGCCTCCCCTTGCCCATGCCCTTACCCCCAGACCTTATCCTTTTGTCAGTCAAACCTTATCCTTGCAAGTAGATCCCACACACTGTCTCCTCCTCTTCCCCCCTGCTCCCAGGCGCCCTCCCCTATCTGTCTAAACTGGTACCTCTAAGTTCCCCAAGCAGCATGCATTTTACAACTTTTTTCAGTCTAGCAATTGTATGACACTATGTCCCATTCATTTTCCTAAACACTTTGCTAATATTAATTCCTCACGAAGACCCTGTGAGGTAGATGTCCTTGTTATTATATAAGTTTTACTGATGAGAAAAGTGAGAAAAGTAACTGCCTAACGTTGCACAGCTAGCAAGTGGCAGAGTCAGAATTCAAACCCACGCAATTTGCTGTAGTGGCTCTACTAACTACTAGGCAGCAAATGCCGGGTGAAGAAGGACTAGATGAGATGCCTCACTGCCAGTCCCAGGACCCCACACCCACCTACCCCAGTTCTGTTCAGATTCTCTGTGGCCCAAAGCTCACCCTGGGAATGGGATGGGGCCCAGCCTGACCCACACCCCACCCCAATCCTCCAATAAGTTGCCCCTGGAGCTTGATTCTCATGATGGGAGGACGAGGATCAGCGTTCTTGACCTCAGTTCAGACTCCTTCCATTCCCCCCCCCCCCCCCCCCCCCCCCCCCGCGGCCCCCCCCAC
>NW_020173674.1:6797389-6815165 GCF_003031525.2 Neophocaena asiaeorientalis asiaeorientalis
GAGCCTGCAGAGGCAGGCCAGGCGTGGGGCCGACAGTCCCCAAGACGTCTAGAGGATTCAAGCAATGGAGAGCGGCGAGCATGCTGGGCCTGGGGGCCCAGTTCCCCCAAGCCCGGAGAAGCCCAGAACGGGAGGTGAGTGCCTGAGTGCCACCCACCGAGTGTCTTCTACCTCCCAACAGTCCTGAGATTCACGAAGCACAACTCCCCTCTCGTCCCCTCACCAGGAGAAGGTCCCGCATGGACGAAGCCACGTGGTACCTGGATTCAGATGACTCATCCCCCTTAGGATCTCCTTCCACACCCCCCATGCTCAATGGTGAGTGGCCTTGTCTCCCCCCAGCAGACTGTTGCTGCACTCCTCTGGGTCCTGTGGGCAGGCTACAAGAAGCCAGCCTGCAAGGCAGGCCATTCCTAGAACCCAGGTCTGACCCATCAGCCCACAACTGAGCTGGATCCAGCCTAGGCCTCAGGGACCCTATTCAGGGCTGGCCTGCAAGAGGGCTCTCCCCTGGCCCTGTGGCAGCTGCTGTGTCCTCAGCAAGCTCTAGGGAAGACAGGAAAACAAGGAACGGTGCCCTGCATTTGGGACCCAGGGGAAGCTGGGCCGAGAGAAGAGAAGGAAACTGTGCATGTGGGGTGGAGCTAGAAAAGTGGCTGCCACACTGTGCTTCTCAGAGCCCCTTCTGGGGAGCCTGTAGGTGGAGAAGAGGATAAGAAATCTGAACGGGTGGGGATCTAGGGCCGACTCACTGCATCTGGGGCAGTTCTGGACTTTTCTGTTTTCCATAATGGCAATAGCACTTACTGTGTGTCAGGCATTCCATCCAAGCAACAATCTCATGAGGGATTATTATACCCATTTGAGAGATGAGAAAACAGAGGCTCTGCGAGGTAAAGTAATCTGCCTAAATCCCCCAGCTAAGGATTTGAACCCAGGGAGACTTTGACTCTCATGCTCGTAGTGAGCTTTCCCAGAAACTTTCACTTGAAGAAAGGGTTTCTCACATACAAACTACTTGGGAAGCTAGGAGGTTAGCAGAAACTGGGACTCCTGTGTCAGAGGGACAAGGGCTCAGCTCAGCACTGCCCAGCATTGGCAGGGACTAGAAAGTTGCAGCCTCCCTTGCCTGTGGGTCCCTTTAGAGCCCCCAGCTGTACCTGCTTCTCGCAGCCAGAATATAGGACCTGGCTTAACTGTTATCAGACCAGGGTCCTATTCAGCAAACAAGTTAGACTCACTCCTCTCACCCCATCCAGCGTGTCACCTCCACCATTACCTGAGCTACATTTCACCCAGCAAACGTTTATTGGGTCCTTCCTATGTGCCATTTTATAGAGGAGGAAACTGAGGCACAGAGAGGTTAAGTGGTTTGAAATAGGGCATACAGCAGAACAGGGATTTGAGCCCAGGTCTGACTCCAGAGGCAGGGCCCTGGAGCCCCGTCTGCCACACCATTTTCTGCTCCAGCAGTTGCATTGCCCCAAGCTAGCTGTGCTGCAGGCACTGAACTGAGAATTGGAAGGCCAAGGGGGCTGCTTGTAGTCACCTGCTCTAGAACGCCCCAGGCCAGAAGGGTCAGTGGAGAACTTGAGGTCCTGTCAACCTGGGTGTGTAGTCTGAAGGAGCCCCTGACCATATTCTGCAGATCCATTTGGCCTTACTCTCCCTGAGCTCCCAGGAGCAGGGACACAATGGCCTGGACCCCATCTTTCTCTGGCTTACCCTCTTACCTAAAAGGATATCACCTGTCCCAGCCCAGCTGCTGGCTGAGCACTTGGTTCCCCTCGTGCAAGCCCACCCTCCAGCCATCTTGGGCCCACCCACGAGTGCATGACCTTGACCTCCCAACCACCCACAGAGTGAAAAACCTGGCTAAGAATCAAAGACCCTGTGAGATTGTCCCAGGCATTAGCCACACCACCGGGGAGCCCCAGCTCCCACCCCTTGTCCGCACCTGGGTGTTCTGGCCCCTGGGGAACTGGTTGCAATGAGGGGCAGATTGGTGGGCGCTGTCAGCCTGCACTGACAGCAACTGCCGCATGAAGCTTGTTGCCCTGGAGCCGCTAACTACCACGTGGCCGTGTCCTCTCTGTGAGGCCCCTCAAAAGCGATTCACCTTCACCTCGGGGTCAAGCATGTTTTTTGTCTTTCTCCTTAACGACAGGGTTGCCAACTCTTACTGCCAGGGAGCTTAGAGGCAAATTAAAATCCTTGCCGAGTTACCTGGGGCAAGTCGCTTACTTTTGGGAACCTCGGTTTCTCAGAATATCGGCCTCAGGAACTTCTTTCCATTCTTAGTTTGTGTGCTGACCTCCAGCTTCACTTCACTTTGTTCCATTTTTCTTGCCTGTTTTAAACATGTTTTTCCCCTGTTCTGTTTAAACTCACTGTAAATGATCAGTTTCCTCACCTGTAAAGTAGCGTAACAGCAGTCACCTTACATGGTTGTCACAAGGATTGTAAGAATGGACTCTTCCATCAAACATGTATTGACATATATTATGAGCCAGGCATCAGTGTGCTAGAGATCAACACTGCCCTGACCTTGGGGAGGGCCTAGTCTGGTGGAAAAGCAGACTCAGAAATAAACAAGGACAGTAGGGAGTAGTACGTGGTGGGGCGAGGGCTGTACAAGGCATAACGTGAGTAAGAACCGCACAGGTTACAGGGGATTCTGGCAAAGCTTCTAAACGAGGAAAAACCTTGTTTTCCTCTCCATTCTACTCACTTCACTTCTGACACCAGATGCCTGGGGGTTTTCCCCACACCAACCAGTTCTGGGACACCAGCTGGGGGTCCTACAATCCAATCCAATTCTAACACTGCCTACCTGGAGTTAGTTTGTGTCAGACCCCACAGGTTAAGGGTTCAGGCCCACAGGACTGCTCCTCCCCACTTCAGACACCAGTTGTAAGTTCGGGTTGTCACCTGTGCTCCCCACCAACCAGCTATAAATCAGAGATCCCCACGACCCCCTCCTCAGATCTGATAATTTGCTAGAACAGCTCACAAAGCTCAGGAAAGCCATTTACTTACTAGATTACCAGTTTATTAAAAAGGTTACAGGTCAAGAACAACCAGATGAAAGAGATGTGTAGGGCAGAGTATGTGGGAGGACACAGAGTTTCCACGCCCTCTCCAGGCACGCTACTTTCCCAGCACCTCCACTGGTTCACCAACCCAGAAGTTCTTGGAACCCTTTGGCTGGGTTTTTATGGAGGCTTCATTACATGGACATGATTGATTGCTTAAATTCTTGGCCATTGGTGATGGGATTCAATCTCTAGCTCCTCCCCTCCCCAGTGCAGGTGGAGGCTGAAAGTTCCAACCTTCTAATCATATAGTTCGTTCCCTTGGCAACCAGACCCCATCCTTAGGAGCTTTCCAAAAATGACTGCATCAATATGAACTCAGATGTGGTTAAAAGAGCTCCTTATGAATAACAAAAGGCCCTCCTTTCACCTTTATCATTCTAACACTTAGGAAATTCCAAGGGTTTGGGGAGTTCTGTACCAGGTATGAGATGAAGACAAAATATATACTTTTTTATAAATCAGAATGTCACAGCTTCACAGAGGATGTGACATCTCAGCTGGGTCTTGAGTGGTAAATAAGGGATCACTGAGAGCCGAGGTGGGGAAGGTGTGCTGAGCGGAGGGAATAGTGTGTGTACAGCCGTGGGGCCCACCACACCTGAGTAAGAGGTTAGGAACTCAGAGGGAGAGTTCAGAGCCAGGGACTCACAGGCCTGAAGCAGCAAGTGGGGTCCAGGCCTGCATTCCCTCGGTCCGTGGAGCCCAGTGCAGCCCCAGCACATGGGCCAGCAGATGTTTGTTGAATGAATGAGTGAAGCTGGAAAGGCAGGCAGGAGCCAGTTCAGGAAGGGCCTGGAAATTGATGGGGGACTTTTGAAGCAGACGTGTCTTTAGCAGATTTGCATTTTAGAAGGCAGTGGTCACTGCAGGGGTGGGGTGGGGTGGGGGGATAAGAGTCAGAGAGATGGGGGGAATTCCCTGGCGGTCCAGTGGTTAGGACCCCTGTGCTCTCACTGGCAAGGGCGCGGGTTCAGTCCCTGGTTAGGGAACTAAGATCCCGCAAACTGCATGGTGTGGCCAAAAAAAAAGAGAAAGATGGGGTAAGGGTTGTGGCTGAGGACAGGGACCCCAAGCAAAGTCCTGGTTCATAGCAGAAACTCACTTTTCCCAGCTTTGCATTTCTTCCTCTGGACACCCAGCCCAGCGCTCCACTCCAGGCAGGCCCAAGGAAGAGAGAGAAGGTTTTGAAACCCAGACAAGGAGCTTAGACTTTCTTCTAGTGGCAGTGGAAAGCCATGGCAGGTTCTAGAGCTAAGGAGGACCTGACAAAATTGGGGTTTGTGGGAGGCCATCACAGACTGCCCTACGTCCTCAATGACAGGTTCCCCAGACCCACCCGTGGAGTCGGGCCAACCCTAGGCCCACAGGTTAGGACACAGATATCCTGAAATCCAGGGCAGTTCAGGCTTAGCTGAGTCCTTAACCTCTCCAAGCCTGGGCCATGAGGATCAGACAACATAATGCCCCTAAATCATTCAGCTCAGGCCTGACGCAAACAGCTCATCTCTCTGAGCCTCAACTTCCTCATTTCTGGAATAGGGACAGTGATGCGTGCCTCTCAGGGCTGTTGTGTACATTGGAATTGACCTGTGTGCTACCGCTGGAGGGGGGTGGGCGAGCAGAAGGACCAGGGCTGCCCAGCCAGGAAGGAGGTGGGCACAGAGCACAGGTCCCAGACCTGTCCCCGGACCCCTCCGGATATCCACTGAGGCCACTGAGGCCCCGATCTGGCCTCAGCTTGCTTGCTGGTGGATCCCCTGCCTGCCCTCCAGCCCACCCTCCATCTCTGGGCTCCAGGGCACCTGGTTGCCTCCCAGGCTTTGCTCCTGCTGGTTCCTCAGACTGCGATGCCCACCCCACCCTGCCCAGACGCTAGCGAACTCCTACAGGTTGCTTACTTGTGCCGGGCACTGTTCCTAGTGCTTTACAGAGGTTGCCTCATTCAGTTATGGAAACAAGGCTGTGAACCAGGTACTCTGGTTATACCTGTTTTTCAGATGAAATATCAGGGGACTCCAGGCTCCCACTAGTAAGTGGCCGAGCTGGGACCCAAGCCCAGGCTACGTAGTAAACAGATGCGCCACCAAGCATGAAGGGCCATGGAAGCTATGAGTCCCGTAACTCACTGTACAGATCAGGAAACTGAGGCCCGGAGCAGGGCAGTGCCTCCTGGGGACACCCAGGAGTTGGTGACTGCCTGACCTCGGCCCTCTCCCCATCCCTTCACAGGAAGCGCCGTCTCGCCCCCACCAGGGATATCACGCTCCGCTCCTGGCACCCCAGGTACCCCGCGCTCGCCGCCTCTGGGCCTCATCAGTCGACCTCGGCCCTCACCCCTTCGCAGCCGCATCGACCCGTGGAGCTTTGTGTCAGCCGGGCCACGGCCTTCACCCCTGCCCTCGCCACAGCCTGCACCCCGCCGGGCACCCTGGACCTTGTTCCCAGACTCAGACCCCTTCTGGGACTCTCCACCCGCCAACCCCTTCCGAGGGGGCCCTCAGGACTGCCGGGCACAGACCAAAGACGTGGGTGCCCAGGCCCCGTGGGCGCCAGAGGCAGGGCCCTGAGTGGGCCGGGCTGCTCCGCACGTGCCCACCGCCCTCCAGGAGCCTCAGCATACACTGGAGTAGGAGCCGGTCATGCCTCTGTAGCTGCCTTGGTCTCGCCCAGGGACCCGCCCCCTCCGGGGGTCAGGAACACTACACTGTACAGGAAGCCTTCACACTGGACGGGGGCCCTGCACCCCCCACACCCGCAACGCGCAGGTCCCCCGACTTACCTGCCCCACTGGGGCCCAGCACTGTGCCCAGCTGGTTGGGAGGACCAGAGCCTGACTCAGGGAATTGCCCCCGGGGGTGGTGCAGGGAGGAGGGGAGGTGCAGGGGAGAGGGGCCGGCCTTAGCTGTCACCAGCACTTTTGACCAAGTCCTGCTACTGTGGCCCCTGCCCCAGGGCTTCGTGCCTGGGCCCCCCTGCCCCGGGGGTCATTTGGGGCCGGGGCTCTCTGGGTGCCTTCCTGCTGCCCCGGCCAGGGTTGGGGCCATGGCCTCGGGATCCAATGAAGCCAAATAAACTCCCCAAGCTGTCTCCCCAAGCACAGCCTGTCACTTTCTTGGAGGTAACTAGGGGATCCAAACCATCACATGACCCTGGGGACCTCATGCCCTCAGCATGGGCCTAGGCTGGGACGCTCTGCACCACATCCCTCTCCTGGGATCAAGTCCGCTTCATCACCAGGCATTCAAGGCTCTTCTCAGCCTCCCTGGCACCCACACACTCGGGCCTCACCCATCTTCTCCCACCCTCACTAAGCCTTTCCCGCCATTTCAAGCAACTGTGTTTGCTCTGATTCTTCCTGTTGCTGGGTGGTCCCGGCTCATCCTTAAGGCCCAGCAACAGCATCACCTCCCCTGGGATGCCCTCCCAGCCGTGCTGCTCCCACCCCAGGCAGCTCGCTGAACTCAGGAGCCCACAGCCCACTGGGTGGCATCTTGGTGGTTTGCCCTGGGTTTGTTTCTATCCCATGGTCTGGATACAAGAGGGGGCCCCCACCCTGACACCTGGCTCCACTCAGGCTTCTCTTAATGCCATGGGGTTCTGCGGACTACCCCTCCCACACCACGCTGTAGGGCAGGGGACCCTGGGCTCAGCCCCTCCATGGTTTATGGGAGGCGGGGTCCAGGCTCCCTCTCCCCGTCCCCTGCGCACTCCATGGCAGCCAGACCTACTGTGACTCCAGTGTTCACCAGGGTGGGGACTCAGGAGGGCTGGGCGTGAAGGGTTCTCAGGAAGCACTGAGAGTGGAGGGAGCATCACCTGTCCAGGGAGCTCCGGGCATCTTCCACTCCTGTCCTCGCCTCACCACCCTGCCCCACCTGCCCTCTCCTACTCCACAGCCCAGGCCGCCACCTTTCCATCCGGGATGCCTGCACTAGCCCCCTCCATAGGTCCCCTGAGCCATATGTCCTCAAGGCCCTGTGTCCTGACCCCCAACTCCGCCCCACCCCAGCAGGCCCCTGTTTCTCTCACCACCCTAGCTCTTTCCCACCTGGCCTGGCCTCTTCTCTTTCCCAGCTGAAATGCCGCTCCTCAGAGGAGCCTTCCGGGTGATGGTCCCCCGGAACTCTCCCCCATCACCCGGGGCGTTTCCTTCAGGGAGCTTGTGATGATGTGAACTTGTCCTGCGTCCTTGCTAACAGGCTTCTTGTGGGAACACCAAGGAGGCAGGGACCTGGTCTGTCCTCTCCCCTAATGTCCTCTGGGTCTGGGCACCTCCTGAGCAGGTGAATGGGGTCTGTGACTGAGTGAGCTCATCCCTGAATAAACCACCACAGTGTGACTGGGAGCCGGTCAAGTTACCTCTCGGGGTCTCGCCTTCCTCCATCCCGCCCCGGACCACCCACCACCCGACCACCCAGCTTTGGCGAACTGGGCAAAAAACTTCTTGCCCCAGAAACGGGGAGGAGTTATCCAGCTCACCTCCTCGCCTCACCCTCCCAGCCCCACTCACCCCAGCTGCTGTCCCAGGCTTCCCTCCCTCGCCAGCCACCCACGCTGCACCTCCTCCCAGCCCCACCCTGCCCGGCCCCTCCCAGGTGCCTGTGGTGGAGCAGTCGGCTCCCAGGGCACCTCTGATGGACTCTGGGCGGCACACCATGGGGGCTCTGAGGCCCTGGGCCCGATACGGGCTACTGGTTGTGGCCCACCTGCTAGCCCTGGGGCTTGGGGCTGCAGTGCTCCAGGCCCTGGAGGGGCTCCAGCACTCCATCTCCAGGCCAACCTCAGGGCCGAGCTGGCCACTTTCCAGGCCGAGTACAGGGCCTGCCTGCCACCCAGGGCACTGGAAGAACTGCTGGGCACCGCCCTGGCAGCCCAGGCCCACGGGGTTTCCAGCCTGGGCAATGGCTCCCAGGCCAGGAACTGGGATCTGCCCTCAGCCCTACTCTTCACTGCCAGCCTCCTCACCACCACAGGTAAGGCCACCAGGAGGCCGGGCAAGATGGGGCGCTTGAGGCCATTGCTACCTGGGGTCCCTGGGGGTGCAGCCCTTCCCCCAGCCCCAAAGTGCTAGACAGAGCCCAGGCCTTATTAGGCCTGTCATCACAGCTGGGGTTCCCCACACCAACACACCCCAACTAGTGCCTCAACTTCAACTGCCAGGAGGGGTGTGGGCTCCTCAGTCCCACCCCCAGGCACCCTTTGAGACCCAGGAGAGGTGCCCAGACCCTGCGGGCCTGAGGCAAGACTGGGAACATGAATTATGGGATGGATTCTTGGATGGAGGGAAATGGAGTGAACCCAGGGAATACAGGACCACCATCCCAGAAGGAGTGTGGGGGAAGGCTCCCGGGGGAGGAAGTCCCCGTGAGATGGTAGCCAAGGCAAGAGGGCACAGAGATAGACACGAAGGAATTCCTGGCAGAGGGAACAGCATGTGTGAAGGCCCAGAGGAATAAAGCAATGGGACCCACAGCCCTGGGGGGATTTGTCCTGCAAAGTGTCTGAATATTTTTTAAAGGCCATTTTCCATCGTTTTAAAAAATTATTTATTTTTGGCTGCGTTGGATCTTCGTTGGCCGTGCGCAGGCTTTCTCTAATTGCAGCAAGTGGGGGCTACTCTTCGTTGCGGTGCGCAGGCTTCTCATTGCGGTGGCTTCTCTTGCTGCAGAGCACGGGCTCTAGGTGTGTGAGCTTCAGTAGTTGTGGCACGTGGGCTTCAGTAGTTGTGGCTCACGGGCTCTAGAGCACAGGCTCAGTAGTTGTGGTGCATGGGCTTAGTTGCTCCGCAGCATGTGGGATCTTCCCAGGCCAGGGCTCAAACCTGTGTCCCCTGCCTTGGCAGGAGGACTCTTAACCATTGAGCCACCAGGGAAGCCCCATTTTCTATCTTCTTTTGGAAAAATTGGGAAAACTATTTGCACTGAGCCAGAATCCTTGTGGAGTAGAACAGGGCCTGCCCTGGGGACAGAGCACATGCTCTCCAGCCCACCCCAGTCCCCACCACTCCCTTTTGTCTTACTTCTGACTCCTCTAGGTATTTGTGTTTACAGCCCTGGACCAGCCGACCCTGTTCCCCCAGCATGCCCCGCTCTTTCACCTCTCCCTGCCTTTGCACACACTTTTCCAGCCTTGAATGCCTTCTCTCATGTGCGCTGCCTCTTTTGCGGCCCTTCGTGTCAGGTGTCCTGTTTTTCCTGCCTGCCTTCCCCACTGGAGCCTGGGAAGACTCTGATTCCAGCACAAGGCCTGGCACCCAGGATAACTTGATATACCTTTAGGGAATGAAAGAAGGGGTAACATTTCACCTGGTGGGTTTGGAAGTGGGAGTCCAGGGCAGAGCTGAGCAATCTCTCAGGAAGCCAGGCTGCCTTGGGGTAGGACAGCAGCTCTCAGAACTGTCCCAGCTACAAGAGGCCTGAGGGGACTGTCTCTTTTAATCCTTTCTTGTTCCAGAAAATAAGAGTGGCCCGGTGAGGTTAAGGGACTTGAGTAGGACCCCAAGTGAATGAAGAGCAGAGCCAGACAGAGCCCCTGCCTGAACAGTTCCAGCAATCTCGGCCACCAGAGGGCAGCCTTCTACCAGAGGGAGGCTGGAGGAAGTGGGTACCCGGCAGGCATCCCACTCAGGTCCTCATTACCCATGTCTCTCTCCTCTCCAGGTTACGGCCACATGGCCCCACTATCGGCCGGTGGAAAGGCCTTCTGTGTGGTCTACACGGCCCTGGGGCTGCCCGCCTCCTTAGCACTTGTGGCTGCACTGTGCCACTGCCTGCTGCCTGTGCTCAGCCACCCGGGTGCCTGGGTAGCCACCCATTGGCAGCTGACGCCGGCCACGGCTGCGCTACTGCAGGCATCTGGATCGGGCCTGCTAGTGGCTGGAATCTTCGTGCTGCTGCCAGCACTGGTGCTGTGGGGTCTGCGGGGCGACTGCAGCCTGCTGGAGGCCATCTACTTCTGCTTCAGTTCACTCAGCACCATCGGCCTGGGGGACCTGCTGCCTGGCCATGACCATGGCCTGCATCCAGTGCTTTACTACCTTGGCCAGTTCGCACTTCTGGGTGAGTCCAGCTGCCAAGGAGCGTGACAGGGAGGAGAGGAGGGAAGAGGAGCCTGGACTACAACTCCCATAAGCCACTGGGGAGGCTGAGCCTCACGGGTTGGAAGGACCCTGCCCCAGGGCAGGGTGTGGGAGGTTTAGTCCGAAGTGCTAAGAGAATTGTGAGGGCTGGTCACTTGCTGGGAAGGGAGTGGGGAGCATCGTCAGCACCCTGAGCGCTGCCCTAGTAACCTCTCCTCCCCAGGGTACTTGCTCCTGGGGCTCCTGGCCATGCTGCTGACCGTGGAGACGTTCTTGGAGCTGCCCCAGGTCCGTGCCATGGTGAAGTTCTTCAGGTCCGGGGGCCCTCTGAACGCTGAGGACGAAGGTGGCATCCTAGGCCAGGATGAACTGGCTCTGAGCACCCTGCCACCCTCAGCAGCAGCCCCAGAACGGGCCCCAGCTTGCTGACAGATGTCAGTGATGGAGTTGAGCTCCTTTCAGGTGGAGAAGCCTGAGGGGAAGCCCTCGGGAGTGGCTGGGGAAGCCTCTGGGGGTGGGAGGGGAAGGGATGGATGTGAGGACCTCAGGGAATGTGTTAATAAAAAATAAAACGGGCAACACCGCCGACTATTTTCGTCTCCTTTCGAAATGGGACTTCCCTACAGCGATCAACAACCCAAACCCCATCATCCTTCGAAGGCAGAGTTCAAGCTTCTGGTCTTGCCTCCGCCGGCATCTGAGAACCTCAACTCCACACAGCCCCAGTAAGGATCGCAGACAATCTTATCCGCCGACACCCCACCCCCTTCCGTCTATTGAAAGCCCCAGTCGTCCTGAGAAAGCCCCGGAGCACTGGCTTGGCCTTTTCTAACTTTATTGCTCGCGAGGAACAGGAAGAAGGGGGAGGGCGGGGATGCGGCAGTTCAAGAGCCGTCCCTCTCCCTCGGTGCTGGCCGGCCGGGTCCTGCCCTCGGGGAGGGGTTCTGGGGGGCGTGCCTGGGACCCCCCCAGCCCACCACGAGCACACGCACACACACTCACACGGACTAATAAATACGCCCGGGCGGCACGGCCGCCCAGCCGCCCCTGTCCGTCGGGGCCTGAAGGGCCGCGCGTCCCCTCCTGGTAAAGGGTGACGACGGCCCCTACCGGCCACGCGCGGCATCGGGGAGGGTCCGGTCCTCCGGAGCGCAGGCCCGAAGCGGCGACCGGGCGCGACGGGGAGAAAAGCTGCGGTCTGGACGGACCGGGAGGGGCGAAAACGTCCGGGCCCTCGCGGCCTCAGCTCAGCACACAGAGTTCGCGCCGGCTCAGCTGCCGGCTCAGCTTGCGGCGCCGCTGCTCCAGGCCGCGCTCTAGGCGCTCGTCCTCCTCCAGGGCGCTGGGAGGGAACGGGTTCAAGTCAGCCCCAGCGTCGGGCCCCACAGGCAGGCCGCCCCCGGGGTCCAGACAGAGCACGCCTCCGAGAGCCCCTCTGGGGCCTCCCAGCTCCCAGCACATCCCGGCCCCACTCACGTCCGCTCCTTCTGGTCCAGGTTCCGGACCAGCTCGTCGCGCTGGTTCACCAGCGACACCAGCTCCTCCAGCAGGAGCTGCTCTCGGTGCTGCTGCGCGGCCGTTTTCAACCAGTCTGAGGGCAGAGGAGGCTGAGGGTCAGGAAGCGCCAGCCCCTGCCCGGTCCTGGTCCCCGGCCTCCGGGCCCCATCTCCCACCTTCAATGGCCAACATGGCCCGTAGCTCCCGGCTCAGCAGCTCGAACCTCCGCTCCAAGTCCTGCTCTTCGATGCTGGGGGGTGGGGGGGGGAGTGCCAGGTCAGGGAGAGAGGAATGGCAGGGAGCGCCCAGGGTTCGGACCGCTCCCTGGCACCCCCGCCCCCCACCTCACCGCCAGTTCCCATAGATGGCTGGATGGAGGTCAGAGCTATACCCTAGTCCCAGCTTGGAATCATCTCTTCTGTTTTTGGTTTTGGGGCAGCATGCGGGATCAGACCCCGGCCCGGCCCGCTGCAGTGGAAGCACGGAGTCCTAACCACTGGACCGCTAGGGAAGTCCCTCTTGTTTCAACTGTTCCCCAGCTGCTGGGGGTTTATATCGTCTCCTCCCCTCATCCCACCCCCTTTTTAACAAATAAGAAACAACCCAGAAGGATTATTCAGATGGATATTATTCATAAGCAGCAAGTATTGGACTAAAATTATTCTGAAAAATGACCCAGGATGTAAAAGGGAGGCAAAACCACCTCCACCATGCAGGGCTATAAAGGCCATGAAGCCCAGAATTGCTCCTGAGCCCACTCAGGAAAGCAGCTCAGCTGTCTCTCAGGCTCAGTGTTCCTTCCTGTAAAGGAACAGGGTCCGACTGGGGCACTCAGCACTGACCTGCCACATTTTTCTTTGGGCCTCGATTTTCTCATTCATAAAAATAGTACCAGTTTAAGAAGTATACACTTTATACAGGAAATTAGGGGAAAAATTAAGATGGTTGAGCAATTTCTTCAAAAAAAAAATTCAGAGAAAGAAGAGAGCAGTGAACAGTTCTAATTAGAGTCGTTAAGGTTCCATCCGCTCTGCCGGCCCTGGGTGGGCAGAGGTGGGGCCCGGACAGGGAAGCACAGGACTCACAGCAGCTGCAGCTGGTCCTGCCTCCGGATGAGAGCGTTCTTCTTGTTGACCAGCGTGAACCACTCCTGGATCAGTACCTCCTCCTGCAGCCTGTTGGCACCTGAATCGGTCCAGGGCAGTCACCAGGCCTGCCACTGACCCCTGTGTCAGCAGCAGGGAGGCTGGGGGTGGGGGGATGGTGTCTGCTCCCTTGTGGCATCTCAGAAACCTGAGCTGTGTGCCTCCAGCAAGCTGCTTCCCGGCCGGGGGGCCTCAGGGTGCCCGGCTGTAAATGGGGAGATGACCCCAGCCTTGTCTCCTCCCACTCCTCCCAGGGTCAGAAAGAGCTGCAGGGTGGGGTAGCCGTGATGGCACGTGCTGGGGTGTGGACTCCAGATGCCCGCCCCACCTGATTCCATGAGGCTCCTCAGCTGCGTCTCCACCTCGGCCGCCCGCCCATCTATCTGCCTCTGTTCCTGCTCCAGGGCCTGTAGCTCTGCGCACACATACTGACTTGTGTCCTGGAACCGTTGCTGGGGTGGAAAGCAGGGGCAAGGGACAGGGTGGGCTGAGCCCAAGCCCTGCCTAGGAAGCCCACCCATCACTCCTCCCACCTCAGCCCTCCTTACCAGCCCAGCCTCCTCCGCTGGGCTTGGGGGTAGCTCCTCCGATGGGGGACTCCCACCTGTGGACAGATACCAGGCTACGGCACCCCCAACTGACATCTGCCCCCAGAAGGTCCCCAGCTCAGGCTCTGTGAGCAGCCTGAGTTCGGGTGAGTCGCCACTCCTTCAAAACTACTCACCAGGGGCCTGCTGTGGGGCAGGGCTGGGGTCAGGGCTCACGACTTCCTGTGGAGGAGGAGGCAAGTAAGGGCTTGGAGGGGCTCCCCAACAGCCCGCCCTGGGGCCAGCCGGAGCCCCACTCACACAGGGGAGGGGGGGACCTCAGTTCCAGGCCCTGCAGCTTCGAGGTCCTGCATGCACAGAACTCCACCCCCATCCCTTCTGGGGAAGCACCTCCTAGAGCAAAGGCCTTCACCACCTCTGGCCCTGTGGTCCCGGGCCAGTCCCCTCCCACTGGCCTAGCCTCGCAGTCCTCGTTCCTGGGGCCTCACAGGGCTTTTGTGAGTCGGGGGTGAAAGGCTGTGAGGGGCCCAGCTGGGGCCTCTCCTTCCCCCTTCTGCCCCCTCCCCCATGAATCTCCCTCAGGTCACCTCAGACTCTGTCACCTAGTGCTAGCATCTCCATCATGGCCAGGGCCCTGCACAGTGACACTGAGCTGAGCTGACGTGGCAACCAGTACCTCCGTCTCCTGGCCAAACGGGGCACCTTCCCACTTCTCAGTCCCCACACCTAGAGAACGCTGTGCTCGCCGAATAACACTTGGAACAGAACAGGCAGCTGCACCTACCAATTTCAGCCGGGAAGGGCAGCGCTGGCCCCTCATGTGCCCCGCCCCTGGCAACTTGCTGGCACTGTCAGCCCTGGGGGCCCCCAAGTTTCAGCTCAGCTAATAGCCAGGCCCCCTTGATGGCTCCTGCTCTGGCCACCTTTCCAGGTCACGAGGTAGGGAGAAAGTGTCGAGCCACCCCCACCCTGCGACTCTGAAAGTGTTGAGCCACCCCCACCCTGCGACTCTGAGAGGCAGCCCTGGACGTCCCCTACTCAGGGGCCCTCCTCTCTGGCCTGGGTAGGTGGCAGCCTTTTCACCAGCCTCCCCCCATGCCCTGCCTGCTGACTTTACCTTCAAGCCACAACTGAAGGGTCTCCCTAAACCTTCGCCCCCGATGGTGTCACTCTCTTCACACCCCCTCTCAGCCCCCAGCCTCATTGCCACGGCCTGGTGGCAGATCCAGCCTCAACTCCTACTGCCCCGGGCCCCACCCAGATGCCACCCTCCGGCCCCAGTGGTGGACTTTCGCTTCCCCAAATTGTTTCCTCAGCCTGGAGCGGCCTCTGTCTTGGGCAGCTGGACGCCAACTCGACCTTCCTGACCCAGCTTGGCCCCACCTCCTCCAGGGGCCCCTTCACAGGGCTTTCTTCCTCCCTCCCTAACTTTCAGGCCTCCTGAAGCCTCCCCGACTGCCATCCTAGCCCCCAGGGCCTCCCTCGTCACAGCTGTTGGTTACGCCTGTCTCCCTAAGCAGCAGCAGCCCCTGCAGACAGGTTGGGGTCCAGAGAATGCACTCAGGGCGCATCGGTTAACTGTAATGGCTGATATGCATTAAGCATCTATTTGTGTGTTGGGTGCTGTATGAGCATCGACTCATTTCGTTTTCCCAAGAACACTGTGAGGCGGGGAAGGTCACCATCCCCACTTTATGGATGAGGAAACAGAGGGTCAGAAATGACACTCAAACAGGGCCGGCCCAGGCCTAGGGCTGTCTAATCCAAAAGTTTGTTCCCAAGCTTGGCCACCAATTTGCTGTTTGCCTCTGGCCCAGTCACACCCACTGGGCCTGTGTCCTTGTACGTAAAGGACATACAAGCCCCTGGGGGTTGCAGGGCTCCAGAAAGATATCTGGGGAAAAACACAGTCCCCCCCTTTTTAAAAGAAAAATTTTTAACAGAGTACACTCAGGTTGGGGTACCCCTCTTTTTTGTTGTTTGCTTGTTTGTTTGTCTGTTTGTTTCGGCTGCACCATGCAGCATGTGGGATCTTAGTTCACCAATCAGGGATCGAACCCGGGCCCCCTGCAGTGGAAGTGTGGATTCTTAACCACTGGACTGCCAGGGAAGTCCCTCACAGTTCCCCTCTTTTGACAACACCCTGCAGGAGTACCTCAATGCCACTTTGCAAAAAGCTTTCATGTCTTTACTTCTCATCCTCAGGAAAAGAGCACAGAGAGATTAAGTGGCTCGTCCAAGGTCACACAGCCAGTTCATAGTGCTGGGCCCAGTAGAGGGCGCCATTTTAGAGTTCAGTGTCAGAACCGGGGTTCACACCAGTATCAACTCCCTTTATCTTTTCATATCCCTGAGCCTCAACATTCCCACCTGCAAAAGGGGGTAACTGTTCCTTCCTAGAAGGAGCAGTTGCTGAGGGGTTGAGGGGGCAGACCAGGCATGAAGCAAGTGCTCAACCAATAGGGCAGGCAGATGCAGGAGTGGAGAAGCCCCAACCTCAGCAGCAACTAAGCTTACTCATGGCAGCCTTGATGGGAATTCCAACGCTTCCTCATGTCTGACCCAAATTCCCCTTTCTACACCCTCATGTGTGGCCCCTCCTCCAGGAAGACTTGCTGGGCCACAGCAGAGGCACCCTGCCCTCCTCATGGCATTGCTTCAGCCCTGCCCCAGCTTCAAGGCGACTGACTTCATCCCATCCAGGTCTCTGGGAGCTCGCAGGCCAGGGGCAGGCCCTACGTCCTCCTCCTGTACGCATGGAGGATGGGGGATGGGAGTGGCCAATGAGGAAGCATCCCCTCCAGCCCCATGGGTCATATATCTCCTGTGGGACAAGGGTTGGAGGGGGGCCTGGCTTGGAAGGACCAGACACTGGGACTTGGGCCCAGAAAGATGGAGCCTCCTGTTTTAAGATATAAAGAGCCATTGAGACACATTAAGGCAGCTTTGGCCAGAGGCCAACACAGGCCAGGATAGCACAGTTCCTATGGGTGCCTCTAATGCCCTTCCTGTTTCTCATTCATAGGCTCAATGCTGCACCTGTGACCCTGCACTCAGGGGTCCTGCTCTCCAGGCCAGCCTCATCACCGCCTGCGGACCTTAAGGGAGGTGGCTGGCAGTTCCCTAAATGAGACCTGAGCTTTCCTGCTGCCACATTTTTACTTGTGAGGTCCCACCTCTTGAGAACCAGCCCTCTGATTCTTCACCTGGGAAAAGCTGCCCGTCTTATCAGCCTGGCTCAAGTGGCTGCTTCTTCCAAAAAGCCTCTCCCAATTTATTCCCTCTTTTCCTTAGAACTTAGGGGTCATGCCTGGACAGCTGAAGGCTTGAAGCAGCCTGACAGAGCTGCCCCTGCTGTCCAGGACGGTGCTGCTGGAAAGCCCATGGCCGGGACTTCAGTGGCTGTGAGTCCTTGAGCAAATCCCTGCCCTCTCTGGAACCATCTCCTCTTTAGGACCATGAGACACCCTGGGAGGCTGACCTGAGACCTGCAAGGGATGGGGGAACGTGGGCACCCAGCAGAGTCTCCCATCTCCAACTTTACATTATCAGAGAAGAGAGGAAACTGGTTTCCAGTGTCTGGAGTTAAGGATCCAAGTCAGAGTATCTTGGGGTTGGACGGCCCTGGAGAGCTCCCGTGAGTATAGAAACCCTGTTCCCAGCTTACAGGAAAGTGGTGGCTGCCGGCAGACCCCGCGCCACCAGCAGGGAAAGAAACGCCCCAACCCACTTAACAGTCCATGAAGAGCGCTGACTACACGGAACCTTCTGGGAACTTCCTGCTACAACCTGATTCCACTAACTGGTTGCCGAGCGTTAAAAATCACTAGCCTGCATCTTGTCCAAGGCTGGCAGCAAAAGCCAGCGGCAGGACTTCCCTGGTGGCGCAGTGGTTAAGAATCCGCCTGCCAAGGTAGGGCACACAGGTTCGAGCCCAGGTCCAGGAAGATCCCACGTGCCACGTAGCAACTAAGCCCGTGCGCCACAACTACTGAGCCTGCGCTCTAGAGCGCGCGAGCCACAACTACTGAAGCCCGTGCTCCGCAGCAAGAGAAGCCACCGCAATGAGAAGCCCGCGCACTGCTCCCACGCGCAGCAACAAAGACCCAACTCAACCAAAAATAAATAAATAAATTCATTAAAAAAAAAAAAATTGGCGCCGGGCCGCCGGCCTGGGCACTGGCGCCCCCGCTGAGGAGTTGGCGGAGCCACCTCGTCCTCGACAGGGACTTCCGCAGCACCGGTGCCTCAAATCAGACGCCTCCCCGCATCTTGCAGAGGCCGGCCGCCCTGAAGCCAACGCTGAGGAGTTGGCGGAGCCACCTCGTCCTCGACAGGGACTTCCGCAGCACCGGTGCCTCAAATCAGACGCCTCCCCGCATCTTGCAGAGGCCGGCCGCCCTGAAGCCA
>NW_020173674.1:6815175-6815322 GCF_003031525.2 Neophocaena asiaeorientalis asiaeorientalis
CCCCCGAGAAGAGCTGCTGTTCCGCAGCCGCGAGCGCCTCTTCTTCAGCAGGTCAGCGTCGCGCACGTGGGAGAAGGAGCCGCAGCCGCGAGCGCCTCTTCTTCAGCAGGTCAGCGTCGCGCACGTGGGAGAAGGAGAGAAGGAGAG
>NW_020173674.1:6816557-6828819 GCF_003031525.2 Neophocaena asiaeorientalis asiaeorientalis
TCCCTCGGGCGGGGGCACGGATGCCTGGGCTCCAGGGCCGTCTGCCGGGGCCTCCACGGAGCGCGCCTCCTGGGCAGCCTCGGCCCCGCGGTCCTTGGAGGCCGCCTCGGGGGCCGTCCCGTCCGCGCGGGTCGCGGCCTCCTGGGGTTCCTGGGGCTCCTGGGCCCAGTGCTCGCGCAGCCGCTGCGCCAGGCCGCCGGTGTCCAGTTCGTCGGGCGGGCTCGACTGGGAGCTGGCCACGCGGTACGTGCCGGCGCCGCCGCCGCCCTCCAGCTGCACCAGCTGCAGCTCCTGCCCCGTGCAGAAGGCGCGGATCTGGCACAGGTACGTCATGACGATGAGCTTGTCGGGCACCGACAGCAGCACCATGTCCGCCGGCTCCAGAAGCCGCGACACGCCCAGGGCCGCGAAGCCATCAAAGGCCTAGGGACGGTGCGTTCGTTCGGGTCATCGGCGGTGGGTCAGCCAGCGACCCTGCTACCCCGCCCCGGAACGACGAGGAGGTCCCTGCGACTGGCACGCCTGGGTTTGCCAACAACGCCTTCACCTTCCTATTGGGTAAAATCTAGCAACATGGCCCGCCCCTGCGTTACCCAGCAACTGCACACCAAACGGGGTGCTTTTGGGAAAAACCATCTGGTGGAAATATGCTTAAAAAAAAACAAAGCTAAACTCAGGAAAACGAAAAATATAAAGACCAAAAGGGTAACTAAGTGGCAGAACTTCCAAAAGCCACAGCTGGGGCCATGAAGCCCACAGATTCCTCTCCTACACACAGACGGACAAGGAACCTAAATCTTAGCTTAGGCCTGGATCCTCCTTCCCTCCAGGCACCACTCCCACCCTGTCTCACCTGCTTGTTGTTCTGTTTGATGTTGAGTGGGTCCAGGGAGGCAAAGTCGCTGCAGAGAGAGCGCTGATCAGAGGCTGGATTCACACCACCCTTCCCTCCTGGCAGCCTCCCCCATTCATTTCTACTCCCTCTGGCAGCTCACATCTTGTCCGGGTAGAATCGGTGCAGGATGGCACAGAAGGCCAAGCCGTTGCGCCAGGATGTCGTGAAGTTGGTGATGCGGACGCCACGGTAGCCGGCGGTGACTTCTTGGCACCACTCCAGCAGGGACTGACTGAAGCTGACTGGGGTGGGTGGTGCCTGGGGACACAGGGATGGGCTTAGGGAATGTGGACGTGGGACTTGTGCCCTCTGCCCCTTGGGCACAAAACAGCTCCAGCTCTGGGTTTGCAGGAGTCACCACGGACCACTGGCCAGGGCCTTAGTGTCAGGCAAAAGGGTTTCCAGCTCCAGTGTTATCTACCAAGGTCACCTAAAAGGTCAGTGGCCCCCAGGCAATATCAGAGGCCCCCAGCAGCCACACCTCAAGGTCAGCCCAGAAAATCAGCTTTCGGGGCATCCCGCTCCATGCAACCCAGGGAAGACAGGGCGGGGGAGCCAGGGCACCCTCAGAGAGGAGGGGGTGAGGGGCTCCTTGAAGCTGAGCTCCTGTCCCACCCCACCCCAGTCGGCCAGGTGGGTCCATGCAGAGCCGCCGTTAGCTCAGCCCAGGTTAGTGGGAAGCAGCAGACTGGGCCCTCGGCGGCCCCCATCCCTACCTGGCTGCCCGGCAGCCTCCTGTCCTCTTCAGGCTCCTCTGGGGAAGAGGCCCCCGAGGGCCTGGGCACCCCAGCCCCTGCCCCACTGGCCACTTGCGCCTCCATCAGGCTGGCCTCTGGGAGATTTCCCTCAGCTTCTTTTCCCTTCTCGGTTCCTGAGACCCCAGCCTCTGCTTCCTGGGCCTCAAAAATACCAGATTGGTTCTCTGAAGCCCCTGAAACTTCTGTCTCTGCTTCCTCGGCCCCCCAAATCCCAGACATGGCTTCTGAAACTCCCAAAGTCCCAGCCTCCACCTCCTGGCCCCTCAAAACTGTAGTTTCTGCCTCTGCTCCCTGGGACCCTAAAATTCCATGCTTTGTGACTGGGGCCCCTAAAGCCTCATATTTGAGGGTCTCCCAGAGTCCAGTCTCTGCCCTCTGGGCCCCAGAAGTCTGAGCCTTTGCCTTCTCAGCCTCTAAAACTGTAATTTCTGTCTGTTGAGTCCCCAGACCCTGAGCCTTTGCCATTCTAGCCTCTGGCCCTGAGAACTGTGAATCTTCCACCTCTGTCTCCTGGGTCCCCAATGTCTCAGTCTCTGTCCCTGGGGCCCCTGAACCCCCAACCTCTGTCTCCTGGGTCCCCAGTGTCTCAGTCTCCATCCCTGGGACCCGTGAACCCCCAGCTGCCATCTCCTGGGTCTCCAGTATCTCAGCTTCTGCCGTCTCAGTCTCGATCCCTGGGACCTCAGAACCCCGTAACTCTGTCTCCTGCATCCCTGTTATCTTAAATTTTATCTCTGAGACCCCTGAACACCCCATCTCTGTCTCCTGGGCCCCCAATATTTCAGATTCTGCTGTATCAGCTTCTATCTTCAGTACCTGTGAACCCCCAGATATCTCCTGGATCCCTAGTATCTCAATCTCTGATATCCTAGTCTTCGTCCCCAGAACTCCTGTACCCACAGCCTCTGTTTCCTGGGTCCCCAGTACCTCACATTCTGCCATCCCGGCCTCTGCCCCCGGGACCCCTAAAACGCTGACTTCTGTTTTCTGGGTCCCTAGTTCCTCAGACTCTGCCATCTCAGCAGCCTCTGACTCCAGGACCCCTGATCTCACTGCCTCTGTCTCCTGGGTCCCCAATATCTCCACTTCTGCTGTCTCAGTCTCTATCTCGGGGAACCCTGACCCACCCACTTCTGTTCTCTGGGTCCCCGATAACTCTGATTCTGTCACACCAGTTTCTGTTCCCAGATCCCTCAAATCCCCAGCTTCTACTTCCCAGACCCTCATATCCCTGGACATCACCCCCTGGTCAGCTGCTGGTGGGGCCCCCTGGTACTGGCTCACCTGGGGCCTGGTGCTTGCTGCTCCAGCAGAGGGGCCCTGCTCCAGGCCTGTCCCCACAACACCAGGGGCTCCACCCCTCACCTCTGCACCCTCTCTCTCCTGGCCTGCAGCAGCCCTGGCCCCCTTGAGGTCACTGAGATGCCTGGATTGCCCTGCCGGCTCTGCTGGGGGTGGGCTCAGGATGGTGGGAGCCTCTTCCCTGGTCCTGACCCCTGTCCTCCCCTGAGAGCCCCTTGGAGGAGCCTCAGGAGTTCCCTTGAATCTTGCCTCAGATGTCACCCCTGTAGCCTCTGGTCCCTTAGTGTCCACATGTCTCAGCTTTGACCTCTGCTCAGCATCCACCTGACCAACTTCTAAACTCTCTTCAGCCTCCCCAGCTCTGACCTCTGACCTCTTACTGTTCACCTCTCTGACTCCTGACCCATGCTCAATGTCCACCCCACTAGCCTCTGGCCTGTCCCCAATGCCCCCCTCCTCAACCTTGGGTTTCTGCCCTTCCAAAGAGTTGCTGGAATCTCTGTCCTCAATGCTTGGGCCCAGCCCGGTTCCCTGGGCCTCTGTCCCTTTCTGAGGGCTTGCCCAGGCCTGGGTCTCCACAGCAGAATTCACGCCTGCTGGGGGAGCCCCTGAGGCGTTGGGGGCCTCATCTCCCCCTTGGGGGACTGGGGTCCAGGGGGCATCAGAGCCTTTCCGGAGCCGAGGGGCCAGGCTGGGGGCCGCGTCCTGGCCTGGCTGTCTTGAGGACCTGAGGAGAGAGCAGGACGGTGCGTTGCAGGGGCTTGTTTGGCCCCCCCGCTCTCAGCGCCCCCCACCTCTCAGATTGCTGGGACCCTGGAAAGGCAGGTTGGCAAGGGGTGTGCAACTTCTTAAGAGTAGACAGGGGAGGGGGGGCTGGGGCTGACTCCAAAGCTCACCTTGTCTCTGGTGGGGTTCCGGGGGGCCTTGGGGCCTTGGGCCCCACCTGGCCCCCTGCTACAGGAGCTGGTTCTGACCCCTGGCCCCGGCAGGCCCTGGCTGGGGGCGCAGGGGCACTCACAGGGGCTGGGCTGGTATCCTCGGCACTAGAAGGGCTGGCAGCTGGGGGGAAGGAAGGGGGATGCTGAGGCCTGGGCCCTGTGACTGGAGGTCCAGTCTCCACTGTCCCAACCCCAGCCTGGGCCTCACCTGCCTGCCGGGGCCGAAATCGGCCCTCTTCCTCCTCCTCACAGAGTGTCTTCAGCTCCCGAGAAGTATCTGGGGGTGGGGCATTGGGGGCAGGTCAGCCCAGGGAAGGGCCCTGCAGGTCTGACCCCCTCCCCACAACTAGAATGCTGGGCCTACCTGGGAAACGCCCCAGCCTCAGGGAACCGCCCCGGCCTACGAGAAGAGACAGGCCCACAGGTGCAGAGGAAAAGAGAGACAGGACCAACAAGGACAGATGGAAAAAAAAGCCTTAACAAGCAAAAGGGAGGGACAAGATTGGGTAGTGAGGGGTGGCAAGCCTGGACTGCAGCCCCTCTCTGCGCTTTTGGCCCAGCTGTCTTGGGGCAGGTACGTGGGCAGGCAGGTACTCAGGGGGTGAGGAGAGGGCCAGGGGCACAGGGAGGTACTGGAAACCCATTCTGCAGGACAATCAGGGCTGCTGGGCAGGTTGGGACCACCTGGCAATAGTGCGCTCTGACCACTGGGCGTGCACAAGCTGGCCCTGCCCCGAAAGAGCAAGTGGATTTGGGCCCGGGTCATCCTCCACCCTCCCTAGGTCTTGGCGATCTCAGTCCACAGCTGTGAGCCCACCTGGCTGGAGGACACGAACCCTCGCCTCCGGGCCCCCTGGACCATTAGCGTCCTCCTCATCACTCTCGGCAAAGTCTTCCAAGTTGCCCACGTCACTAGGCTTCACGCTCATGAGGCTCGCAAGACTCTGCATGTCATCATCCCTGGGGGTCAGAGGTCAGGGGTGAGGGCTACGGGCAGAGGTTATAGACTAGGGCCCAGGAGGGCAGCTGGACACTCACGTGGCGCGGCCCTCCCGCAGCAGCACCCCAGAGAGAGTGAGGCTCAGCTCGGCCTGCACCACCTTCACCGACTTGGGCTTCAGCCGCAGCCGCAGGGAGGCTTGGGCAGGCACAGGCCCTGCATGGCGGGCCAGGTCCACCTCGGCTGTGGCCAGCACCTTCCGCTGCCCCTTGGACTCCTGGGGGCAGGAAGAAGGAGCATCAGTGCTGCCCCAGAGTCCCCGAGACCCCAGGTTCCAGCCCGCCCCAGCCACTCACATTCTCAATAACAAACGTCCACTCTTTGGCCTCATACTGGTCCACGTGTGGGTCCTGGGGAAAGGGGGCACCGGTGAGTACAGAGGCTGCTGCGCTGGGGACAGGGCAGGGAGAAGAGCCTGTGCTGGCTCAGGAGGTGATGGTGTGGGGCCTTCACACATGTTGAGCCCTCCTGGCAGGTACGCTCCCCGGCTTCTCCTGATCCCAGCTCTCTTCGTGTGGTGGCTAAATGCTACCTCCTCCAAGGAGACCTCCTGGGCCACTCACACTGAATAGGCCCCCTGCCATGATTCTTGGTCTCACCCCTCTGTTCTTTTCTACTTGGATGGATAACGCACCAGGGGCCTCCTGTGGCTGCCCAGGGTTGCAGTCACCGGCTCATTCCCATCTGTGCAGGAGGGCTAGAGACTTACCCTGTATAGGGTCACAGAGATGTCCACATTCTCAGGTACCATCCACAACACGGTGCCCCGGTATGGGTTCTGGATGCCCGGCTGCCAGCTGTGGGCCTACAATGAGCAGTCTGAGTCCTCCCCCCAATCCTAACTCTCCCCCTCACCCCTTGCCCTTATCTCCAACCTTGACCCCATCTTTCTCTTCCTTCTATGGATTCTGATCTGAACCTGAACCTGACTCCACTCACCCCTCAGCCCTGACCCACTTACCCCCCCCCAAAAAAAAAACTTAGGTGACATCCTCCCTCACCTTGGAGCAGATGCGTCGGTTCCGCCGGGTCCACACTACCACCAGCTTATCCGGTTGCCTGGGAGGCGGAGCGGAGAGAGGGGGCTACTCAGTCAGGCCCACCCGGCCTTTCTATCTCCTCCAGTCTCCCTTCTGCCCACATCCCCCTCCCCCAGGACAGGGCCCAGACAGCCCCTTATCTGGGGCCACAGGGAGCAGGGTGGGGTTGCTGAGGCAGGGTGAGGCCTGGGCCAGAGGGCAAAGGCCTGTGGGTCAGCAGGAAGTATGAAGAAAGTCATACAGAGAGACAGGCACACACAGAGACAGACAGAAACACAAGTACCCTGCAAGAAACACAGACTCAGAGACACAGAGAGCCAGCCTCAGAGTAAAAGAAGCCCATTCACTCACAAATACTTGTAGAGTACATACTATTACCCCAGCCCAATTTGGTGGCAGAGCCAAGCAAAGGAGAGGCAAGACCTTTCTGGGGCAGGGAATGGGTCATGTCAGGAGGGTCTGGAGAAGGAAGGCTCCAGGCAGAGAGGATGGCAAGTGCCAGGGTCCCAGGATGGGGGTGTGTGTGTAAGGTCGGGAGGGGAGGGCAGAGGTTGGGAAGTAGGCAGAGGGGCATAGGGTCAGCTTGTCATTCGATACCCTCCCAGGACCTTCCATGCCCAGCCCTTTGCTTTGCAGGGCCCCCGATTCCCCCAAGGGGCACCAGGGAAGACTTCTAGAAGGTGGCATCTAAGCCGAAACAGCATATGCCAGGGCAGACTCAGAGGACAGGCAGAGACAAAGCGAGAGGAGAGTGTCAGCTGCGCGGGGCCGAGTCCCAGACACGTGGCTGGGCCTGGAAGGGAGAGGGCCCCTTTGCGTTGGCGGGGCCAACTGCTGCCCAGGAGGGTGGGGATGGTTAGGGGATCATCAGGCAGATGGCAACATAAGAGCCCTCCTTGCCTGTACCCTGTCCCTTGCCAGGACGCTCAGGTTCACCCAGCTCACTGCCCCTCTGGAGGCCGAGCCAGGATAACTGGCTCTCCTGTCAGCCCCTGAGGATGCCGAGACCCAGAGAGGTTAGGGGCCAGGCAAGGGCACACAGCTGAGCCTAGAGCCCTCCAGCCTGGAGCCAAGTGCCTCTCCTGGACCCCAGACTGCAGGCGATGGCTAAGGGCAGCCATGGGGACTTCCCAGAAAGGGGAAGAAGACAGTGAGAGCCTAGGGAGGGCAGGGCCTGGCTAGGCAGCCTGACTCAGGCTGGGCACGCCCTCCTGGGGAGCCGTGACCTGGGCAGAGGCAGCTTCCTAGCCGGGGCTCCAGGCGAAAAAGCTCAGGAGGCCCTGCCCGCCGCCTGTGACTCAGACACGTTGACGGTGCCCACACCCTCAGCCAGCTCTCCGGACCGTGCCCAGCATCTCCCTGTCTTCACCCAGGATGCTGTGGCAGAAGGCAGAAGCCATAGGCCAGAGTTCAAGTTCCAGCCCTGTGCTGTGTTACCCCAGCCGGCCCGTCCTTTCCGGGCCTTGCTGAGTGGTGTGAACCACCCTCTGGCTGGCCCAGGCAACATCAGGGATATGACAGCTGCCCAAAGGACCCCAGGCCTCCTGCTCACTCCCCTCCCTTTGGACCCCCTAGTCCCTTCCTGTGCTTTCACTTGGGAGCCTAAATTTAGCCCCGCCTGGCGGCTGAGGCCCCCACAGCTGTGCCCTAATCCAGCCAGGGGAAGCTGACACTAGCAAGCACGTATATTTAGGGTGTGACGCAGGGGCCCAGGCAGCTGCGGGTGGGGGAATGTGAACGAGATGCCCCGGGTCCTTTGGCAGTCTGGGCTGGGGGGTCCCGCACCCCCTTACCTATCTCCCTGCACCCCACCACCTTGCCTTCCCCAGGCTCTCTCCTCCACGACCCACAACCTCCTAAGTCCTCAGGCCCTTTTAAGCTGCTCCCCGCCTCCCTCCTCATCCCTCCCAGCGCTCAGTTTCCCCTTTTAAGGATATTGTGGAGACGGATCCAGCCTCCCAGCGCCCACTCCGGCTGAAGGGGCGGGTGGTTCCTCTGGTTCAACAAATGGGCAGCGGAGGAAGGGGCAACATCCTTGTTCTGAGCTGGACTAGGGCCATGGTGTTTGCCGTCCCAGCCCCTCCACCCGAAGACCGGCAAAACTTGCTCCCTTTTCTGATGCCACCTTGAACCATCCCTCTGGCCAAAACCAGGAGGCCTCCCTTCCCCCAGCCCTGAGTGCAGTTGAGGCAAGTGTGGGCCCAGACAGATTCTCAGGTCGCAAGTCCTGCCCTCCGCTCCCCAAAGGCTGCCCACACCCTCAGCTCCGGGGATACCACAACCTGCAGTGGCACTTCTCTGTGCCCGGGTCACCAGGGCCGAGGCTGGGGTAGGCGGCGCCTTTGGTCACTGGACTGGGGGCAGGATTCTCAGGCCCCCAAGGCTGGATGGGGTCCCAGCCAGTCTGGGGAGTGCCCCAGGCCTCCCTCCCACTCACCATTTCTTGGTGCACTCCACCACCAGCTCGTGGTAACAGGCCACAAACTGGAACTTGGCGGCCCGCTTGCCCACGCGCTGCAAGCGCTTCCACACCGAGGTCATGGCCCTGCCGCCTCCGCCGCCCGTTCCTCAGACCCGGGGCTCCCGCTGGCCCGCGATCGCTGGCCTGGCCCAGGTCCCCATGGCCTCCGGGCTCTTATCGGCACCGCCCGCCCCGTCCGTGGAGAGGGGTCCGAGGCGCGGGACCCGGAGCCGCTCTTGCCGCCGCCGCCGCTGGGGCCCGCTGGGTGGTCTGACTGCGTCGGCGGGGTCGTCCGGGGCGCGTCGTGTCGCTGGAGCGCTGAGCGGCGAGCGCGCCGTTTCCTGGAGCTGCACCCCCGTCGGAAGGCGGGCGGGGCTCCGGCGGGGGGCGGGGGCCGGGGCGAGAGCGCGGGGGCGGGGCGGCCCGGCTTCCGGGGCCTCGCACGGGAGGGAGAGCGAGGGGCGAGGGGGGCGCCTGGACCGCAGCGCCCGCTTGTTGCGCGCCGAGGCGGTGTGGAGGCGCGGGCCGGGTGGGGGGCGCGCGGGCCAGGGCAGGGAGCCACCAGCAATTGGCACCGCCCTCGCGAGCGCTGCCCCGGCCGTCTCCCTTCCTGACCGCAGCCCTGGGAGGTACGTACTGGTGGCCCCATTTCACAGGCTGGGGAAAGAGAGACCCAGAAAGGAGAAGAAACGTGAAGGATCACAGTGCGCTGAGCCAGAGCCAACTGGCCTCAACACTGGGGAGAGGCAGACTCCTGCTGCCACCCACGAATTAACCAGAGCAGGAAGGAGCAGGGTCAGCGGCCAACCCGGGTAGCCCTACCTGTGGGCAGCACCCACTTGCCAGTTTCAGAACCTGACTCTCCAGCTGTCAAGTGGGAAGGTGGTCCCAACATCCCACAAGCAGATGACTTCCAACAAGCATCTGACCTTGGGCAAAGTACTAACGCTCTGAGCCTCAGTTTTCACCTCAGTGAAATAGGGATAATTATAGTTCCATCTTTTACAACATCATTGAGAATGAAACCGTGGAAAACATTAGTGTAGAACCTGGCTGATTTTGCCGGTTTTATGAAATGAAATCCGTTATCATGGACGGGAGTGTGTGTGTTTACTCTCCCTCCCCTGGGAAGCCTGCCCCGGGGCGTTAACCGCTCTGTTCACACCTAGATTAGAGCCCTTATCGCCAGCCCGCCCGGCTGCCTGCTTGGTAATGAGCCGCTGCAGGTGTCAGGCGCAGAGCTACAAGAACTGCCATAGAGCAGCACATCAGCCTGTTCCGTCTGCCAATGTGAACGCTCTGCTAGGTTTGCGAATGGACAGAAGCCTGGTCCTTGATAAATACTCGGTTTGAACAGAACGTCTGATCTGCCAGGAGTGTCAGTTGAGTTGTGTCCAGGAGGCATGGGGATGAGCAGCCGGTAAGCCTAAGTGCGCAACTTTGAGGTCCTCTCCTTGTCTCTTCGTTTCAGGAAGCTGTGGGGTATTGCGCGTGTGTGTGGAAGCCTTAGCACCCACCATTCGCAAATGTTCAGGCTTCTTTGGGGGAGGGAAGGGAACCTGACACCAGGTTTAGCTCCTAGACCCAGCATCGCGGTTCTCCGTTTCCTCTGTAAGAGAAAGCCTTTTACATACAACCCTGAAGGTCCCAGGTGCTGTTGAGGTGAAGCCAGGCATAGAATGCGGGTGTTGACGCCGCTGGGATTCTCATGCATCCAAGCCCAGAGGCTTGCCCCCATCTCCCCTCCGGGGCTTGTCTGGCCTCTGGGGAGGCCTGGAGCACTGCGACTTCACGCCCCTTCTGCCTCTGCAACTCTTTTCTCCCGCCTATAGGTCACTCATTCGTCCCAGGCCCTTCCAGGAGGCGCCCTCCCCTCTCTCGCCTAGGGCCCCTCGGCCCGGCCCGCCAGCCCAGGCCCACCCATTTCCTGTGCCGCCCCAACCCCGCCCCCACTCGGGGTGGAAAGTTTCTCTCCTCGAGAAGGGCGGCTCCTTCTCTTTCCTTCCCGGCCGGCCAGGAAAGCCCAAAGCGAGTGGGGAGGGGCGTTGAGCTCCAGGCCTCCGGCCAGAGAGGGGAAGTGACTCGCCCGCACTCACACAACCAACCACGGGACCAAGCTGGGGCAGCCTGGAACGATCGGCAGATCGGCGACTCTGCCCGGGGAGCGAGGGTTCGCACCCTGGCACCGCCGAGCGTCTTCCAACTCGGGGTCTCGGGCACCACCTGCTGGCGGAGCGCGGGGCAGCACTTTATAGAATCACCGCTTATCTTCCCGCCCCTGAGCCAGGCAGTCAGAACACAACAATGCTGAGACATTTATTTATTTATCTATGCGCCCAGGAGGCTGGCCCCTAAACTTAAATATCCAGCGCGGAGCCTTGGCCCTCCCGGCCGTGGGTGGTGCAGGAATGGGTCCTGGAGAGCCCTTGTCTAGGGCCGTGGAACCCAGGGACCAGAGGTGGGATGCCCCTGAGCCAGCAGCTGCCAATAGCAGCAAAAGGTGAAGAGATAGGAGCCAGGCACTCATCTCAGTCACAGAGATGCCAAGGGGAGTGCTAGATGCTTTGGACCCCACCGCCAGACTGAAGGTCGGCCAAGCTGGAGTACACACATGTGGGAGAAGTGAAGGTCCAGTGCCATGGGCAGAGGCTGTAGCCCAGGTACCTGCCCCAGTGCCAGCTAACCCAAGACAGGAGAGAGAAGGTAGGCAGTTTCGCTCCCAAGGGGCCCAGGCCTTGCCCTCCTCCTGTGAGGTGAGGTGGTATGGGGGAAAGCAGGCACTATAGTCTGAATACTTGCTGAGGGGTGAGTTTCTGAGCCTTTTGCATGGGTACATGCCCCCTCCCACCCTAGCTCTTCAGAGGCTGATGTGGAAGGCATCCTGCAGCCACTGGTCTCGGGCATTGTGCGTCTGGGGCACAGTGAGGGGTGGCGGGTCTGGGGGCAGGCTAGCATCAGGAGGCTCGTCGTCATCAGAGAGGCCAGCATCAGGTGGGTAGGAACTGTCTGAATGCAGGGAGGATGACAGGTCCTGGCACAGGCTCAAGTCTTGGCACAGGTGCTTATAGTCCTGGATCGACTCATACAGGCCCCACAGCTGGCACAGCAGGGACATGTCCAGCTGCCGCAGGCCCACCTGCAAAAGACTGAGAGTGGGCTGAGGTTGGGGTCGAAGCCACCCCCCAGGCACAGGTTTTTGTGGACATCAGATGCCATCTACAAGCTGTGAATCTTTAGGCAAGCCACTGACCCTTATCTGCAAGATGGGGACAACATTTATCTAGCAGAATAGAATGAAATAACACTAGTAAGGCATTTAAAAATACATAGTAACTGTTACCATAAACGGTAACTAATTATTGTTACCATATCCCCTCTAACCCAACCGGCTTCTGCCAATCCTCTAGACCCAGATAGCGCGCTGCCTTATGTACTCCGCCCCGCCCCAGGACCCTCAAGCTCGGCGGCGGCCCCCATCACCCCGCAACGCCCAGCTGACCGAGACAGGGCTACTCACCATCTCCTTGCGCAGCGACGCTAGCGCCGAGTCGAGGTTAACAGGGCGACGCGGGCCGGGGGGACCCGCGGCAGTTCCCGCGTTGGCGGCGCCGGCGGCGTTACGGGGCCCGTCCGGTACGCGGGCGGCCCGGCTCAGCTCATCGTGGATGCGGCTGCGCTGGCTGTAGACGCGCTCCAGCTCCCTCCACGAGCCCCCGCTCGCGTTGAGAAGACCGCTGAGGCCGCGCGGTAACGGCGGAAGACCGGTCAGGGCGCAGCCCGCGCCGCCTGGCGCCTCGGCCGAAGGCAGCCCATTCATGGCCGGACCGGCAGAGAAGGATGCCGCCTCCTTCCCTCCAACCCTCCTCCC
>NW_020173674.1:6829039-6843008 GCF_003031525.2 Neophocaena asiaeorientalis asiaeorientalis
TCCGCCCGGGCCGCCGCCCGCAGGCCCCGCACCCCGCGGCCCCGCCAGCCGAGCCCAGCCGCCGCCCGCAGGGAGTGCTTTGTTCCTACCCAATTCCTCCGACTCCGCCCCCTGCCCACCCCTCCGTGTGGGCAGGGCCTCTCTTAAAAGGGCAACGGCTGATGCGCCCACGTTGCCCCAGGTCGCAGAGAGCAGAGAACAGGCAATTGGCCACCAATAGAAGGGGAGCAGGAAAAAGGGGTGAGGGAAGAGGGCAAAAGCGGAGCGTGCGGTTCTTTCGCGGTTCTCCACCCCCACACACAACACTTTAATTATTTATTCTGCCTTATTATAACTCTCAAGGATCTTAAAAGTGGGGGGGGGGGTGGTCAGGAGACTGAGGATAAGTCCATAATTGATCCCTAATTGACTGACACCCTGTCAGTATCTGAGTACCTGGTCTGGGCCTGAGGTGGGATAGGATGATGGTGTCGGGATGCTCGGGGGAAGGAGGGGAAGCTACCAAGGGGACTGGAACCCTAAATCTCACTCAAGGGTGGGGAATGAGCACTGGATGGCTGAGGAGGTTGCAGGGTTCCTTTAGAGATCGACGCCTGTTTCTGCTTTTGAGGAGGCTGTGGCCTCCTCATCAGAACAAAAGTATCACATAGTCCTCTCCCGCCTCATCCTTTGAGTGGGGAAACTGAGCAGAAACAAGCCCAACTCATCTCTCAGGGCATCAAGGAGACCAGACTGTGAAAGCATGAGAGGCCAAAAGTAGGAAAAAGACGAGCAGAGCTGGGGCTTACATGCACACTCAGAACCAAGAAAAGAAAAAATCACACAAGAGGAACAGCTGTTTTTCTACAGGGATTTTCTCAGGAGGGGTTCTTTAGTGTCGCAGCTGCTGCAGGCTGTGCAGAGCTTCAGCACAAGCCCGGATAAGGCTACACAGCTGGATGCTAGTCTCCAGGGAGGTGCTAGAGCCCAGCTCAGCTGAGGCCCAGGTCAGTTTCTGCAGGAGAGCCTCTTGTGTGCAGACCACGACATCTGCATTTGGAGGCACAGCAGGAGGGGGCGGCCCCTGGACTGCCTTGAGCCCTGCTGCAGCTCCCTCACAGTGCTCTGGACGGGGTACTGGGGGCTGAGGGGCAGGCCGAGAGCCCAAGGGGGGCTCCGAAGCAGAGGCGAGCTGGTGCTCCCGAGCTTGGGAGAGGGCAGCCTGGGCATTCAGAGCTAAAAGAGGAAAAAGCCGGTGGAATGGTCAGGATACCTGGCTCACCTCAGCCCTGAGCCACTTCCCTACTCTTTACTGTTCTGCTCTCTCTCTAGTTGAGATGTTTTCCCTGCCCCAGTATAAGGCAATTTATCCATTTTCTTCTTTGTATCAGAGTTATTTATGCCCTTGCTTCATCTCTCTCATCAGAACTATGCCTAATAAGCTCAGACTTTCCATGATCTCTGGCACACGGTAGGTGCTTGGTGCTCTTACTGAATGAATGGTCCTTTCCAGAGCTGAAAGGAAAAAGCAACTCACCCCCGCCTCACCCACAAATACCACTGTCACCTCCCACCTACTGTTCCTGAGCCTTTCTCACCACACTTCTTCACCAAGCACACTCGACACCTCACCCGGATTATCTTTGTCCACGTCTGAGTCGAGCTCCTGGCAAGCCACGCAGTAGATTTTCCGCTGTTTGTCTTGGAGGAGGATCGTCTAGGGGCCAGAAAGCACACGGGGCAGGGGTGAGACGCCGGGCGATAGGGTCCAGAGGGGAGCGCTGGTCAAGCGCCGTGTGGCCTGGTCCGCGGCCCCATCCTGGATCCCACGTCCCGAGTCTCTCCTCACCCCGCAGTCCGCGCACGTCTCGCCCAGCATGCGGTAACCACGCAGCAGGTAGTCGCCCATGAGCCGGGAGATGCGATCCTGCCGCTCCCGCCGCGCTTGCAGCACCTTCGTCTCCGCTTCGGTCGGGGGCTCCCAGGAAAAGTCGTCGACTTCTGGGGGAAGAGAGGCACAAGGGGCCGGGGGGTCTTGCCGAAGCAGGCTGCATCCCGCAACCCGCAGCCACAAACCCCCGCAGCCCAAGTCCTCACCAGAGCCGTTCAGGGCCATGTTACCGTTGTCGCCGCTAGACTCACCGGAAGTGACGCACAAGCCGCGCGCCTTCCGCTTGGCTCCGCCCCCTCCGTGTGGGGCCGAGGATGAGGGCGGAAATGACGCTCTGTGTGCTCCGACGTCGCGATGCCCAGAGTGGGGCGTGTCTGCCGCAGACTAGACCCTGTCCCATTGGTGTGCCCCTCGGTGGGAGCCTGTGGACAAGAACTTTCGACTGGCCGGGCCTGAGGAGGGGCGTCTCCGTGATAATGCAGCCCAAAGTCGCAGGGCCCGGAAGTGGCTGCGCAGAGTCGCTCTTCCTTCCCGCCGCGGAGGGAGGGGACCGGTTGGCTTGAGAAATCTCCGCTGGCCTCCGCCTCCCCTGGAGTTTCCCTTTCCGCACTGGCAGGACCCGGGACAGGCGGGGCAGTGGCAACATCACAACACCCTTGATAACAAACGGCCCTTTACGCGTGCGTGGAGCCTTCTCGGGCCTCAGTCCTTCCCTTCTCACTTCAACTGGCAAGGCGGGCCAGGCGGCGATCGTTCTCGCTGCCTTTCAGCTTATTTCAAGACCCCTCCCCTTCTGCACGTTCGGTGTTACAGTCTGCCCACCCGCTATCTTCCCCACCCAAAGGCCTGGGACTGATTCAAAGTCAGCCCCTAAGAAGACATTTTGTTTTGTTGAAGTTTGAACCCTCGAAAGGCAGCTGACCGCGGGTGGGGGGCTGGAAATCGCTGTGCTGGGCATGCGCAGTTTCGGTTCCAGCCGCAACTGAGTGATACATGCTGGAGGGTGGGGATGAGGGGTTTATTACACATGCCTGTGACCGTTATGCTCTTATTGAGTGCGTTGCTGTTAAAATTACTAGTGCTCCCTGACCATTGGCCTTGGTGGGGTTTTTTTTTTTTCCTCTTTGTTCTTTTTCCATACACCTCCTCTCTTTGTAGGTTTGAAGAAGCCAGGTGGAGCAGGCAGCAGTCCCCAGATGTGCAGCCTGCAGTGCCTCAAGGCAGTACACCAGGTCAGTGGAGAAGGAGCTAGGACTTAGACTCCCGTGATCTCATCGGCAATCTCCTTCTCTGACTGGCAGCACATGCTTTCAGTTTTACCTGAAGATAGAGCACCCTCCTTCTGCCCCATCTTCCTCCTACATAGACTCCCTGGAACTTACATTTTCTGACTCTTCCTGCCTCCTGCTTCCTTGGAGAGCCCTGTGCCCCACGTCACTCTGTCCATCTACCAGCAGCCTCTTGGGCAGCAGTGTACCTGACTCAGGGCCTGACACCAGGTCAGTTCTGCCAAAATGACTAGGCACTCTTGGCCTCTAGCCTATATGCACAGACCCTTCGGGTTCTTACTATCTTCAGCTCCCAGCACGCCCCACCCCCCCACCGAATTCCTCGATGCACCCTTCTGTGTCATCATAATAGCCCATATCCACTCAGCAGCTTACCCTGTCTGACACCAACTAAGATCCTTACACTCATCCTCCCATTTACTCCCTTTCATTTATTCCTCATGACAACTACTCTCTTCTGGGTGGGGTTTGGGAGTGGAAAGGTAGCGCCTCACAGTCCAGGTCTGCCCCATTGTAACAACCAATGACTCATCCTGACATGCAGCAACAAAGACCCAATGCAGCCAAAAAAAGAAAAAAAAAAAGACTCATCCTGGGAGTACAGAAGTTTCCACCTCCTTTCAGGCAGTATTTACAGAGATGCACACACATATTAAACATGAATGGAGGGAAATTCATTACTGCTATGGACAAAAAAATAGATGAATCATTAGAACTTTGCTGGCTCACTTGGGAGAGGAGGGGCAGGGCATGGGATGCTTGGTAAGGAAGAATGGCAACAGCTGAGTCATCTTACAGCTCAGCCCTTTCTACAGGCTATCATGCGAATCTTATATCTATTCTGAGATGACAGTAAAAGGTCTCAGCTTTTCCCCCCTAATGGGTCTTGGCTGCTATAAGGGAGCTTTATCCCTCTTCCGGGAAATTTCCTTGAGACAAACTCCCATAGGAAACCATATATGAGGCATTTATTACTCTTTGGGCTCCTATTGTCTTACTTTAGGCTTACAGTACTGCTACAGGTGCCCCAAAGAAATCTAGATAAATTCTTGTGATCAGCTCCACTGCCCTAGAAAACACTCCTAGCCCTTCTGTTAAAACAAGGCAAAAATGAGACATTATTATGACAGGGGGACAGAAATACCCTCTATCAAGGTAGTCTCCTTTTAATAAAAGTCACAGCTGTGCAAGTCAAGCCCAAGTCCTGACAGACGTCTATAGAACGCTCCACCCAACAACAGCAGGTCATATTCTTCTCAAATATACATGCTCCAGAACAGACCATATGTTAGGCCATAAAGCAAGTCTCAATACACTTAAAAGGGTTGAAATAATACAAAGTATGTTCTCAGATCACAGTGGAATGAAATTAGCAATCAGTAAAAGAAGGAAATTTGGGAAATTCACAAATATGTGGAAATTAGACAACACCCTCTTAAATAACTAATGGGTCATAGAAGAAAACACATGGGAAATTAGAAACTGCTTGGAGATTAATGAAAACACAGCATAACAACACTTGTGAGATACAGCCAAAGCAGTGCTTAGAGGGCAATTTATAGTTGTATATTCTTATATTTAAAAGAAAAAAAAAAGTCTCGATTCAGTAACCTAATCTTCCACCTTAAGAAACTAGAAAAAACAGCAAACTAAACCCAAAGCAAGCAGAAGGAAGACTAGAATAGATTAGAGAAAATCAACTCACCTACAAGTCAGTTCTTTAGAAGATCAACAAAATTGCCAAACCATTAGCAAGACTGACCAACTCAAGCCCAGGTCAGCCAAAGGGTGTGAACCTTGCCGCTCCAGCTGGAAAGCAATGTTGCTGTGGTTGCTGAGTCAAGGAGTCCCCACATGTGAGATAGATAATGTCAGGACCCTGCCGCCTAATAGAGGGCTTTGGACGGCAATGTTCTCAGCTAACTGTGGAAACAAATCGTGGCTGATCAAACTCTCTAGATCACTTATGCAGATGCCCATGCTAAAGGCCCATTCTCTGATGAGACCGACATGAATCAAGCTGTTGTTCGAGCCTGCACTGCCCAGATTGTCTCCATTTCTGCCTGGACCCATCACGATACCAGATATGGCAACATGTCCACCATCACAGAGTGGGCACAAAGTGAAGGACTCTATGCTGCCCATGCAGAAGCCACCACTCCGTGCCAGATTTGTGATCCCGGTCAAAAGTTCATCTGTTTGTCCTGTGAAGAGGCTACAGTGTATGTGGCATTGCCCCTGCCCACTCCTGAGAGATTGAATGCATGGGACCTTTGACTCCTTCCTGGGGCTATGGATGGTGTCTCACACTTTTTCAGGTTACAGTGGTACTGTTTCAGGCCAATCAGCCAACTTTGGTCACCCCATTGTGGTTCTTGAGACGAATCTGTGTAATTGTTTTTGGCTTTCTGGACCAATTGAAGTCTAACAATGGTGCACCTTTCATCTCAGGCCACTCAACAATGGGCGGATAGTCTAGGTATTTGGTGATCCTTCTATCCTCCCTGTCATCCACAAGCATGTGGTACTGTTGAGCACTGAAATAGCTCCTCAAAAATTAGCTCAAAGAGATTTCTGGCTCTCCCTCCTGGTCCACACACCTTAGTACAGCAGTTCAATAACCGAATGTGGCTGTCCCCAGGATGGGACCATCTCATCTAGGCCATGTCCTTCATAATGATTGAGATGAGAGGGGTGGGGTTTATATAGACCAGTTTTGAAAATTTAGGGTTCCACGTTCACCATTCCTGGACATAATGCTTCTCTCTTTCCCTTAACAGCAACCCCAGGTCAGCCTGATTGGTGCAACTCCGGGAGATAGCCCAGTCAGAAAGGGGCCTAGGGGATTCTCAACCACCTGGATTCTCTAATTTGACTGACACGGTCCTAGATCATGAGAATACCTGGAGTGCTTGGCACGCACACCTCTCTCTCTGAGTCCCCGAACAGTGGCCTACATGTAGAGTGGGGGACATAGTGGGCTCCTGTATGTTTTATAAAAATGTCCTTGTCCTTCTTGCACCTGACCCTTCCAGATGAAAAGTGTAAGTAGGAGGTGATTGGAAAAAAGGTGAAGTTCTAACTACTAGGATAGAACACATCGATTTTGTGACACTGGAGGGAGAATAACAACCTTGGCACTTGGGGAGGGGACACCTCAGACCCTGGGAGAAATGGAGGAAAGAAAGACACTTACAGTCTTTGTCTTTCCAAACCACTTGGAGCCTTCTTCACTGAGGACAACATCTTGGTCCAACTCGCCCAAACTATTTCAAGTGACTTAAATTTAACTGACTGCTGAGTCTGCCGTGCTCCACTAGACAGTTCTGACCTGGATTTGATTGCCATTCTGCTTAACCTTACCAAGAGATTGGAAGCAGCAGCGGGTAGCCTCAGCTCCTGTACCTCCTACATAAAATACCTGTCAACAACATCACCTCCACATACAGATCCCAGGCCCAATCCTGAAGCTATCACCACTCAATCATGCCATGGAGTAGATGAATGGCATCTGGCTGGTGGCATGGGCAAACAGGACTAACTGCCCTTAGCCAAGCCCTCCAAAAACAAGGACTAGACTTAATTATTTGGATTGGGCTGGAAGCCCTAAGGCCTATGGACTTGAAGGGAGGCACTGTCAACCTGGGCCCCCTCTAGCTGATGTAAGTCCCACTTGGGGGTGCCATGTTTTTTCCCAGAAGCACCACTAGTACCCTTGAGACTGCATGATTGACGTGGAAGTCACACATTAACTTGTCTCTCTCCAGAAAACAGAGTGACTTGAAATTTATCCTTGACTTTAGCCTACTTGCAAACTAACACATGAGCCTGCCACAGGTTCATGCATGCTGGCAGAAGATAGGAGACTCCTGGGTCAGAGAAAAAGGACCTTCTTACTCATGGCTGGAAGCATTAATCCAGGTACAGCAGATATATTGATTGCACAGACTCTAGTCTGCAAGGAAGAAGTACAGGAGAAATCCATCATCCATAGCAACCTTGGTCAGTGAACTGAGGCTCTCCTGAATGCCTTCTGGGCCAAGGTGGAAAGGTTGATGCAGAGAACTAAGGAGCGAGCCACCTGGCTTCCTAAGGTAGATATGATGCTTTATGGATTTGTTCATCTGGGAGGCATGGATGAGGTCAGTACTGCAAGTTGGCTTCATCCTGCTGCTTGTAGTTCTGTTGGTAGTAGCTTTAATTAAATGCTGTATGACACAAATTGAACAGATTTGGTCCTAGCCTCTGTCGATCAGATTTGCCAACAGAGTGGTGAACTCATGGGAAAATTCGCCCAAAGCCAAGACAGTGTAGAAATGAGGGGTGGATATTACTGTAAGACAATTCTCCAGGGATCTCTTGAGTTTCTGCGCATTTTGCAAGCAAGGCAAGTGACTGCCTTTGTCCTGGACTCTCTTCTCAAGGATGTTGGTACAGTGAATAGCCATGGAAGATGGAGACAGAATCTCCCTCCAGTGCAAAGGGCAGTCATTAGAAAAGACTTGCGTTCTTAAGTTTAGTGTCCTCTCCCATACCACAGTCCACTGTGTGCAGGAGTCTATCTAGGTCATTGGTGCCACCCCCACGGGACCTGGGGACAAGAGGACTGATGTTAATATGCTGATGATCATGCTATTTACTGTGCCATGAATAATGGTCCTTTGTCTCTGACCCAGGAATCTCCTGTCTTCTGCCAGCATGCACGAACCTGTGGTAGGCTCACTTGTGTTTGCAAGTAAGGTAAAACCTCAGACCCGGGACTTCCCTGGTGGCGCAGTGGTTAAGAATACACCTGTCAATGCAGGGGATACAGGTTCGAGCCCTGGTCCAGGAAGATCCCACATGCCGCGGAGCAACTAAGCCCCTGCGCCACAACTACTGAGCCCGTATGCCTCAACTACTGAAGCCTATGCGCCTAGAGCCTGTGCTCCGCAACAAAGAGAAGCCACTGCAATGAGAAGTCAGCGCACCGCAACGAAGAGTAGTCCCCGCTTGCTGCAACTGAGAAAGCCCGTGCACAGCAACGAAGATCCAACGCAGCCAAAATAAATTAATTAAAAAAAAAAAAAGACTCCACACTCCTAATGCAGGGGGCCCGGGTTCGATCGCTGGTCGGGGAACTAGATCCCACATGCATGTCGCAACTAAGAGTTCCCATGCTGCAACTAAGGAGCCCACAAGCCACAACTAAGGAGCCTGCCTGCTGCAACTAAGACCTGGCGCAACCAAATAAA
Organism: Neophocaena asiaeorientalis asiaeorientalis; assembly: GCF_003031525.2. Classification (NCBI taxonomy): domain Eukaryota; kingdom Metazoa; phylum Chordata; class Mammalia; order Artiodactyla; family Phocoenidae; genus Neophocaena; species Neophocaena asiaeorientalis. The sequence goes on from NW_020173674.1 coordinate 6,837,433, forward strand.
TAAAATAAATACATAAAAAATTAAACAAAAAACCTCAGACCCATCATAGTCCTTGACAAGGGAGCAAGCACATAGAAGGTCTCAGAAGTGCTGGTGGTAAAGCCCATTCAGACCAGTAACGGTGGGTAGACTAGCTGTTTGGGAAGTGTGGGACCCTTCCCTACCCTCATGTGAACCAGCCCAACATCTGTCCCTACCTGTGGCACAGTGGATGTGGCAGTAGTTAGGCCTGTCCCTGAGTAACAGCACACCCCACGGCAGCATATTCACACACAGCTCAGTTACAGCTCCCACTTGACTGCCTCATCTGGTGGGTCAGGTTCACATGACAACGAGTGGCCTATGCTGTGTAGCCGAGGCTCTGAAAATCGTAACTGGCATTATTTTATCATCACGGCAACAGGCCTCCGGAAGGGGTCGACTTTTCTTCTTGTCTTTCACTGCAATGTGAATTGACCTGACGTTTCTGGGAAACAAGAAAGGACTAGATGATACAGTAGCAAAAATAATAATACTCGGGCTTCCCTGGTGGCGCAGTGGTTGAGAGTCCGCCTGCCGATGCAGGGGACACGGGTTCGTGCCACGGTCCGGGAAGATCCCACATGCCGCGGAGCGGCTGTGCCCGTGAGCCATGGCCGCTGAGCCTGCGCGTCCGGAGCCTGTTGCTCCGCAACGGGAGAGGCCACAACAGTGAGAGGCCCGCGTACCCCAAAAAAAAAAAAAAAAAAAAAAGAAACAGCAACAAAAAAATAATAATACTCAACTTTTGGTGTATTTTTTCTTGGGGCCGGGCACTATACTAAGAGCTTGAATTATCTCCTTTAATCCTCAGGACAAGTCTGCGAGTTATGTCTCTCAATGTGCAGATGGAGAAGCTGAAGCCTGGACAGATTAAGAGATTTAGTCACAGTCACCCTGCTGGGATGTGGCAGGGCTGTGACCCCATCTGGTCAGCGCACGTCCAGAGCTGGATTCTCACCAGTGGACTTTTCCTGGGTTCGGAAGGTGGAGACGAGGGGCAGGGCTGAAGATCCTCTCTGACTGATCAAGCATGAAGACTGGTTCATTGTGTTTTCCAATCCCATCTCTCAGTGCCCTTCATCACAGCAGGGGCACAACAGAGGGGCTCAGTGACAGTTTCAGTAAAGTGTCTTTGGAGAGACATGCTTCAGGGCAGAATGGTCCCCTCCAGGCTTCTGAAACTTCCAACCGTCATCTTTAGAACCTACAACCCTTAGAGCCATTTCTTTCTTCAGAGTCTAGAAGCTTCCCGAAGACATTCAGAACTCAGAGAGGTGACACAGAGCCTGGCGCATGGTCAGCCCTCTTTCAATGTTATTCTCCCCCTCCCCCCAGGCAGCCAGCTCCCACCCACAGCCCACTGTGGACCCCAGACCCAGATAATGATGAAAAGAGCTAACATATACTGAGGACTTACCATGTGCCCAGCATCCAACAAGGCTTCATGAATGTCAGCTCCTTTGCTTCGTTGTCTAAAAATGAGGAAAGGAGGCCTAGAGGAGCTGAAGAATTTCCCCGATGCACACAGCTGGTGCGGAAGATCGAATGCCAGAAAACCACCACCGTGTTATGCTGCCTCCTGAAATGAAACTTCCCTCACGCAGGCTGCTGCTGCCTCGTCCAGCCAGTTCCCCTAAGGGGGCATTGGGAACCCTGGGTTTGGGTTCTGGCTCTGCCGTTAACCAGCCATGAAACCTTGGCCCAGTCCCTTGCCATCTCTGAGCCTCAAGAACCCCTCTGCACAAAGGAACCCTTCCCTAACATTTAAGCAGTCTGATCATTCCCCGGGGCTGGGGTCCCAGGGCTCTTCCTTGCCACATTCTAGCAAAGCCCCTCATTGCCCTCATATCTTTAGGACATTTGTGGGACCCCGCTCATTCCTCCCTCCCAGGAGCACTGTGTAGGTTTTGGATCAGGCCGGCTTAAGTTCAATCCCCACATCTTACTCACCAGATGATGCAAGTCTAATTGTTCCGTCTTTCAGAGTTCCGTGGTCTCAGTCCATTCAGTCAATCAGCCAACTTCAGCACCCTCTGCCTGCCAGGCCCTGTACTAGGATCTGGAGGCAAGGTTGTACCTCCCTGAGAGGGCGGTGAGACGCACCGTAAGTAACCAAGCCCACAAAGAAGAATGTTTCAGGCTGTGCTGAAGACCAGCAGGAGACAAAGCGGGGATGTGACCCAAAGGGCCGGGGACGGCTGTTTTAGAGAAATGCCTTCTGGAGGCAGGACCCCAAGACATGAAGGATCAGGCCACGCCGAGGACCTTGCAGGCCCAGGTGAGCAGACAGAAGCTGCTGGACGGTTTTGTTGTTGTTGTTTTGTTTTGTTTTTAAATTAATTGTTGGAGGTTTTTTAAGCCAAGAAGGATCATGGTTGGAATTAGGTTTTTGTTGGTTTTTAAAAAATTAATTAATTTATTTATTTGGTTGCGCTGGCTCGTAGTTGCAGCAGGTGGGCTCCTTGGTTGTGGCATGTGAAATCTAGTTCCCTGAACAGGGATCGAACCCAGGCCCCCTGCATTGAGAGTGCGGAGTCTTAACCACTGCCCCACCAGAGAAGTCCCTGGAATTAAGGGGAGGTTGTTTGTTTGTTTGTTTTTATTTTTGGCTGCATTGGGTCTTTGTTGCTGCACGCAGGCTTTCTCTAGTTGCAGCAAGCGGGGTCTACCCTTCGTTGTGCTGCGCGGGTTTCTCATTGCAGTGGCTTCTCTTGCTGCGGAGCACGGGCTCTAGGTGCGCAGGCTCAGTAGTTGTGGCGCACGGGCTTAGTTGCTCCGCGGCATGTGGGATCTTCCCGGACCAGGGCTCAAACCCGTGTCCCCTGCATTGGCAGGTGGATTCTTAACCCCTGCGCCACCAGGGAGGCCCTGGAATTAGGTTTTAAGAGGTGACTCTGGCACCAGGTGGAGGAAGGACAGGGCCAGGCAGAAATGGCAGTGGGGAGACCCGTTAGGCAACAGAAGTGATCTGGACTGACCACAGAGGTCATGGTCTCCTTGGACTTGCAGGAGAACTTACATCTAGGAGGCATGCTAGTCGATTCAAGGAAGATGGGGTGGCTGGGTGTGGTGACACAGGAGATGCGGAGAGAAAAGTTGCACAGGCCACGGACACTACCTGCGTTGGACTGTCGCAGTAGCCCTGCAGATCCACTCTGCATCCTTGTCCGCCCTGCCTCATGCCTCGAGGCTCACCTTGCCTGCTGTGTTCCCTCCCCAGCACCCCCTGCCCGCAGGCTTCCTTTGGGGTTCAGCCCCTGGGGGGCCCAGCTGGACAGGAAGAGACCGGGGGTAATATTTATTTCCGCAGCTCCCTCCCCACAGGCTGCACGAGGACAGGTCCCACCGGATTGTGCTGAAGGCCGCCGCTCCCCAGGGCAGCCCCCCTTCCGGCTCCAGCTCCGGTGGCTGCAGACTTAGGTTAATGTTCATCACCCGCGGGAGGGTGCACACTGCTGGGTTCCTGATGAGCTGAGGAGTTTGGCACCGACAGCAGGTAAACTCATGGAGCACTCACTGTGTGCCGCTTGCCCTCACGGCTCCCGGTGGCTCAGTCCCCTCAACAGCCCCCCAACAAGGGCTGCCTTCCCCCCATCCTACTCTCAGCAGCATCAGACAGCCTTGGCCGTGCCCTCCTCCCAAAACACTCGCTCCTCTGGGCTCTTCCTGCATCACACTCCGGGTTTTCCTCTCTGCTCCCTCCAGCTGCTCCTTCTAAGTCACTTCTGACGCTGCCTCTTCTTTCTGATCTGGGAGTCGTTACCTCCCTGGTTCGCCTTGGGCCCTCTTCTCTCCCCAGGCGAGCCCACCCTTTCCCATGGCCATAAATGCCCCTGTAGGCGGAGGACCCCAAGTCTGTGTCTCCAGGGCAGACATTCTGTTTGAGCTCCAGACCCCTGGATTGAGACATCTCCACATGGATGACACAAGCATCTCAAACTTGGCAAGTTGCAAACAGAGCCCCACACTCTCCCCCAGGTCTCCCTCTCTTCTGCCGCCTTCCTCACCCACCCAGGGGCTCAGGCCAAACACCTGGGAGCCATTCACACCACCCGCCTCTTGTGCACCCTCCACTTTACCTAGTCTCTAGATTCCACTCCCCAAACACATCTCCACCGCGTCCAAGCCGAGTCCTCTCTCCTGGGACGATGGCATCAGCACCCCCTCTTGCTCTGATACAGCCCCATGGCAATGAAAATAAAACTCAGATTCCTCACCGTGGCCTCCCGCCTCCGCCTCCGGATGCCCTCTCTCCACCTCCCCACCCCGTTGCTCCGCTGGCCTTCTCTCAGCTCCTAGAAGAAATGAATCTCTTTCCTACCCTTCACCCCGCATGCCCCTGTGTAAATTGTCTCCTTAACACAGGCCCCTCGACTCCTCGGGCGTCCTACAGGCTCTCCCCACCGCCTGGCTGTTAACTCCTGCTCCTTCTCCAGCTCCTGGCTCAAAAGTCCCTTTGGGCTTCCCTGGTGGCACAGTGGTTGAGAGTCCGCCTGCCGATGCAGGGGACACGGGTTCGTGCCACGGTCCGGGAGGATCCCACATGCCGCGGAGCGGCTGGGCCCGTGAGCCATGGCTTCTGAGCCTGCGCGTCCGGAGCCTGTGCTCTGCAACAGGAGAGGCCACAACAGTGAGAGGCCCGCGTACCGCAAAAAAAAAAAAAAAAAAAAAAAGTCCCTTTGTCAGAAGGGCTTCCTGGACCTCCAGGTCCCACCACCTCTCTTGTTCCCAGCTCCTTCGTCGTCTCTGTTCCAGCACCGGCCTCTGTCCCAGCCTCAGCCACGTATGAATTGATTTGTCAGATGTCTGTCTCCTCTAGTACAGAAGCCCCGGCAGGGCAGAGATTCGTTCCACTTGTTAGCAGGAGCACGCGGGAGGTTCCTAGTCTGTTGAGTGAATATATCCCCATTTTACAGGTGAGAAAACAGAGACTCAGAGAGATTAGGACTCTAACCCTGGTCTGTTTATGCTGTGTTCCAAGGGCCAGGTTCAGATGAGTATGGGGGAAAAATGACTAGAAAATGCTCAGCCCTACACGTGGCAAGTGGTGAGCACTCAGTACTACTCCCTGCCTCAGTGTGGGACCAGAGCCCCGAGGGAGTGTGCGGGCAGCCCTTACACACCCTCACAGCCCCCCTGGGGACATGGGATTGCCCCCATCCTACCTCTGCAATACCTGTGAACAGGGTCTGAGCCCACTGAGCAATTCGGGCAGGGGTCCACCAAAGAGTCTCCCTCAGTTCCCCCAAATGAGCCCACCCTCAAAGTGAAAACCATGAGTTCCTTGCATGGTGTGCCTGGAGGCAAGTCCCTGAACCTGCTTTCCCTCAGTCAGCCTGCAGCCCCCGTTCCCCTCGGAGAGAGAGTGTCACCCTGACTTGGCTGTGTCCCACTCTGGATGCGCCCTGGTCACACCTACCCCCTGCTGAATTCTGTGAGCCAGAGACTGAATCCTGGGGTCTCCTGGCTAGGTGCCCAGGATATGGCCTGGGCCCCAGGGCACTGCAGCCCTCAAGGGCCTCCCTTCCAGACTAGCGGACGGACAAGCCTGGCTC
>NW_020173674.1:6843536-6844828 GCF_003031525.2 Neophocaena asiaeorientalis asiaeorientalis
GCATCACCCTCCTCCTCCCGGCTGTTAGCCTGGGAAGGGGGCCAGGCCCTGAGCTCAGACCTTGGCGATTCCAGAGTGTCTGAGGCCCAGAGCCAGCCCCACCAGCCCGGCCAGACAAGGCGAAGGGGCGGGGGCAGGGTGGGCATCAGGAAGCCATTTAGAGGGGGGTTGGCAGGGAACCTGGATTTCAAGCTTTGTTCCATCTGCTCCTTTTCTGGACCCCAAGGGCTTCTTCCTGGGACCCCGCTGGGGCCCTGGCTAAGGGGTGCCCCCTCCTCGAGTCCTCTCCTCCAGGGGGAGTGGACCAGTACTAATAAGAAGTGACTTCGGGGTGGTGAGACCCCCACATGTGCAAGGGAGGCTGCGCCAGGGCTGAGGGGCGTGGGTTCCAGCCCCACCTGCTCCCACTATCCGCGCGATCCTGGGGCAAGGCCCGTCTTCCTACCCCAGCCTCGGTTTCCCACTTTGATGCTGCCGGGCGGAGGTGGGCGCGGGCCTTCCAGCCCCGCCCGGAGGAATCCGGCGGGGCGGCCAGCGGTCCCAGGTGAGGGCTCTCTGGAGCGGGCCCAGCGCGGCGGCGGCGGCGGGTTCCGGCGGGGCGGGCATCTGGGGCGGGGACCGCCCCCCAGCCTCCACCCGCCCGCACACCCTCGCTCCCCCAGGCGGCAGCGACGACGCTTTAAACAGAAAAAAACTGTCTCCCTGGCTCGGGGCCAGCATCCCAGCCCCCCTCGCCGCCGCCGCGCCGTGCTCCAGCCAGGGAAAACAACTGCTCACTTCTCCCTGAGTCCGCCCCGCGCGCTCCCTTCTTCCCGGCGGCCGCGGGAGCCCAGCCCGGCCGGGGGAGGCGCGGAGCGGGCCGGCCGCCCGGCCTTCCTCTCCCCTCGCTCCTCCTCTCCGCTTCAACTTGCTCCGGCCTCCTCGCTCCGGCCTCAGGTTGGGGCCTCCGCAGGCCCTCGGCCCCGGCTCGTGGCTGGGCTCCTTCCCGGGGCGGTGGAAGTTTCTGGGCTCCCCGCAGTCCAGCCTCCATCTCTTTGCCTCTCACTGGGCCCGCGCCCGCGCCTGCTGTCCCCTCCCCGCGCGCTTCCTCCCATCCTCTCCCTCGCTGCCCTCTCTACTCCTCTCCCGGGGCTCCCGGCTTGCTGTTCCCCTCGGGCGCCGGGACCATCGCCCCTGCCCGGGCGCGCCCCCCGGGTTCTGCGGCCCCGGATGCCCGGGCCCCGTGGGGCTGCTGGCGGCCTGGCCCCTGAGATGCGTGGGGCCGGGGCGGCGGGGCTGCTGGCGCTGCTGCT
>NW_020173674.1:6845189-6859934 GCF_003031525.2 Neophocaena asiaeorientalis asiaeorientalis
TCTCAAGGGCCAGTGTCGGGACAGTTGTCAGCAGGGCTCCAACATGACGCTCATCGGAGAGAACGGCCACAGCACCGATACGCTCACGGGCTCCGGCTTCCGCGTGGGTGAGGGCCGGGGACATGGGCAGGGGGAGCGGGGAAGGCAGGCACCTGGACAAATGCGGGGTACATGGCAGCGTAAGCCACGTAGGCCACGTGGCCCTGGGGGTCGTGGGTTGAGAGAGCAGAGCCTGAGGGCCTGGGGCCCCAGGGGCTTCAGGGGGCTTGGGAGGCTGGAGTGCTGGGGCCAGAGTTGGGAGGGCTGCATGGAAGCCTGGACTTCACAGCTTTGGGTTGGTGTTGAGGCCTAAGGTGTGGGGTGATGCTGGGGTCCTGGATGACATAGGCCTCTAGGAAAGTGCTGGGTCCTGAGAGGGAGCCAGGGCCTGCAGCAGGGGCTTTTGAGGGATGTGAGCCGGGGGCAGGAGGTCTCAGAGAAGGGATAAGTATTCCCCCAAAAACAGTCTTGCTGGAAGAAACATGAAAAGTCTTTAAAAACTGTCTAAAGTAGGGCCTGCCAGTGGTAGACACCTGCATTCTCTGGGAGGAGGAGCTGAGGTCAGGGCTGGGAGTGAGGGAATTAGTTACTGGCAAGGTCTTAGAGGGGAGGGGTGTTGAGGCCTAACAAGTGGGGAGCAGGCCTGGAGGTAGGGGCTGGTTTGGGTCCTCAGCCTCTCCTCTTCCTGATGCCCCATCTATGCTTCCCCCATAAATCTTAACAGCTCTGCCTCAGTCTCCCTCCAACAAGCCGTGATAACTTCCCAGTTCCACCTGGAGTCCACCCCTTCCCCAACATCTCTCTGCAGAGGACCAGGCCTGGGCTCAGCTCTCCTCCCTCAGGGTCCTGTGGGCCAGGCTGGGGGAGGTGTCCCAGCAGTAATTACCCTCCTGGACAGGGTAATTAGGCCAGGCCCAGGATGGCACCAGCAAAACAGCCCCTCTTACACATTCCTATACTCATGTACCCACTCAGACCTGAGGAACCCCACAGATGTGGGGTTCTCATGAGACGTGCATGTGTGTCTGTCTGTGTGCGACTGCACGTGCGTGCTTGCACGTGACACACCCACGGAGGTATGCCCGGCTTTGGAGTGGCACACTGGGATCAAGTACTTGTTTCTTTGTGTTGTCTTGGGTGCATGTCTGCAATCACTATGGGAGTGTTTATGTAAGCCTGTGTTGGTGTCAGAATGAATCTGCATGTGTGTGTGATGAGATGGCTGTGCATGTGAGTATACGTGGGCCCGGCCTCCCAAGCCCCCTGGCCATCCTGCCCAGGCTGCTGTCTCCATCCGTGCTGCCCACATCCCCCAGGCTCGGCGCCCAGGCCACAGTGGGCGGGTGTCACAGGGAGGTCACCCTCACCGCTATGGGTGACTCATTGGGAGGCAGGAAGGAGAGGATCCTGCCTCCCCTGGCCCAGGACACACCCCTTCTGCCCTGAGAGACTGGCCCCAAGAGGCCGGGCAGGATGGGCTGGGCTGGGCTGGGATGCTCTTAGCCAGGCCCCGATGGCCATGCACGTGGGCCATCCCTCTGAGGCCCTTCAGGTGTCCAGAGAGCCTCAGCCCCACCTTCCCATCCTGGGAAGTGAGGGCAGCTATGTGGCAGGCAGGAGAGGGGCTGGGCCTGGTGTGTGAGCTCAGGTCCCCAAGGCTGGATTTCAGATATGAGTGTGTGACAGAAAGACAGAGATCCCATCCTCTCACTGAGCCACTCCTTCATTCATTCCCCTAGCACCTCCTCTGGCACCCAGAGCTGAGGCAGAGGGTGGGTAGGATCTGAGGAAAGGCTCTCTTCCTGGGGGAGGAGCTGAGCCTGGAAGGATAAGATGTGAATATGCAGAGATGGGGAACAAGGCTCTGAGGGGGCAGGAAAGGCATGATTAAAGTCAGGGAGGCAGAAGATGTGGTACATTTGTAGGGGACGGGAGATGAGTCCTGGAGCATAGGGTGCACGTGGAAAGAGCAGGGGGGGATGGGCTGAAAGAAGGTTCCTTCTGGGCCACGGAGAGCAAGGAAGCAAGCTGTGAGCAGGGGTGTGACTGTGCCAGAGCTTTGCCTGAAGCAAGTTTCTCTGGGGGCACTTGGGATGTTGACAGGCAGGGGAGTGGCAGAGGGCATGGGGAGGAGGGAAGATGGATTATGAGATATTACAGAGGCCAGAACTGGCCCGAGTGGGAGCAGGAGAGATGGAGTATCAAGGCTCAGTTATGAGTGACTGGGCAGGTGGGGATTCCCAGTGGTGGTTCAAGGCCAAGTGGAGGTGGGGAGGCAAGATGCTGATTTCTGACAGGGTCCCCCGGGTGGAGGTGCTTAAGAGCGGTCCCGGAGAGGGATAGTTCGAGTTGGCAATGGTGAGGTGTGGGCCCTGGGATGGCAAGACAAAGAGAGGGAGGGACAGCCCAGAGAGGGCTGAATCAGGGGAAGAATTTAGGGGTGAGGAGGAGGAAGCACCAGAGAGAGATTGGATTTCCAGGAAAGGCCTAAGGGAGGGAAAGGCTATTCCGTCCTCCTCCTCCTCATCGTTTGCTACTACTTATTAAGGACCCACTGTGTATTGGGCATTTGTACAGGCATTGCCCCATTTAATAGACAGGCCAGTCCTACAGATGAGGGCACTGAGGCACAGAGAGGGGAAGTAAGTTGCTCAGGGCCACACAGTTGGCACATGGCCTCCTAGCTAGGATTTAAGTCCAAGACTTGACTCCAGTGGCCCCATGGGTATAAGGATGTTGGGGGACTTACAGGGTAGTGTGTGTGTGTGTGTGTGTGTGTGTGTGTGTGTGTGTGTGTGTGAGATGTGTTACAAAAACCAGCTTCCCAGGGAGGACAGAACTTCCCAAGGAAGCAGGGAGGAGGGGAAGAGACAGGATGTGGGTGAGGGACTGGGCCTGGGGGCTGGGACAGGGGTCTGCCTGGGCCCTGATCCACCTTTCCTCCCCAGTGGTGTGCCCTCTGCCCTGCATGAACGGCGGCCAGTGCTCCTCCCGAAACCAGTGCCTGTGTCCCCCGGACTTCACCGGTCGCTTCTGCCAGGTGCCTGCTGGAGGAACCGGCGGGGGCACTGGCGGCTCAGGCCCTGGGCTTGGTCGGGCTGGGGCCCTGTCCACAGGCGCGCTGCCTCCCCTGGCTCCGGAAGGCGAGTCTGTGGCCAGCAAGCACGCCATCTACGCGGTCCAGGTGATCGCCGATCCGCCGGGGCCCGGGGAGGGGCCCCCTGCCCAGCATGCAGCCTTCCTGGTGCCCCTCGGGCCAGGACAGATCTCAGCGGAAGGTACCAGGCAACGGGCAGACCCCGGTAGGCCGAGGCGGGCGGGCAGTAGGGTGGCAGGTCCCGGGCGGAAGCCAGCCCTGGAGGACCGCCACACTGCCAACCTGCCCTGTGGGGCAGCCCTGAAGCCGCTGTGCCCCACCCCCCAGTGCAGGCCCCACCCCCTGTGGTGAACGTGCGTGTCCACCACCCGCCCGAGGCCTCTGTCCAGGTGCACCGCATCGAAGGGCCCAACGCCGAGGGCCCGGCCCCCTCCCAGCACCTGCTGCCGCACCCCAAGCACCCGCATCCTCGGCCACCCACCCAGAAGCCCCTGGGCCGCTGCTTCCAGGACACGCTGCCCAAGCAACCCGTGAGTGAATCCACAGTCGCCGCTGGACCGGCCCTTCAGTCTCTCAGGGCTGCCCTGTTCCAACCCACCCGGATTGCTCAAAACTGGGGGTGTCCTGCAGGTTGAGTGGAGGAGGAAAAGGGCCTCAGGAGGGAGGCCAGGTGGGGGCTGGGCACCCTGTAACCCATGTCCACACTCCTCTCCCTAGTGTGGCAGCAATCCTCTCCCCGGCCTCACCAAGCAGGAGGACTGCTGTGGAAGCATCGGCACAGCCTGGGGCCAGAGCAAGTGCCACAAGTGTCCCCAGCTGCAGTGTGAGTGCCTCGGCTCAGTGACACCTCCCTCCCACTCCTCACAGGGTGGTTCCGCCGACACCCCTCTCAGCCCTGCAGTGGGAGACTCCAGCCCAAGCAGCCTGAGCCTCTCACTGCCCACCCAATTCCCCTCAGCGTCCCACCCTGCCTGTCTCCAGTGCCCTCCCTTCCCTCTCTGCAGGCCCCCCAAGGTCCTCTCCTGCCATGCTCTCCTCTCTCTGCAGACACAGGGGTGCAGAAGCCAGGGCCTGTACGTGGGGAGGTGGGCACTGACTGCCCCCAGGGCTACAAGAGGCTCAACAGCACACACTGCCAGGGTACAGCCAGCTGGAGATTCTGTGGGCGGGAGGGGTAGGCCCATTGTCACTGGGGGAGGTCCTACGGTGGACAAGGGGGGTGGTGGGGCGGGGGCAGAACCCTGAGGTGCTTGGAGCAGCTTGCTGTCACCCTGTGGCCCCAGACTGGAGGGACCAAACTCTCACTTACCACAGACATCAATGAGTGCGCGATGCCAGGCATGTGTCGCCATGGTGACTGCCTCAACAACCCTGGCTCCTATCGCTGTGTCTGCCCACCTGGCCATAGCTTGGGCCCCTCCCGCACACAGTGCATTGGTGAGACTGGGGGATCCTTGGAAGTCACAAAGCATGGGTGGGAGGTTAAGCCTCCAAACAGTAAGGATCAGAGGTCACAGAAGTCAGAGTGAGGTCAAGGGTTGACTGCAGGTGAAACAAGGCCCAGAGCAGATAGGGTCAGGGATCAGTAGGTTCAGGAGTTGCATGAGATCTGGTGTTAGAGGTCGCATGGGGTCAGGGATTATATGGCGTCAAGGTCATATGAGACCATGGGCTTGATGAGTGGGAGGGATAAAGTCTAGAGCAGCTAGAATCAGGGGTCAATGGGGTCAGTGGTCACCGAAGTTTCAGGTGTTACATGAGGTCAGAATAACACAGGTTTCAGGGGTCATATGAATTCAGGGTCACGTGCGATCAGGGGCCACATGAGGATTAAGCGTTGTCTGGGCCAGAGAGGCAAGGTCTGGAGCAGACGGGAAGGGGGATGTGGGCAGTGTTCAGGCCCAGATGCCCATGCCCACCACTGGCCTCTGCAGCGGACAAGCCAGAGGAGAAGAGCCTATGTTTCCGCCTGGTCAGCCCTGAGCACCAGTGCCAGCACCCGCTGACCACGCGCCTCACCCGCCAACTCTGCTGCTGCAGTGTTGGCAAGGCCTGGGGCACCAGGTGCCAGCGCTGCCCAGCTGATGGCACTGGTGAGCCTGGGGCATTTGTGGCTGGGGGGCTGTCTGTGTGCCTATCCAGGAAATGCTCACTTCTCTGCCCCTTGCTCTGGCCGCAGCTGCCTTCAAGGAGATCTGTCCAGCTGGGAAGGGGTACCACATCCTCACCTCCCACCAGACGCTCACCATTCAGGGTGAAAGTGACTTCTCCCTTTTCCTGCACCCTGATGGGCCACCCAAGCCCCAGCAGCTCCCTGAGAGCCCCAGCCGGGCACCACCACCTGAGGACACAGAGGAAGAGAGAGGTCTGGCCTGGCCCCTCCTGTTACCTGACAGTTGCTGAACCCCTAGGTCTGACACCTTGACCCTTGATCCACGGATATGACCTGAGTCTAACCTCTAACTCCTAGTCCCAGACCAGCACTGACCCCCAGAGCTGATACTCTGACACTTAACCAATGTTGTAACTAACCCCAGAATTAACCCTAATCAACAGAATTTGACCATTTATTGCCCTCCAGATTCAATCTTCTGACTCCAGGACCCCTTTGATTTCCAGACCAGGGCACTAATGCAGCTCAAATGCTGCCCCTAGATCTGACCTTCTGACCGCTGACCCAGGGATTTGACCCTGGCTATAACCTCCCAAGCCAAGGACCTTGTCCAACCATTGCTTCACTGACCTGTGATGGAAACACTCCCTGACCTCAGGATCTAACCCCTGATGCTTCATCCAGACATGATCGTTGAACTCTTAGGGACCCTGACCACAAATACCCAAGTGCCAATCCCAGATTTGACTCCCTTCTCCCAGCCCAACACTTAATGGCCCCATCTTCTTCCCTTCTAGGGGTGAGCACAGACTCAGTGAGTATGAGAGCCCAGGTGGGAGGGGCAGGGAGGCCAAGGAGACACAGAGGGCTCATGTTGCTGTCACCCGCAGCCAGTGATCGAAGAGCAGTCCTCGCAGCAGAGCCACCCGACTGTCACCACATCTCCTGCCCGGCCCTACCCTGGTGAGCTGGGCACCGTAGGAACCAGTCCTCAAGGGCTGTCACTGCCAGGGAAGTTCACAGTCTAGGCACCAGGGGGCGGTGAAGCTGGGTGTGAAGTTCCCAGCCGGTGACCTGCGGAGAGAGGGGCGGCGCTCCCAGCTTCCTTACCAGCTGACGAGCGTGCCCTGCTGCCCGCAGAGCTGATCTCCCGGCCCTCGCCGCCCTGGTTCCTGCCCGACTTGCCCCCGTCCCGAAGTGCGGTAGAGATCGCCCCTACTCAGGTCACAGGTAAGACCCGCCCACCTAGGCCACGCCCGAGGTAAGCCACGCCCCTAACAGTTTTTCTCCTCCCTTACCCCCTTCAATCATTCCCGAGCACTAAAACATCCAGGGTTTACTGTGTGCCAGGCCCTGGGCTGGGCGCTGTGGAAGCCTCGGTGTGCAGCAGAGATCCCACTCTGCCTTCAACTGATCCGGGTATTATGGTGGTCAGCCCAGGCCGAAGGCATTTATTCATATATTCTACAACTATTTATTGAGCACCTACTATGTGTAGGCACTGTTTAAGTGCTGGGGATACAGTAATAAGCAAAACAGACAAAAGTTCCCTATCCTAAAAAAAAAAAAAAAGTTCCCTATCCTTGTGGAGTAGACAGACAACAAACAGATCAATGAGTCTAAATCTGGTATGTCTCATAAATGCTATGAAAAAAAAATAGAGAAGAAGGAAGGAAGTCTGGGCGGAGGAGGTGGGGGGTGATAATATGCACGGTGGCAATGAGAGAAGGCTTTCTGAGCAGGGCTTTAAAGATTGTTAGAAATTAACAATGAGAAGTGGGAAAGAAATGGGCGGGTTGGGAAAAAGGACATTTCAGTTTGGGCAGAAGTTTGGGCAAAGGCATGGAAACATGAAACCCTGGTTTCATGGAGCGGGGAGAAACCACACACACAGATCAGTGTTTCTGAACAAGGGGAGGACCGGCTCAGGGAGCCTTGTTAAGAGGCTTGGGTTTGATCCCAAAGGCTGTGGGAAGTGTCTGCAGGGTTTTGGGCATCGTAATAATTGCTAGCTATGGCTGAACAGCTGCCCTGGGCCAGGCACTGACTGAAGAGTTTTACATACTAAATACCGTTTACCCTTCTCATACTCTGTGAAGTGGGCACTGTTAGCCTCATTTTCCAGATGAGAAAATTGCGGCTAAGGGAGGTTCAGGGACTGGTCCCAGGTCACACAGCTGAGCCAGATTCAAGCCCATGTCTCTGTGGACTCCAAAGCCACAAGGAAGCCACCAGCCTGGTTGAAAACCGGAGGTTCGATGAGCTCCTGGTGGAAGGTGACTGCCCTGGAAGTCTGCACAGGCTAGGAACCACCCAGGGACAGCCTGGGGGCTGTGGGAATGTGGAGGAAGAGACACATGCTGAGGCTTCTCAGAGGAGGGGGTGTTAAGGATGCCTAGGGAGAGGCATCTCAAAGAGAACAGCCTGCAAGAGCCCACTGGCCAGGTGTGTTTGGGAAAGGGTAGAGTTCAGCATCAAGGCCTGGGCTGCATGGGGCAGGGCTCAGGGGCGGGACCACAACGGGGAGAGGTGGAGGCACGAAGTACTAGGAATCGTAGGAAATAGGGTGAGGAGGATTCCTGGATCTGACCACTTATGCACAACCATGTGCGAGCCAGGATTCCCAGGAAACCAGCTCCTGTCTGCCTTGGGAGGGGGAGGAAAACCACTGTTCTGGAATTGGGGGGGGGCAGGTCCCTAAGGCAAAGGGTGTTGGTTCACTGATCTAGAGGATGTTTGTGTGGGTGAGGCTGCAGGGTTTGAGGTATTGGGGTTACTGGGGTCAGGGTATCATAAGTGGGGATAGAAGTATCAAGGTTTCCTGGAGTTGAGGAGATAGGGATGTCAGGGACCTGGGGTCATGGTTTGGGGCTGCCGGAGGTTGTGATGTTGGGGTTATCTGTGATGGAGGTGTAGGGAATCCTAGGATTGGAGCACCCGAGCTTAGGGTGCGACCCGGCCCAGGTATCCGGGTCGTTAGTAATGGGCTATCCAGGTCCTCCCTGGGGACGTGGCAGAAAGTGAATGCTCCCTGCCTGGACCCCTGACCTACCGCTCCACCCCCCAACCCCGGCAGAGACGGACGAGTGCCGACTGAACCAGAACATCTGTGGCCACGGGGAGTGCGTCCCTGGACCCTCGGACTATTCCTGCCATTGTAACCCGGGCTACCGGTCGCATCCGCAGCACCGCTACTGCGTGGGTGAGCGTGGCGAGTGGGTAGCGCCGGGGCGGCCCTGGCTCCCGACAGACCTCTGACGCCTCCCCGCCCGCGCGCCCTTCTCAGACGTGAACGAGTGCGAGGCGGAGCCGTGCGGCGCCGGGAGGGGAATCTGCATGAACACCGGCGGCTCCTACAACTGCCACTGCAACCGCGGCTACCGCCTGCACGTCGGCGCCGGGGGGCGCTCGTGCGTGGGTGAGCACGGCCGGGCCGGGGGTGGCGCTGGGGCTAGGTGGACCCGGGGGGCTCTCCCGACCGCATGTAATCCCCTCCGCCGCCTTGCACTCCCCTCGCGCCCCCTTCCTCCCGCTCAGACCTGAACGAGTGTGCCAAGCCCCACCTGTGCGGCGACGGTGGCTTCTGCATCAACTTTCCCGGTCACTACAAGTGCAACTGCTACTCCGGTTACCGGCTCAAAACCTCTCGACCGCCCGTGTGCGAAGGTGGGGAAGACCCCATCCAGACCGCCGGGGGTCCTCAGCGGTCCCTCGGCCTGGGGTGGGGGCGGAGGGCCTCACCCCCGTCTCAACCCAGCTCTGGGCCTCTCAGAGGTTTCGGTCCGGAGCCCAGAGGGCCTGCTTCGCCTTGTCGATTTGTGACGAAGGGAGGCCCTGCCGAGGACGCTGAGCGCCTGGCCGGCCACGTTGTTCCCAAACGAGTCCTCTTCCTCCCTACTGTGCAGACATCGACGAGTGCCGAGATCCTAGCTCCTGCCCAGATGGCAAATGCGAGAACAAACCTGGGAGCTTCAAGTGCATTGCCTGTCTGCCTGGCTACCGCAGCCAGGGGGGCGGGGCCTGCCGCGGTAAGGGCGAGCCGTGGGTTCGGGGTAGGGTAGGGGGCGGGGCCTCGAAAGCAAATGGGCGGGGCCCTTCGGGAGTCGCCCCTGTGATGGAGCGGGGCTAACGGCGGTGGAAGTCACCTCCAGACTGGGCGTCCTTCCCGGGAGTAGAGGACACCCCCCATCCCGGGCGGAGGGGGCTCCCACCCCCTCACAGTGCATCATCCGGTGGGGCGGAATCCGAGGCGAGCCTTCTCCGCTGCAGACGTGAACGAGTGCGCCGAGGGCAGCCCCTGCTCTCCCGGCTGGTGCGAGAACCTCCCGGGCTCCTTCCGCTGCACGTGCGCCCAGGGCTATGCGCCCGCGCCGGACGGCCGCAGTTGCCTGGGTGAGCTCCAGCCCTCCCCGCCCTGCCACCCGCCACCCATTCACGCGCCGAAGCTGGGGACTGGGTCACCCCGTCTGTCGGACGGGTGGGCAGGAGGTAGCTAATTCACAGACACCGCCCCTTCACTGATCGATCCACTCACTACTTTCGTCAGCGGACCTGGCGGAGGAGGGGGCGACCAGAATTTCTACGTAGGAAGGATCTTAGGAGGCAAAGCTTGAAGCTGCGTTTGCAAAGCACGTTACTTAAATTTGAGGGGGGAAAAAAGATATAAAAGAAAGGGGATGTTAGTAGTCCCCCCGACACTAATGTTTCTTATGTATCAGGAGGAAGGCTGAGGGCTGGGATTCAGAGAAACTGGAGAACAATAGACACCAACTGTAGAGCGCAGGGCTGTAGGACTGGATGGAGTTTGGGTGTTCCTGGGAAACCTCAGCGGGGCTGGGAGAAGGGGAGGTCTGAGTGCTCTTAAAGGGTCAACAGGAGTTAACCAAGCGAAGAAAGGTGAGAGGGAAGAGCATGCCAGGCGCAGCGCCAGCGAAGTCAGAGGCAAACACCAGCACGGAGTGTACAGGGAATGTAAGGTGTAAGCAGGGGATGGGGGCTGAGGCTGGCCGGTGAGGGGCAGGTCCCCACGCCCTGAAGGGCCCACCTAAGCCCTGCCCAGGAGGTTGAGCTTCACCCTGAGGTTATTAGGAGGCACCTGAAGCATTTTAAGGGGAAGAATGGCAAGACCGGCCATTTGTTTTAGAAAGTTCCCTGATGCCCATTGTGGAGAGTGGCTGGAGGTCTGGTGGGGACTCAGGACAGAGACAGTGGTGGACCTGATGAGAATAGAGGCCTAAGGATGGTCATGAGGTTATGTGATATTAGAGAAATATTAGAACGCGTTACCTGGGCTGCTTGTTAACTGGATGTCAAGGTGAAGGAGAGAGGGGAGTAAGGGATCCTTAGGTTTCCAGTTTGGGTGAGTCAGTGGGTTCTGCTCACCGGGATAGGGTCCCCTGGGGTGGGGCATGTTTGAGAAGGAAGACATTAAGTTTCATGTTGGACAGTTGAGCGGGTGGTCCCTGTGGGCCTTTCAGCTGGCAATGCCAGCAGAGGGTGGGCCATACTGATTGGAAACCTTGGGCCAGACACACCCAACTGGAACTGTGTATTGTGGGGGTGTGGATCCTTGGGGTGTCACTGGGAGGGTGTGAAGCCTTGGGGTTGTGCCCTGGGAGGAGCTGTGGAGACTTGAGGTGTCACTGGGGGTGTATGGAGCCTCGGGGTAGGCACTGGGGAGAGCTGTGGAGCCTTGGGGTGTGAACTGGGGGCATGTGGAGCCTTGGGGTGCAGTCAAGGATGGTGGGTCCGGTGAGGGGAGCCTTGGCAGAGCCTTGTGGATACTGCCACGTCGGTAGAAGGCAGGGGAATCGGAGCAGGAGGTGGCGGAGCAGAGGTGGTGGGAGGGCCCAGGGAGCACTAGCTGGGAAGCTGGGGAGCGGAGGCATGCAGGGAAGAGGAGGATGAGGTAAATGCAACAGAGAGCTTCTTGTAAAATAAGGACTAGCTGGGGAGACGAGAAGGTCCTTGGTGGCCTTGGCAGGGGAGCTTCCGTGGCATGACGGGAGGCCAGAAGATGCAGGCAGCAAGTGAGGAGGAGTGAGACCTGGGATCACCAGAGTGGGGTGTAGGCTGTAGGCTGAGGAGAACAGTAGAGGTTTGGAACTGCCCAAGAGCACGGGGGCTACCTAGGGGCTTTCGAGTGTCAAGGCTTGAGAGGAGGAGGAGAGGGTAGCGCTAGCCATGCTGAGGATCTGGCTGGGCTGGAAGCCAGAGGGAGTGGAGTGGCCCAGGGTGCTTAGCTTGGTGGCTGGCTCCAGCCCCGCTCAGCACCCAGGATCCTGAGAAGCAGGCTAGGGCTCTGACTTTGCCAGACCAGTGAGGAGGAAGAAGAGGTGTTCATGGGCTCTTGCTAGAGGAGGTAGAGTTGGGGGCTTGAGAACAGCGGAGGCAGTGGGAAGGAAGCTGCATCTGAGATATCCAAGAGGGGGCAGATCCCAGCCCCTCGTACCGAGAGTGAGTGGCTGGCATTGAGGTGAAGGTCACAGAAACTGAGGGATGAAGGACTGTAAGGTCAGAGGCTGGGCCTGGCTGTCCAAATGGACGTTGAAAACTCCTAGGATGGGGAGGAAGAGAGAGGGAGAGGGGCTAGGAAGGGGGGTGCTGACAGCAATAGAGAGGCTGGCGTGGGGGCCAAGTGCACCTCAGAGGAAGAGTGTGGTTTGAAAGGGGTCTGGGGTGTGGGCAACGACCGGCTTCCACCAGAAAGGACTGCAGAGAAGCATGCTCTCAGAGCCAAGTCCCTTCACTGCACAAGCAGAACAAGTTTATTCTGTGAGACCAAAGATATAGGGGAGCTTATTTACATGGGAAGGAGGGCAGCCACGGCAGGTGGGGGAAGGGCAAGAGCAGCCGTGAGAGCAGCTGGGGCAAAAGGAAGCCCAGGGAAGAATGGGATTGTTTGGTGAGAACAGATGAAGGATGGGGAGGCCTGAGTTCTTTGGAATCATACGTGGCCCAGGGTTGCTGGCAGCACCTGGTCTGGTCGTTAGGGCATAGTGTGCCACACAGGAGCAGGGTGAGGGTCCCATGCTTTTCTCTGGCTCCACTCACCTCAGCTCTGGTGCTCCAGGCCATGGGCAGGAGTGGGAAAAGGGTAGCAGAGGCCCAAGACCGTCCCATCCTGGCCCTCTGACAGCCCCTGTGCCCCATAGATGTGGATGAGTGTGAGGCTGGGGACGTGTGTGACAACGGCATCTGCACCAACACGCCAGGCTCCTTCCAGTGTCAGTGCCTCTCTGGCTACCATCTGTCAAGGGACCGGAGCCACTGTGAGGGTGAGGGGGCCCTTGAGCTGGGGGGCTGACCTGTTCCTCCCTACCCCAAGACCTCCACTGCCCAGGCCCCAAGCCCAGGGGCTACCTGTAAACAAGCCAGGCACTCCCATGGCCAGCCCCCATCCAGATGCAAGATGAGGCCTGGGGTGTGGGCCCTACCCAGGGCTCTTTGGGAAGCCTTGGAAGCCTCAGGCTGTGTGTGATTGGGCTTAGCCCCTGAGATTCTCCCCCTCTTTGATTCCCTATAGACATTGATGAGTGTGACTTTCCCGCAGCCTGCATTGGGGGTGATTGCATCAACACCAATGGCTCCTATCGATGTCTCTGTCCCCAGGGGCATCGGCTGGTAGGCGGCCGGAAGTGCCAAGGTATGGGGGGATTGGCTGAGAGCTCCCGAGGAGCAATGGCAGGCAGCAGTAATCTCCTAGACACACTATTGATCTGTCTTTCCATCCATCCATCCACTCACTCATCCTTCTACTCTTTCACTGAAAATAACAACAGTGATAATGACAGGAATTAACGGTGCTTATTACTGTGTGCCAAATCACCCCTATATGCATTCATCCAACAAGAGTTTACTGAGCATCTAATATTTGCCAGGTTCTGTGCTATATACTAGATATTGAGCAATGACCCAGGGCTCCCAGCTGGGGGAGACTGACATATAAATTGATTCTTAAGTTCAGGGTGCTGGGTGCCAAAAGAGGTCTGGACTAGTGATTTATTCCGACAGTTGAATTGGAACTTGAAGCATAAATAGGGTTCCCTAAAGCATAAATAGATTCCCTAAGCAGAGAAAAGCATGGGATGGTATTCCAGGCCCAAAGAACAGTATTTGCAAAGCACAGAGATCCGGAAGAAACTAGTTGTGTTTTAAGGGAGAGTGGACACCTATGCCCTAAACACAGAGCTGAGGGTGTTGGTGGTTTAGAGTAAAGGGTGATGAGACTTAAAGATATTGGGAGACCACACTGAAAGTCCCCAAATGCTGAGCTGGGAGTTAGGACGTCATTCTGTTAGGTTTTATGAAGAATAATACAGACTGTGCACACACTACCCACACGCACAGACACGCGAGTGGATTTCCTGCCGTGTGTACTTTGAAGTCACAGTGGAAACTCAGGTTCTGATCTTGTGTGAGGCCCTTGAGGCATACTCCCGGGCAAACAGGGGCTCATTTCCCTCTGAGTGATTCTTTCTGCTCACCTCACTCCCTGAAGACATAGATGAGTGCAGCCAGGACCCGGGTCTGTGCCTTCCCCATGGGGCCTGTGAGAACCTGCAGGGCTCCTACGTTTGCGTCTGCGATGAAGGCTTCATGCCCACCCAGGACCAGCACGGCTGTGAGGGTGAGTGCCCTCTCGGCTTCCTCCTCAATCTAGACAACTCCCTTGAGCTGCAGCTGGGGCTCAGAGTTGTATCCTGGTCCCACCCTCTGGAATGTGGCAAACAGGAAGAAATCTCTTTTTGCCTGGGAGAGCCCGGTGGGGCCAGACCTCGCAGGAGGGCCCTGAATGCCACAGTGAGGATGGAGCTTGGCTTTCACAGTGCAGCTAAGGGGAGCCAGGGGATGTGGGGGAATAGAGGGATGAGGTTGGTGGGCAGCGTGGACAGGCAAAGACATTCTGCAGGAACCTGAGCTGCTCTCCCCTCCCCTCAGAGGTGGAGCAGCCCCACCACAAGAAGGAGTGCTACCTTAACTTCGATGACACCGTGTTCTGCGACAGTGTACTGGCCACCAATGTCACCCAGCAGGAGTGCTGCTGCTCCCTGGGGGCTGGCTGGGGAGACCACTGCGAGATCTATCCCTGCCCAGTCTACAGCTCAGGTCAGGAGCCGGGCAGGCCCTTTCCTTTTTCAGAGCCTCAGTTTCTTCATTTGGAACGGACTGGGGGAGAGAGCCCTCCCTGGGTAGGTGGGAAATGAGGCGAGAGCTCCGACCTGTGCCCGACAGCCAGCACACACGCGCTCAATCCTGCCTCCTTCCTTCCCCACGGCCACTATCTCGCTGTAGCTGAGTTCCACAGCCTTTGCCCGGACGGGAAGGGCTACACCCAGGACAACAACATTGTCAACTATGGCATCCCAACCCACCGTGGTAAGCCCCAACACGGCTCCGCCCACCTGGCATGCCCTGCTCCGCCCGCTGAGGTTTGGACCGCCCCAATCCCGCCAGTGCTTGTCAGTGGCGGGGACTGGGGGGAGGGCCCCCCCCC
>NW_020173674.1:6860253-6861814 GCF_003031525.2 Neophocaena asiaeorientalis asiaeorientalis
CAGTGCTTGTCAGTGGCGGGTACTGGGGTGAGGCCCGCCCACTCCCTCACCGACCGCCCCGCCCCTCCGCAAAGCCCCGCCCATCACTCTTACGTCAGCGTTCGGAAAAGCCCCTCGTACAGAGTTTTCGTCCCTTCCACCGTAAGCCGCACCCACACGTTCTCTGCTGCGGGGCTTAAGTGGCCCCGCAGGTAGAGGGCGAGGGCGCCCACGGCCTGTAACCCCGCAGACATCGACGAATGCATATTGTTTGGGGCGGAGATCTGCAAGGAGGGCAAGTGCGTGAACACGCAGCCCGGCTACGAGTGCTATTGCAAGCAAGGCTTCTACTACGACGGGAACCTGCTGGAATGCGTGGGTGAGTACAGCCGGCCCCCGTGGCCACGGGAAAGCAGCCGGGAGACACGCACAATCACCCGACTCGGGGCCGGTTCCGACCACTCGCGCTTTTCCTCTCCTCAGACGTGGACGAGTGCTTGGACGAGTCTAACTGCCGGAATGGAGTGTGTGAGAACACGCGCGGTGGCTACCGCTGCGCCTGCACGCCCCCGGCCGAGTACAGCCCGGCGCAGCGCCAGTGTCTGAGCCCAGAGGAGATGGGTGAGGCTCGGGTCGGCCAGCTGGGGAAACAGGAGGGAGGCTGGCCGAGCCGAGCCGTGACTTCCACCCCTACCCACCCATCATCCCCTCGCTGCCCGTAGACGTGGACGAGTGCCAGGACCCCGCAGCCTGCCGCCCTGGCCGCTGCGTCAACCTGCCGGGCTCCTACCGCTGCGAGTGCCGCCCGCCCTGGGTGCCCGGGCCCTCTGGCCGCGACTGCCAGCTCCCCGAGAGCCCGGCCGGTGAGGGCAAGGGTCATCTTGGGCTCTCCAGAGCCCTGTCCGCCGCCTGGAGACCCGGGGCCGCGGTTCCCCCGAGGGTGGGTTGGAGCGGGGGAGGGCGCTCCTCCCTGACGCCGGGTCCCCCTTCGCAGAGCGTGCCCCGGAGCGGCGGGACGTGTGCTGGAGCCAGCGCGGAGAGGACGGCATGTGTGCGGGCCCCCTGGCCGGGCCCGCCCTCACCTTCGACGACTGCTGCTGTCGCCAGGGCCGAGGTTGGGGAGCCCAGTGCCGCCCGTGCCCGCCGCGCGGCGCCGGTGAGCCGGCCCGGGAGGGGTTGCCCGGTAGGGAGTTTGGGGCGGGAGCCGGGGTGAATCGACGCCGCAGACGTCTGACCACCCCCTGCCCTCTCAGGGTCCCACTGCCCGACGTCGCAGAGTGAGAGCAATTCCTTCTGGGACGCGAGTCCTCTGCTGCTGGGAAAGCCCCCGCGAGGTGAGTGTAAAGGGAGGGACAGTGGCGGGGTCCGCGGCCATCGCTGGGATTGGTGTTGACGTCTGCATTCTCCCGGCGCAGAAGAGGACAGCTCGGAGGAGGATTCAGACGAGTGCCGCTGCGTGAGCGGCCGCTGTGTGCCTCGGCCGGGCGGCGCAGTGTGCGAGTGTCCTGGTGGCTTCCAGCTAGACGCCTCCCGCGCGCGCTGCGTCGGTGAGCAGGGCCGAGGGGCGGGGCAGTGGAGGGGC
>NW_020173674.1:6861964-6874872 GCF_003031525.2 Neophocaena asiaeorientalis asiaeorientalis
CCAGCGCGCCACGGGGCTCCGGCTCCGTCGCGAAGTCCGCACCTGTTAACCCCCACACCCAGACATCGACGAGTGCCGAGAGCTGAACCAGCGCGGGCTACTATGCAAGAGCGAGCGCTGCGTGAACACGAGCGGTTCCTTCCGCTGCGTCTGCAAAGCTGGCTTCGCGCGCAGCCGCCCGCATGGAGCTTGCGTGCCCCAGCGCCGCCGCTGACACCACCCTCGGTCTGGTCCTCGGCAATCACCGAGGAGTTTCTGACCGACACTTGAGGCGAGCTCCGCCTCTCGCTTGTGCCCTCACTCGGGGCTCGGACCCAGGGACCCTTCGGGGCCCGCAGACCCCTTCCCCGAGCCCCATGTTCCAAGGGTGCCCATACCAGCTCCACCCGGTTCATAGGCAGATGTTGGGTCTCTCTGGCACTGCCGGCCTTCCTTCCAGAGGGCGTTTCCCAGAAACTGATAAATCAGATCGTGCCTCTTTACTCTGGGTTTTCGAAGTAAATTGATGTCCATGTCCGTGGTGGGCGCAGTCTCCAAAGGGCAGCACCAGACCCCAGCCTCCTTGGAGGGGCTAGACTGAGCCCAGCACAGGGGGTGCGAAATAGAATTTATTGTGGCTCTGATTATGTATATGTGAAATGTGCCTGGCCAGACCGGCCGGGCTCCCAGGGTTTGTACAATAAATACATCTGCGGGGCCTGCTCTCCGAGGCTGGGAAGCGCCCACACCCGCGGTTCAGTCCAGCTTCCGGGTTCCCAGCTTCATGGGGCCCTTGGCTGTCTTTTTCTCAGCGCGTTTCGCCTCCATCTCCCGCTTACGCTCCTCGCGCTTCTTCCGGGCTAGCTCCGCCTTGGCCTGTCCTGGGAACAAGAAGGGGAGGAGGGCTGACGGCGTCAGGACAACCTGAGTCTCAGCTTCCCAGCCCATCCATGCCTGCCCCAGAGGAGGGTAGCCCTAGCCCATCAGCCAGCCAGCCCAGGGGAAGCACTTACGGCTCTCGGCCTCCAGGCCCTCCCAGTTGTCATCACCCCACGAGTCCCGCCTCGGCTGGAAAGGGAAGCGTGGGCTGGAGTGGAGGCCTACTCTCAGTTGAGGTCCACCCCAGGCCTGCACCCTCCCACTGGACAGGTGCCGAGTACCTGGGCACCAGCCTCCCGACGCACTGACAGGGCAGCAAAGGGGTCGCCTTTGTCACTAGGCTCCGGTCCACCCCAGTTATACTCGCTGGCCAGCCGTGTGCCCTCAGGGGGTGGCTCCGGGGGGCTTGGCTCCTGCCAGCCCTGCTCCCATGCATCCTCGGCTTCCCAGCTGCTCCAGTCTGACTCCTGGGATTTGTGACCAGGGTTGCTGGTCTGCAAAGAGAAGGAAGAGATAGTGCCAGAGAAAGGGAGGGAGGGGCAGGCCTCCACCCCACATACACGTACCCTGTCCCACCCAGCTCACCTGCCCAGCCCAGCTGGCTTGGCCCCCAGTACTCCAGTTGTCCTGCTGGGCCAACACAGATTCGGCCTCCTGCTGCAGTGTGGGGAGGAGAGCATGACCATAGGGCCCCCTGTACTCCACCCAAAAGGGCAAGGAAGCCCCCTAGCCCCTGCCCAGCCATGGGCTCCACCCTTTCTTCTTTTGCCTTCCCTCTCGTTTTCTCCTTAGGCCCTGTCTCCCATCAGTAAAGTAGACACGCTGAACCTGGCCTGTCATCACTCCTCCATGAAGCTGGGGAATGAGATCTAGAGTTCCACACCCCTGCCTGTGGCCTCAGGGGTCTCACCCAGAGCTCTGCCCCCATTCCTTTCAGAACAGCCCCACTCCAACCTCAGCCCATGCTGAGCCCAGCCCCAGGGAGGACTGGTTGATTGCAGGCCTGGGAGTGACCTCTCCTTGCTGGTCACAGGGCGGGGTGGGCCCTAGAACAGGTATAGGAGGGACGGGGAGTGGAGGAGAGGAAGGAGGGTCAGTGAGCTGAGCCAACCACCAGCAGCCTGGCCTCTGGAGTTGAGTGGGGGCTCAGCTGTCAGCTCTAACCCGCAAGGGCTGCTCCATGACACCTACTTGCCCAGGATGCTGTGCAGATGAGGACAGGTCTGACTCCAGCCAAGCCCACATGAGTTCCTTGAATGGCAGGGGAGCCTGTGACCTTGAAGCTGGGGTCCCCCGGTAGGCCTCCTCAGCCCCACTCACCTCCAAGCTACCCCAGTCTTCATCATCCCATCTGTCGGCAGCAGTGCTGTCCTCTTCTGCGTCCTTGCTCTCCTCTTGTGTCTCCCAGTGGCCTGAGGTCGTGGGTGTGGCAGGGACAGGGGTTGGGGCTGGGGCAGGAAGTCCTGGGGAGCAGAGGCTCACTGAGTTGCCACACACTGGGCCCCAGGAAGGTCTCAGAGCAGGGCCGAGGTTGCTGGGGGTGTGTAGAGTGGAAGCTCACAAGGGGACTAGACCGTACCGTCTCCTATGTCCCCATCACCATCCCGGGGGGAAGTCGATCAGTAACAGGTCCTGGGTGCCAGCAATCCCAAGCCCTCTCAGTCACCGGTACAGCCGATCTGGGACACTCACCCTCAGGCACGGGTCTCTGGGGAACGTTGGTCTCAGCTGGGGCAGCCGTGGGGTGTGCACGGATCAGTTTAGAGGTGAGTGAGGAGACCCCTGTCACGGCCCAGCCTGCCCAGCTGGCTGCGGCTCCTCCCATTCCAGGGCTGGAGGCTGCATGGACGTCCTTCTCTGGGCAGTGACAGGAGAGACAGGTATGGACACCTCAGGCTTCCATGGGGAGGGTGGTAGGAGGGCAAGAACTGAAACAGAGCAACCTGCAGTGGGCGTCCCCCTTCTCCAGGTACTGTGTTCTCCCAACTGTGAGATGGGGGTGGGGGAGTGATGTACAGTCTGTCCTCTAGGGTTCTTCCAGCTTTCCGATGCTCCAATGAGGTAGAAGGGGGCCATGACAGGTGACAGTTAAGAATGTGGCAAGAGTCACAGGGAACACGAGTGTGGGCCACTCACCCGCTTCGGCCAGCTGGGTGGGGTCCTCCGACACAGACTCCAGTTTGGACAGGAAGCTTCGAATGGCCTTGAAGGCCTGTGGGGTAGCAAGGGGCAGAGCTGGGGCCTCCAAGGTTCCCGTGAGCCTGCCAGGCCAGCTAGGGCCCAGGTATCCCCCAGAGCCCCAGCTCCAGGGCCCAGCCCCAGCTGTGCCTTACCTGGTCCCGCACGGATCTCTCAGGATCCACGGTGAGGCTGCAGAGCACAGGCAGGATCTTGTGGGCGCAATCATTCATCGAGTAGAGGTTGTGGGTGGCGGCGAAGCCCAGAACACCCGCGACCCGGGATGGTGCAAATGGGTCCTTAGTGGCCCGGCTAAAGGCGGAGGTGAGGACCCTGTGTCTGGTCTGGGGTGGGGCGGGAAGAGGGTTCCTGAGTATAGGATCAGTACGGGGCCCAGAACTGACAGGCCTTACTTCCCAGAGCAGATGCCATCCACAGGGCCTCCAGAGTCTAAGAAATGTGAGTTAATCACTAACATAGGGAGAATTTACTTAAAACTCTAGATCTTGGCTTCTCCTCCCAAATCACTGGGCTCACGCTGCCTCAGAGTGACAGGGGCCAGAGCAGCAGCTGCCTCAGGGCTGAGGCCAGTGCCTCCCTCCCCACCTGCACTGCAGACCGACTCATTCATTCCTGTTAAGGGCTTGGGAGCTGCAGGCGTCTGCATTCACAGGCCCTGGCTGAGGGGAGGGTATGCAAGGCCGTGGAGGCAAGCAGGCCTGGGTTTGGTTCCCAGACCCACCACCTACTGGCGGTGTGACCCGGTTCAACTCACTCCACCCTCAGACACTGGGCTGGAGCACCCAGGGCCTAGGTCTCTGGGAGGATGACAGGCCCCACACAAGGAGACCTGGCTCTGGGGGACCTGGCTGTGGTCCCGTGACGGTGACAGAGCTCCCGGCACTTGTGCAGGGCACTCACGCCGGCACTGAGGTAGGAGCCAATTTTGCCCAGGCAGACGGTGGTGTTGCAGCGGATGGGGCCCTGCTCATCCTTAGCCTGCAGCCGCGCGAAGTGCTTCATCAGCTCCACGTTGAGGTTGGTCTCGTTCAGCTTCGGGGCCAGGAGCAGCATGGACTGCAGGGCGGGAGACGGCGGAAAGTGTGGGCTGGAGCGGGCATACTCTGGAGGCCACCAGTGGCCCTGGGCACTGAGGAGACAAAGCCCGCCAAAGCCCTCCCCAACCGACCCCCAACCTGGTCCTGGCCCCTACCCAGAATGCTGAGGAAGGTGAACCCCACTGCTTTGCCCTCCTGTCTCCCATCCCTCTCCATCAGCTCTCTGTTCAGACTTTCACAAAAACACCTCCACATACACTCTCTACCAATTAGCTTGGGTTGAGGTCACCAATGATCTCCATGTTGCTAAATCCAAAGGCCAATTCTCCATCCTCACCAAACTTGACCCCTCAGCAGCTTTGACAGCCCCGAATTCTCCCTCCTCCTCGCAACTTTGGTCTCTTGTTCTTCCAGGACACCGCCCTCTCCTGGTTCTCTGACCTCACCTACTGCTGCTTCTCAGTCTCCTTTTGCTGAGATCTTACTGTTCAGACACCCCAGAGCTACTCCTCAAGCCTCGTATCTTTTACACCTCAGCCTAGGCGAGCTCACCCATCTCACGGCTTCGAATGCCCTTGTTAGCTGACCGTGCCCAGATGCGCACCTGCAGTCCAGACTTCTCCCCTAAACCTCACACACACATAACCAGTGCATGTCCACCTGGCTAACAGACATGCCAAGACTGGGCCTGACCTCCTCCCGCAAAACTGTTCCTCCCAGGGACTTCCCTGGTGGTCCAGTGGTTAAGAATCCGCCTTCCAATGCAGGGGACGCAGGTTCCATCACTGGTCAGAGAACTAAGATCCCACATGCCACAGGGCAACTAAGCCCGAAAGCCACAACTACTGAGCCTGTGAACTCTGGAGCCGGCGCGCCACAGCTAGAGAGAAGCCCACGCGCCGCAACGAAAGATCCCACATGCTACAACTAAGACCCGACACAGCCAAAAAAATAAGTATTTTAGAAAACAAAACGAAACAAAACAAAAAAACTGTTCCTCCCAGTCTTCTCAGTAAATGGCAACTGAACCTTCCAGTTGCTCAGGCCAGAAACCTTGGAGCCATCCTTGACTCCGTATCTACCCATCACCAAATACTGTCAGCTCCACCTTCACAATGCTGCCCCTTCTCTCCACCTGCTGCTACCACTCAGGTCTGAGCTACTGTCATCTCTCATTTGGGCCACTGTAATAGCACTTAACAGTGTCCCAGCTTCCACCCTTGCCCTGACAGTTAGTTCTCCACACAGCAACACAGTGTTTTGCAACAGGTCAGATCAGGTCAGTGCTCTGCTCAATCCCGCAGGGTTCCTGTCTCACTCCCATGAATGCATCAGGTCCCTGCCATGCCCTACGAGGCCCTGGCCCCACCATGACCTCTCAGACTACACTGCCCACAATCATGCCCCTTCAGCCATGCTGAACCTCTTGCTGCTACTCCTACACTCCAGGTACACGCCAGCCTCAGGACCTTTGCACATGTTGTTCCTTCTGCAGGCAACATATTTCCTCCAAATCTCCTCCTTCACCCCTTTTCACCTCTTTTCCTTAAACAACATCTCCTCTGCAAGGTCTTCCCTGATCACTGTTTTTAGAACTGCAAACTCTTCACACTCTCCATCGCTTTCTAACATAATATACTTTTTTCTAATTGTTTATTGTCTGCCAAGCCCCCTCCCCCTCTCCTCGAAAAGAAGCTCCAAGAAGGCAGGGAGCTTGGTCTGCCTGTGCATACTGCATCCCAGCATGGGACACAGGGCCGGGCACAAAGAGTGTCTGCTGAACGGAGGACTATTGGTCATGCCCATCCTGTTGCCCCCACCACCTGCCAAGCTGTACCCACAGCCTGGACCTACATGCAGAACAGTGCTTGCCCCTCCCGTAACCTGCTCGACCCACAGGCCAAAACCAAGGCCTGTGTGTCCTCTGATGAGCCCCCTCTAAGCCTCAGAAAACCAGGGGTGGCCCCTCTGGGCCTGGTTACACCCACCTTGACTGTCTGCTCCCGGATGGCAGGGTTGGTGTCCAGGAAGCCATGCACGACGTGGGGAAAGATCTGGGTGTTGACTGTTGGCTCATCAAGGTACTGGATGAACTGCTCCATCTGTGGTCCGGGTTGGGGCATGAGAAGGCAGTCAGCCCTTCTACCCCTCACCAGAGACATGGGACCAGCCTTAACATGGTTTCTCCACCTGGCAGGCACTGGCTGGCCAGGGGAGTCTCCTGAGGCCCCCACATCACATCTGGCCTCAGGCCCACGTGGACTGGCGAGGCTGCAAGGAGGGTGCTGAGAAGAGCCTGGGAATGGGAGGTGGAGGGCCTGGCCTCTGGTCCTGCTCAGCAGGCTAACTGGTCACACCCCCTCTTAAAGCCTCCACCGCCTGTCTATAAAAAGGAGTGCAACCCCCGCCCAGAGAAGCGCTGTGAGGAAGGCTGGTGTGTTGAGCACCGGAGAGGGAATGTTGCCTGGAAGCACGGGTGGCCCCCACCCTCGATCCCATCAGTCCTGTATGATGTTCCCAGCTGCCCTGGGTTTGGCAAGAGAGACATTATCCCCACTCTAGAGGGGACCGAGCCAGGAGACTGGGCGGCGCAGGGGGAGGCGTTTCAGCCCTGCAGCCCAGGCAGGCGGGACATTCCCAAAGCTGCCAATGAGCCCTGTGATCACCTTGACTTCCTGAGAGCACAGCCCCGCTGGTTCCTCACCGGTGTGTATGTTTCAGGGAGGGGTTTCTGGGGTCCCTGTGTAGCCAGCGCAGGGGCTTGAGCTACTTGCCTGGGGCTGGAGGTGAGGAGGGGGCCTCCCGTGCAGCCAGGATGGGGTCCGGGTGGGGTGGAAGCAGGCAGGGTGTGCCGTGGCCCCTACCTGCTGCAGGAGGCGGATACGCATGGCCCGGTCAGTCGATGAGAACATCTTGACCACGACAGGGATGATCTTCCGCTGATACTCCACAGCGCCGAGGAACTTACCCACCTGAGAGAAGGCGCGGGAAGAGGGGCTCAGCTCCGTCCACAAGACTGAGATGACTTCACTGGGCTCATTTCACTCCCTCAGGCTCCCTGCTGATTTCCCAGGGTGGGAACGGGGTGAGGGCGGGGGGGTGGGGCAGGCACATCCTCAGCAGCCCCTCTGCCCGTACTCGTCTCAGTCAGCGCTGCCCTTAACCCTTCTGAGTCAAGGCCTTTCTTAGGAGGCTCACAAAAGCTCTGTGCCCTTCCCTACAATCAAGCACCTAGACACCACATGCACACAGAATTCTGCCTGTAATTTCTGGGGGTTCTCAGCTCCACAAGATTTACTTGCCGTCTTCCCCGCTTCCCACATGCCAAGTTCCTTTGGGGAAAGGGTTCTCCCACCGAGCGGGAAATGGCAGGTGCCCCGGTAACAGTGGGCTGGGGTCTGAGGAGGGGGAGAGGATCCAGCCCCTAGAAGGCAAGAGAGCTAAGCGCCGAGTGGTCAGGAAGGAGGAAGGAAAGTGAGGTGGTGAGCAGGTGATCCCCTGGGCCCTGGGAACCAGAGTGCCCAGGTCAGACCAGGGAGGCTGTCTTGAGGAAATGGAGGAAGGGCTATAGGCTCTGAAGGAAGGAGTGTTTGGAAAAAGAATTTTGGAGGCACAGGGTGTCCCTTCCCCAGGGACAAGAAGTCCCCACCACCTCCCTGACAGCTGGTCAGGTGACCCTGACTTGCTGAACCACTGGACGTCAAAGCTCCTCCTTGGACCTCCCTGGTGGAAAGCAGTTAAGAATCCGCCTGCCAGTACAGGGGACACGGGTTCAAGCCCTGTCCGGGAGGATCCCACATACCGCGGAGCAACTAAGCCCGTGCGCCACAACTACTGAGCCTGCGCTCTAGAGCCCGCGAGCCACAACCACTGAAGCCTGTGTGCCTAGAGCCCGTGCTCCGCAACAAGAGAAGACACCACAGTGAGAAGCCCGCGCACCGCAACGAAGAGTAGCCCCCGCTCGCCGCAACTAGAGAAAGCCCGCGCACAGCAGCAAAGACCCAACACAGCCAAAATAAATAAATAAATAAAATTTAAAAAAAAAAAGTACACACATTAAAAAACAGCTCCCCGTCACGTGGGCTTGGATCTCCCTGACCAGGCTGCCCCTGCCAGGACACCAGCGAGGCTGGCCACGCCCTTGGCCTCTCTTCTGCCCTTCAGACCTACTCAGCCAGTCTCTGGGCCCACAGTTCCTGAGGCTCCAGGCCCCACTCACCTTGAACAGCGGCGTGAGGACAACAGCCCCTGCGCTGCCAAACTCGAAGGCGGTCAACAGCTGGGGCAGCACCTTGTGGCGGCAGAAGTCCTCAGGGAATGAGTCTAGGCTCTTGCTCAGCTCTTGGAAGAACTTTTGCTTCTCGGCTGGCTCTTTGATCTGGGGGAGCATGGACAGGATGCAGGGAGCGGGAAATCAGCCTGGTCACGGTCTTGTCAGCCACGGGCAAGGATGGGGGTCACCTCCAACCCAAAGGTAAACTTAAGCTTGGGGTGCCAGATGGGCTGGGTTCAAATCCCAACTCTCCCATTTATTAGCCGTGTGACCTTAGGCGAGTTCCCCCACCTGTAAAATGGGGTAGTAACTACTGTCTCACAGAACTGTGCCGAGGATTCAACCAGAAAACGCACATGAAAGCTGCCTGGCACACTGGAGGCGCTCAGTCAGTGACCGTCATTATTGTCACTGCCACCTGGCCTGCTGCTGTGAAAGCAGCCACTAGGGGGATCAAGCCCTTTACCAGCGTTGCCTCTGCTCCTCAGGACAACACAAGGTGTGAGTGCCATTAACCCCCCGGCACAGACGAGAAAACAGGCTTAGTGAGGCCAAGGGGCTCACTCTGGCACCCTGGGCCTGGCTGGGTTGGGCACACCTGCAGCTCCGTGGGTGGAGGTCGTGGCAGGCTGTGGAAATGCAGGGATGAGGTGCAGTTTACCCCCAGAGCTCGTCCTCCCACTGGGCCCGAACAGGCCAGGCTGTCAGCTCGATGGTCTCCTTCAGTCCTCCTAACCTCCCCGAGGTTGTAATACCCACAACTCACACTTCCTGAGCACAAACTACGTGCCAGGCAGGTTACGTGCTAAAACCTTTACACAGATGAAATAATCCAATGAGGAAGCTGAGGCACAGAGAGGGCAAGGAGCTTGTCCAAAGTTACACAGCTAAGAAGCCATCAAGGAAGGGTATGACCCGGTGGTGTGGCACCTCTGCTGTGCTACAGGCTGTGAAGAAGTGCTGTCATTCCCCCATTTACAAAGGAGGAGACTGAGGCTCAAGGTCACCAGGCAGGAATGGTAGGGCATGGATTATAACCCTGTCCTGTACGCTTCCAAAGTCCCTGCGCTCTCTGCTGTACCCTCACCGCCAGAGCTGCTGCCTGGGCCAGAAGAGGTGATCTCTAACTGGGGTTGGGGAGGACCTGGTTGGCCCTTGAGCAGCTCAATCTAGTGTGGGAGGCAGGCTTGGTGCTCTGACGACAGGGTTCAGGGGAGCAAAGGCCCAGAGAGAGGCCAAACCGCATCCAAGGTCGCACACTGAGAGTCACAGCCGGGATCTCTCCACCGCTGCGTTCAATGATGGGAAGAGGGGCCACTGGGCACTGCCCTCCCACGCTCTCATCGGGACCTGCCAGAAACAGCCTATTTCCTGTGGGGCACATATTACGGAGAAGGGCAGCCCGGCAGAGCCAGCCATGTGAGAAGAAGAACTCCACGTAACAGAGCTTCTGCTGTCCCTACACTGCCCAGGAGGCAACAGGGCTCAGCGTTTCCAGCACCTTCTCCTTCAGCTCATGTTCCCATCCTCGGAAGGCCTCCCAGCCCCTATCTGAGTCAAGATTCCACAGACCATCGAGGTCTGTGGAAGTGTCTGTCACTCCTCCCCCATTCCGGATTCTCAGTCACCTCTCTGTGTGCCCCACACAAGGCCGGGTCAGAATGGGTGTCCATGGCAGAGCCTCCCTCCTTCATTCCCTACAACAGTGCTATGGGTCAGCAGATACTATAGTTATTCTCACTGGGCAGATATGGAAACTGAGGTTCAATGAGGTTAAGCTGAGGGGTCCCTCCTTACCATCTTTCCATTTGCTGTTCCTTCTGCCTGGAACATTCTTCACCAGTTACCATCCCCATGACTCCCACCTTCACACCCTTCAGGTCACAGCTCAAACATCACCCTTGAGAGAGCCCTTCCCTAAACACCCAACCCTCACTGTTTTCCTTCCCAGCACTTATCCACATTCCAGGAAGCACAGCTTTCCTCATTTATGGGTTTTTTGTCCCTTTCCCCCAGTGAGAGTCCCCAAGGCTGGGGGCCTGGTCCATTTACCCCCCACTAGATCCCTGAGAGCAGGGATCTGGGTCTGACTCTCCCTCCCCACCCTGCTACCCACACCACAGCCCAACATTCAGGGCCAGTGCCAGTTAACAGAGTGCCAGGAGCAGTCACTAAGCACCCACTATGTGCCAGAAACTACACTATGCAAGTCAAACTCACTGACTCCTCACCCTGCTCCTTTGAAGTAGGTGCTGTTATTAGGACTGAACTTCAGCCAAAAGAAGTCACACATAAATGACAGTTGGAGCCAAGGTTTGAACCCAGACAGCCTAGCTCCACAGTCTGTGCTTGTCTCCTGGGGTCTAATGGTCAGGGAGCCTATAAAGTGGGGACGGGACACAGGGGTGCGGAACGTAGGGCCAGAGCCCAGGGTGGGGGCAGGGGACTCACCTGAATCTCTTCCAGGAAGAGGTTGGTCTCCACAAAGCGGTTGTTCATGAAGCCACCAGGTGCCCGGCAGTTCTGCAGGAAGCGGGCTGGGTTGGGACGTACCTTGGGGTTGGCTCCAACCAGCTCACAGTAATGGGGCACCAGTGACTTGGGGATCTGTGGGAGAAGCGTCAGGGTCAGGGCAGGGGCTGGCTGGCTGGTGGAGAAGGGCCGGGTGGGGTCAGACACTCACCTTCCCAGGGTTTCGTAGGGCGGCTGCACGAGGCAGGGGCCCATTGAAGACTTCCCAGATGAGGCAGCCCAAGCGCCACATGTCAGCTGACCTGAGGCAGTGACCAGAGTTGCTCAAGGCCCTGCCACCTGCCAGCATAGGCCTCCAATCTACCCTGGGCACTAGGCACTCACTGCATGGCAAACCCTGGGCTGTGTCCCTCAGCTAATCCTCCCATCAGCCCCAAGAAGCACATTTCATTAGCCCCATTTGACAGATAAGGAAACTGAGGCTCAGAAGAGCAAGGACATCCACCCCAGGTCACACAACTTTAAAATTCAGAACCACCTGACCCCAAAGCCTGTGTTTATCCTGCCCTACCTCCCTGAGGATCCTGGGAGCAAGGAGTGGGCCCCACCCTGAGGACCCTAGTTTCCTCCTCAGTCAGGTGGCAGGGGATAGGGGAGTGCCAGCTAATCTAGGGGTCCTGAGGCTGCAGGGGCTTCCAGAATAGGGCAGGGTGGGGCATGCCACCACCACCACCCCCCCACAGTCACCCACCACTTCTCTCTGACCGCTCTGCCACTGCCATCGGCCAACTCCGGGGGATCGTACTGCTCAAGCTCGGGGATCCCCTTGCGGGAAGGCCCCCCGCCATTGCCCTGGGCGGAATACATGTAGTCCAGGCCCCCAAGCTTCCACTCGCCAGCGCGGTCCACGAACACAGCGGCCATGCAGACATTGTTGTGGATGAGGCTGCAGTCGTTGACCAGGAAGCTGAGGGCTTTCTGGGGACAGAAGGAGCCATCACAGCCCAGTAGCTGCAGCCCCCATCCCTGCTCTCATCACCACTGCCCCCCACCTCACCACAATCTGGTGTAGCCCCCAGGAGAGCTCCAGTTCCCTCAGGTCACCAGCCTCCGCTCGCGCCTTGAGGTACGCTCCCAGCGGGGTCACAGCCTCTGTCACTATGTGGAGGCATCTGTCTGTCTGAAGGGGACACAGGGGATCAGGGAGGGATGGGGCGAGAGGAGGGCGAGATGAGAGACATGATGGGGAGAGGGGTGGAGAAGACGAAGTCAAATCTGGGGGGCGCTGGGGCAGAAGGGCTGGAAACTGGCAGGAAGGCAGAAGCCAGGAGTGGGAGACTGGGAAAAAGTGAGGGGCAGAGACAGGGCAGACTGAGCAGCAGGTAGGTACCTCCAGCCCATCGATGTAGGCCAGGATGTTGGGGTGCCGGAGAGTTTTGAGGCGCTTGAAGGCAGCTTTGGCCACCTGGGTCTGCTCTTCGACGCCGGGCTTCACGTCATACACGAAGATGGACACCGGGCTGCCTGTGGCCTGTGGGAGGGCGGAGCGGCCTCAGGTGTGTGGGCCGGGTCCTGGGCAGACCACTCCACCTCCGAGATGGTCCCCGGAGCTGGTTCAGTGCCGGAAAGGAAGGGCCGCCGGCCTGGTCTCTCCCCAAGTCAACCCTTGGGGACTGAGTCGGGCCCACGTAACCCTGGTTGGGTCCGCCTGTCGGTCCCTCGGTCCTTCCGCCCGCCACGTCGGCACTGCCCGTCCCCCTCCCCCGGCCCGTAGCCCTAGAGGCTCCGCAGCCACGTCAGGCGGGCGCGACGCGGCGGAGCCGGCGGCGCTGACTAGGCGAGACCGAGGTCCGCTGCGGCCTGCGGAGCGGGGTCGCTCTCACCTTCTTACGGCCGCGGTGCAGGACCCAGGGCCCAGGAGGGCCGCCCTCGGGGAGTTCCGGGCTGAGCTCAAACGGGAAATCCCGGACCGGGTCCCGGGCAAAGAACCACATCGTCCCCGCCGCCGCCGCGGGAGCGGGGTCCTCAGCTCCTGGTCCTCCGGCGGCCCGAGCCGGGGCGGGGCGGGG
>NW_020173674.1:6874964-6883524 GCF_003031525.2 Neophocaena asiaeorientalis asiaeorientalis
GGAGCCTATGGGCGGAGCAGGGGCGGAGGGGAGCCGGGAGACCACCCCTCGGCTGGCCACCGGGCCTGGATAGAGCGCGCTGGCTGGGAGCCGCCAGTTACCAGGTTTGGCGCCCTGGCAGGTCACCCAAACTCTCAGCGCCTCTGTGTCCTTAAATCTAAAATATGGGTGGTAATAGAGTCCACCTCCCAGCGTTATATAAGGATTAGAGCTTGAGAAGGGGCTGAGGATAGGGAAACCGAGGCAAGGAAGCTGAGAGATAGGGAGACAGCTGGAAGACGAAGTCGACAGACAGACATGAAGGGGGTGCAGTGTTCAGTAGGGAAAAGGCTTAGGGAGGGCGATTGTACCCAAGCCAGACTCTCTGTCCCACCAGCCAGTGGGCACCTCCAGGATCCGATGAGGCATCGTGTTGGTGGAATGAGGAAGTGACCAGGGGAGAGAGGCACAAGGAAGCAGAGCCCCGGAAAATGAGCGTGGTTGGGGAGCAGAGAGTGAAGCAAAGGCCCTGGGAAAGTCTAGGAACCCTGGGATGGGGGAGGGGACCTGGGGGAGGGAAAAGGCAGTGACCCCAGGAAACGAGAAGGATAGAGGAGGAACAGCCCAGCAAGTCTAGAAGAAGCCAGGGGGCCAGGAGGGGCCCCTGCTCTCCTGGGCCCAGCAGACTTGGCTGTCTGGTCTTCAGGGCCAGAATCTCCTCCAGGTCCCCCAGTTGCCTGTGCAGATAGGGGCTGTCTGTGGCAAAGTGGTGTCAGAAGCTCAAATGCCATTCATACTGATGGAGACCCAGCCCCTTAGCTGGACAGAGCCCAATGTCCAGAAGTGGCTGGGCTGGCAATGGCTCCTCTGCAGGTAAGGTCTCAGGGGACCCAGGGTTGGGGACAGACCCGCAACCACACCCTACGGAGCATGGATAGATTCTGGGACTGATTATGAAACGTCTGGTGGGGATGCCTTTGGGAGTGGATTCAAGGGCAGGGATGCCAAAGTCAGTAGAGCTGGGTTTGAATCCCAGCCCAGCCCCCCTCACCAGCTGTGAGAACTCACCTTACCTGGGAGCCTCAGTTCCTCCATCTATAAATTGGGGTGCCTCACCTAACATAAAACAGCTGCTCAGCGGAGACTTAGTCTCCCTTTTCTTGTCCAAGTACCTGTGCAGGACACTCAGAGGGAGGATCAGACACAGTGTTGGCTGCTCGGGGCCGAGTAGAAATAGTAACTAGAGATTCTTCTGTGGCTTCGCTAGGAAGATGCTGACAACACTTTGAATATGGAATTTGCAATGTTGGAGCGTGGGGATCATCTTGTCATGGGAGGGGGGCAAGCAGAGGGCTTGAATGCCAGAATACAGAGTCTGAAACTGTTTGATTTTTTGGTTTTTTTTACTTTTTGGCCTCACCGTGTAGCCTGTGGGATCTTAGTTCGCTGACCAGGGATTGAACCCGTGCCCCCCGTACTGGAAGCGTGGAGTCTTAACCACCGGGCCGCCAGGGAAGTCCCAGAGTCTGGAACTTTACCCTACCGAAGGCTGAGCTATGAGTTTGTGAGTGTGGAATGATGGAACATGGCAGGCTGGGGCGGGGTGATGCTTTGGGGTAGAGATCACGGTTGGAGGGGAGGGTTTAAGAACACAGGGTTCACGTGGTAGTGTTTAGTTAGTGGCACATTCTCTATGCACCTGCCAAATGTTAGGCCTGTGCCATGCAGGGCGCCTCATGGAGAGGAAACCAGTGCAGGAAGGGCAGGGCCACTGGGCTGGGGGGAGATCTTGGAGTCCCAGTGCACAGAAGAACAGCGAGGAGGTAAAACAGACTGGGCAGAGGACACCAGGAAGCATAGTTACAAATGAAGAGCCAGAAAGGGATTTGCCTCCCAGATTCTCTAAGTAACCCTGCTTCTCCAGCAAAGCTTGGCGCAGAGAGGCTAGCAGCCTAGGAAGGAACAGCATCCCTTTCCCAAGTTCTCACTTTGAGCCTGTCCTCACATTGTGAGCCCTCCATTTCATCAACTAGAAAATGAGGATAATACCAGTTCCTCGTCACTGCCCTATGTGGGGGACCAATGTTGTTCCCACCTTACAGATGAGGAAACTGAGGCTCTGAAGGCTTACGCAGTAGGAAGTGGCAGTGCCTGAGTGCTGCTGGCTGCTTCCCTCACCTGCCAGGATGAGCGCACACAGCCCTGCAGCCCTGCCATGACCCTAGGAGGCCCCAGGGCAGGCAGGCCTGGGGTTCACGGGTGCATCAGGAGGCCCGTTGCTCCAGAGGAGATACAGTAGGATGTCAAGCAGGAGAACCTGTAGGCAGATGCCTCAGTTCGAATCCTATATCTGTGAGATCTTGGGCCAGCCACTTCACTTCTTTTCCTCATGTGTAAAATGAAGATTATAAAAGTAACTATGTAAGTGTTTGCCACTGTGGTGAGTAGAAGTATTCGGCCCCATATAAATAGCACACTGGGAAGGGAAATGGAAAGCCTTGAAAAGGAAGCTGTAAACAACAATTGTGGCATGGATGCAAGATGAAGAGAGGGTGATTGGAAAGGTTTAAAGATGGAAGTGATTTATTAAGCAGAGATCTTCAGGAGATGACATGGGAGATGAAAACAACCCATGGAGGCGGAAAATATCAATAAAACTCTCAGAAGTGTTGCCTCCGATAACAAGTCTCGGTGAGGAAAGGAAGCTGGAATCACGGTCAGTGCTAGGCCAGTGTTTTCAGTCTTGCAATACATTAAGGTAATGAAATGATTTTATTTTCTCCAGGAAACTGATGGCTCTTTATTACAACTGTAATTTT
Source organism: Neophocaena asiaeorientalis asiaeorientalis (assembly GCF_003031525.2). Classification (NCBI taxonomy): domain Eukaryota; kingdom Metazoa; phylum Chordata; class Mammalia; order Artiodactyla; family Phocoenidae; genus Neophocaena; species Neophocaena asiaeorientalis. The sequence goes on from NW_020173674.1 coordinate 6,877,763, forward strand.
TTATTATTAGGTAAGTAATGTTCCTCTCATTTCATGAAGAGAAACATTTTTCAGTTCCTACGTTGATAAGCAGTAAAAATCCTTTGGTTCTGAATACAAATCCTTTGTATTCACGTAACATTCTGCCCTCAGAGCATCAAGAGTTGGGATGAGGAAGAATTTGGGATTTCAGGCACTGCTGCTGGGAATTAATTGGCACAGCTGTAGTGAAGGACAAGTTGGCAATACCTGTTAAGCAGTTTCCCCCAGTCATTCCACTTCTAGAAATGTATCCTACACAAACCCTCATTCAGGTATGCAAAGATTTATACAAAGCAATGTAATTGGTAGAGCCTGGATTATCAAGCCAGACCTCCTGTATCCTAGCTCTCTGCTTATGAGCTGTGTGACTTTGGGCAAGTTACTTACTCTCTTTGTGCCTCAGTTTTCTTACCTATAAAATGGGTGGAATAATAGTATCTAGTTCATAGGTGTGGTATGCTCAAAGATATCCACATCCTAACCCCTGGAACCTGTGAATATGTTACCTTACATAGTAAAAGGGTCTTTACTGTTTTGATTAAGTTAAGGGTCTTGAAATGGGGAGATTATCCTGGATTATCTGGATGGGCCTGATGTAGTTACAAGGGTCCTTGTAAGAGGAAGGCAGAAAGATCACAGTGAGTAGTAGGAGGTGGACAATGGGAGCAAGAGGGTGGAATGATGGGAGGAAGGGGTCATGAGCCAAGGAATGCAGGTGGCCTCTAGAAGCTGAAAAAGACAAGGAAACAGATTCTCCCCTACAGCCTCCAGAAGGACACAGCCCTGCTGTCACCTTCATTTTAGACTTCTGACATCCAGACTGTAAGATAATGAATGTGTGTTGTTTTAAGCCACAAAGTTTGTGGCAATTTGTTAGAGCAGCCGTAGGAGCTAATACACTAGGCATGTCGTGAGGATTCGTGAGTTAGTACATGTAATTGCTTCAGTGCATAGGATGAAGCAAGTGTTCCATAAATGACATCTCTTCTGTGGATCATAGGGCTGTTCGTAATCATGGAAAACTAGAAAAATCCAAATGTCCATCAGGAATGGAGTGATTCAACATTCCATCCATACTATGGAACCACAACAACAGTTGGTAAGAAAGAGGATTCTCTACAGGTTCTGACATGGAGAAATGATGATTATGGTAGAGATACTACAGCTGTTTTCTGAGTGCCCCCTGCATGGCAGGCACTGAGCTAGGTGGTCTCCCTACAGGATCTTGTCTGATCTTCATAACAATATGGGGGCTCTGCGCCAGTCAGAGAGAAACCACAAAGTGATTTGAACAAGGAAAGTCTAATGTAAAGAATTATTAACTGTAACAGGATTGGAATAACAAGGAATTGGCTAGTAAGAAGTACAGAGAACTCTAGGGACTTCCCTGGTGGTCCAGTGGTTAAGACTCTGCACTTCCATTGCAGGGGGCACGCATTTCAACCCTGGTCAGGGAACTAAGGTCCCGCATGCCCCATGGCGAGGCCAAAAGAGAAAAAACAAAAAAAAAGAAAAAGAAAAAGATTGGGATTGACATATATACACCAGTATGTATAAAATAGATAACGAATAAAAACCTGTTGTATAAAAATAAATAAATAAATAAATTTTTAAAGAAAACAAAAAGATGTATAAAAAAAAGAGAGAGAGAGAGAGAGGAGAGACAGAACTCTAAAGAATACAGGAATAACAAGTATACGGAGCTGCCCCCAACCCTAGGGCCGAGATAGAGCCCGCCTCCTGCCCCAAGTCTGAGATCCAGATTTGGCTGGAGAGGGAATGGCTGGGGCTCAGTGGATAGTAGAGAAGTTGCTCAAGTGCTGTGCACACCCCATGGAACTTGCTGGAAAACCACCCTCTAGGGTGCTGGGGAAAGCTGTTCATGGGGAAGTGACTCACTAGAAGCGGTCCACTTCTCCTAGGGTTGGGGCTGAGGGCTGCTGGCCACCTGCACTACAGGAACCCGTTGCTAGAAAAGCTGCCCTGGGGAGGTGAGTCGAGAAATTGGCCGCGCTGCAGAAGCCCGCCGAGAGGAAAGCCTTCAAACCCGGAAGTAAAACCTTCATCAAGCAGTGTCTGTTAGCGCCCTCTGCTGGTAAAATTTAACATTGTGCCATCTGGCAAAGGAAAATTATTTAAAGGGCCCGGATTCATATTCACAAAGCGGGCAAACATGATGAATTTGGAGCTGAGAGTCAATAAATTAATAACTGGCACAGAATCATTACTTTCACTTTTGCAGGTGAGAAAACTGAGGCTCCGTAGAGGGGAAGCAGCACAACCAGTGCTAGGATTTGCTTTGCTCTACAAAGTGCTTAGAAAGCCGATTGCAAAATTATCCATGTTATGTCATTGTGGTAATAACTCCACCAACCATAAATATGCACAGACACACTCTCCAGCGTGAAGGAATACATACCGAACGGCAGTGGTTTCCTCCAGGACATGGGGATTACAGGGAGCTCTCCTTGCTGTATTATTAGATTGAACAGTATGAAATTGCTGTCTTTATATGTCAAAAATAGCGGAATATTGGTAAATTCATACAGTTCAACATAACATTTATTTCTTTGATGTGATGTTTGAAGTTTTCACAATAAGTGAATTCCTTTTGTAAACAGGAAACTATATATGTATATATATACTTACACACATACATATGTATATGTGTAATTTCATTATATATGTGTAATTATATATTTTTCATTATAAAAACATATATATAATATAAATGTGCATATTATGTATGCATGTATGAATGCTTTGGAAAATCCCCCCTCCACCTGTCTTTTGCCAGTTGAGGTATATTTCCCTACAATAAAATAAAAACTTTAAGTTTAGCTATCAGGGCTCCAAAGACTTCAGGGGAAAATATTTCTTGTTCAACTCACTGCAAGATTCTGAAAGCCACTTGCTAGTGGTCCATGCTTTGTTTCTTGATGACTTACCACAGGATAAAATGATCAGTTGTGTTTTTTCTACTTATTTTAGGAGATTTAGTCATGAAAACAGAAAAACTGCTATTAAACAATGGTGGATCTTATGTGGCAGTTACCCAAATTTAATTTTAGAATTAAATCTAAGTCTAAAAATTGATAATTAAAGAAACATTTAGGGAATTCCCTGGTGGTCCAGTGGTTAGGACTTGGCGCTTTCACTGCTGTGGGCTGGGGTTCAATCCTTGGTTGAGGAACTAAAGATCCTGCAAGCTGCGTGATGTGGTCAAAAAAAAAAAAAAGTAAAAATTTAAAAGTCTGCAAAATTGTATGAGAATAACTTTAAGGTAAAAGTTACTTTGCCTTCATTACTATTACATTTCAAAAAATTGTTCTGTGGTTTTTGTTTTGTTTTTATGCTTGCTTGTTTGGTAAATACAATGCCTTAAAAAAAGAAGCTGTTCATGATTCTGGCCTGTTGTGGCAGGCAGAATAATGACCCCCTAAAAATGTCCATATCCTAATCCTCAAAACCTGTGAATATGTTACTTGACAAAGGGGGAATTAAGGTTGTAGATGGAATTAAGCTTACTAATCACCTGACCTTAAGATAGATTATGCTAGTAAGGTGGATAGCTAGTGGGAAGCAGCTGCATGGCACAGGGATATCGGTTCGGTGTTTTGTGACCGCCTGGAGGGGTGGGATAGGGAGGGTGGGAGGGAGGGAGATGCAAGAGGGAAGAGATATGGGAACATATGTATATGTATAACTGATTCACTTTGCTATAAAGCAGAAACTAACCCACCATTGTAAAGCAATTATACCCCAATAAAGATGTTAAAAAAAAAAAAAAAGATAGATCATGCTAGATTTTCCTGGTGGGCCCAGTGTAATCACAAGAGTCCTTGAAATCAAAGAAATACAATGCAGCAGAATATATATTCTTCTCAAATATACATGGCACAGTGTTCAGAATAAAGTATATGCTAGGCTGTAAATAATATAAAGTGTGTTCTCTGAAAAAATAAAAAAAAATAAAGTGTGTTCTCTGAACACAATCAAATGAAATTAGAAATGAGTTACAGAAAGAAATTTTGGAAACTTAAATATGTGGAAATTAAAACTAACAAACTCCTAAATAAGGAAGAATCAAAAGGGAAACTAGAAAATATTTTGAGATGAACAAAAATGAAGACAGGGCTTCCCTGGTGGTGCAGTAGTTGAGAATCTGCCTGCTAATGCATGGGACATGGGTTCAAGCCCTGGTCTGGGAAGATCCCACATGCCGCAGAGCGACTAGGCCCTTGAGCCACAACTACTGAGCCTGCGCGTCTGGAGCCTGTGCTCCGCAACAAGAGAGGCCGCGATAGTGAGAGGCCCGTGCACCGCGATGAAGAGTGGCCCCCACTTGCCACAACTAGAGAAAGTCCTCGCACAGAAACGAAGACCCAACACAGCCAAAACTAAAAAATAAATTAATAAAAAATAAATGAAGACAAAACATACGAAAACTTATGGGATGCAGCCAAAGCAGTGCTTAGAGGGAAATTTATTGCTATAAATGCCTATATTAAAAAAGAAGAAACATCTCAAATCAATAACCTAAACTTCTATCTTAAAACACTAGAAAAAGAAGAGAAAACTAAGCCTGCAGCAAGTGGAAGGAAGGAAATAATAAAGTTAAGAATGGAAATTGGGTGGGGTGGGCAAATTGGTAGAAGGGGGTTGAAAGGTACAAATTTCCAGTTATAAAATGAATAAGACATGGGGAGCTAATGTACAGCATGGTGACTACAGCTTCTAATACTGTCTTGCATATTTGAAAGTAGCTAGGGGAGTGGATCTTGAAAGTGCTCATTATAAGAAAATAATGTTTTGTAACTATGTATGGTGATGGATGTTAACTGGACTATTGTGGTGATCATTTTGCAATATATACAAATATTGAATCATTATGTTGTACACCTGAAACTTTAAAAAATTAAGTCTAGAAATCTGGAAAAAATCAATTATTTTTTTTAAAGTGTGGAAATTAATGAAATAGAAAAACAATAGAGAAAAAATAATGAAACCAAAATCTAGTTCTTTGAAAATATCAGTAAACTTGACAAACCTTTAGCTAGGTTGACTGAGAAAAAAAATGAGAGAAGACTCAAATTACTAGAATCAGAGTGAAAGAAGGGACTTTACTAATGACTTCATAGCAATTAAAAGGATTATAAAGGAACACTATAAGTAATTGTATGCCAATAAACTAGATAACTTAGATGAAATGGACAAATTTCTAGAAATATACAAACTCCCAAAATTGACTCAAGAAGAAAGAAACAATGTGAATAGATCTATAACAAGTTGAGATTGAATTAGCAATCAATCAAAAAATAAATAAATAAAAAAGCCACCAAACAGGAAGAAAAAAACTACATACCAGGGACTTCCCTGGTAGTCCAGTGGTTAAGACTCCATACTTCCAATGCAGGGGACACGGCTTCGATCCCTGGTCAGGGAACTAAGATCCCACAAGCTGCACAGTGTGGCCAAAAAGTAAACAAACAAACAAAACCCAAAAAAGTACATGCAAAGAAAAGTCCAGGGCTTCCCTGGTGACACAGTGGTTGAGAGTCCGCCTGCCGATGCAGGGGACACGGGTTCGTGCCCCGGTCCAGGAAGATCCCACATGCCGTGGAGCGGCTGGGCCCATGAGCCACAGCCACTGAGCCTGCACGTCTGGAGCCTGTGCTCCGCAACGGGAGAGGCCACAACAGTGAGAGGCCCGCGTACCGCAAAAAAAAAAAAAAAAAAAG
>NW_020173674.1:6883910-6884624 GCF_003031525.2 Neophocaena asiaeorientalis asiaeorientalis
AAAAAAAAAAAAAAAAAAAGTCCAGGCCTAGATGATTTCACTGGTGACTTCTACCAAACATTTTAAAAAGAATGTTAATTCTTTACAAACACTTCCAAAAAATAGAAGAAGGAACACTTCCCAACTCATTCTATGTAGTCACTACTACCCTATACCCAAACCGGAAAAAACATCACAAGAAAACTACAGACCAAAATCTCTTATGAATATGGATGCAAAACTCTCCAAACCAGTAAACCAAATCCATCAACATATATTATATATATACAATATATACAATTATATATATATTATATATATAATTATATGCCATGATCAAGTAGGATTTATCCTAAGAATGAAAAGTTGGTTTAACATCTGATAATCAATTAATGTAATGCACCATATTAATGGAATAAAAAACCAAACCAAAAAAAAATGATCCTCTCAATAGATGCAGAAAAAGCATTTGATAAAAATCGAACACACTTTCATGATAAAAATACTCAACAAACTAGGAATAGAATGGAACTTCCTTGGGACTTCCCTGGTGGTCCAGTGGTTAAGACTTTGCCTTCCAACACAGGGGGTAAAAGCCCACATACCTCGGGGCCAACAAACCAAAACATAAAAACAGAAGCAGTATTGTAACAAATTCAATAAAGACTTTAAAAATGGTCCACATCAGGACGTCGCTGGTGGCACAGTGGTTAAGAATCCGCCTGCCAGAAAAAA
>NW_020173674.1:6885066-6909283 GCF_003031525.2 Neophocaena asiaeorientalis asiaeorientalis
AAAAAAAAAAAAAAAAAAAGTCCAGGCCTAGATGATTTCACTGGTGACTTCTACCAAACATTTTAAAAAGAATGTTAATTCTTTACAAACACTTCCAAAAAATAGAAGAAGGAACACTTCCCAACTCATTCTATGTAGTCACTACTACCCTATACCCAAACCGGAAAAAACATCACAAGAAAACTACAGACCAAAATCTCTTATGAATATGGATGCAAAACTCTCCAAACCAGTAAACCAAATCCATCAACATATATTATATATATACAATATATACAATTATATATATATTATATATATAATTATATGCCATGATCAAGTAGGATTTATCCTAAGAATGAAAAGTTGGTTTAACATCTGATAATCAATTAATGTAATGCACCATATTAATGGAATAAAAAACCAAACCAAAAAAAAATGATCCTCTCAATAGATGCAGAAAAAGCATTTGATAAAAATCGAACACACTTTCATGATAAAAATACTCAACAAACTAGGAATAGAATGGAACTTCCTTGGGACTTCCCTGGTGGTCCAGTGGTTAAGACTTTGCCTTCCAACACAGGGGGTAAAAGCCCACATACCTCGGGGCCAACAAACCAAAACATAAAAACAGAAGCAGTATTGTAACAAATTCAATAAAGACTTTAAAAATGGTCCACATCAGGACGTCGCTGGTGGCACAGTGGTTAAGAATCCGCCTGCCAGAAAAAAAAAAAGAGAATCCGCCTGCCAGTGCAGAGGGCATGGTTTCTATCCCTGATCCGGGAAGGTCCCACATGCTGTGGAGCAACTAAGCCCATGCGCCACAACTACGGAGCCTGTGCTCTAGAGCCTTTGAGCCACAACTACTGAGCCTGTGCGCCACAACTGCTGAAGCCCATGCGCCTAGAGCCTGTGCTCTGCAACAAGAGAAGCCACCGCAATGAGAAGCACGCATACCACACGAAGAGTTGCCCCGGCTCACCGCAAGTAGAGAAAGCCCACACGCAGCAACAAAGACCCAACCCAGCCAAATATAAATAAATAAATTTATTATTTTTTTAAAAAGATCCATTATATATATAATGGAATAAATTATATATAATTATTATTCATATATATAATGGAATATATACTCAGCCATTAAAAAGTATGAAAAGTTTTTTTTTTTTTTTTTGCGGTACGCGGGCCTCCCACTGCTGTGGCCTCTCCCGTTGCGGAGCACAGGCTCCGGACGCGCAGGCTCAGCGGCCATGGCTCACGGGCCCAGCCGCTCCGCGGCACGTGGGATCTTCCCGGACCGGGGCACGAACCCGTGTCCCCTGCATCGGCAGGGGGGCTCTCAACCACTGCACCACCCGGGGATCCCTCAAAAGTTTTAAAAAGTAAATTTAGAAAAAAAAAAATGGTCCACATCAAAAAATCTTAAAAAAAAAAAAAAAAAGAATGGAACATCCTTAACCTGATAGGGCAACTATGAAAAACCCACAGCTAACATCATACTTAATGGTGAAAGACTGGATGTTTTTCTCCTAATGTCAAGAATAAGACAAGGATATCCACCTTACCACCTCCATTCAACATTATACTGGAAGTTCTAGCTAGGGCAATTAGACAAGAAGAAACAAAAAGCATCTAGGCTGGAAAGGAAGAATTAAAACTGTCTCTGTTTGACATGGAAGCAACCTAAATGTCCATCAACAGAAGAATGGATAAAGAAGTTGTGGTACATATATGCAATGGAATATTACTCAGCCATAAAACAAGAACAGAATAATGCCATTTGCAGCAACATGGGTGGACCTAGAGATTGTCATACTGAGTGAAGTAGGTCAGACAGAGAAAGACAAATATCATATGATAGTGTTTACATGTGGAATCTAAAAAAAAGGTACAAATGAACTTATCTACAAAACAGAAATAAACTTACAGAGGTAGAAAGCAAACTTATGGTTACCGGGGGTAAGGGGGGTAGAGATAAATCGGAAGATTGGAATTGACATATACACACTACTATATACAAGATATATAACTAATAAGGACCTACTGTATAGCACAGGGAACCCTACTCAATACTCTATAATGGCCTGTATGGAAAAAGAATCTAAAGAAGAGTGGATATATGTATATTGTAACTGATTCTCTTTACTGTACGCCTGAAACTAACACAACATTGTAAATCAACCATGCTCCAGTAAAAATTAAAAAAAAAAAAACTATCTCTATTTGCAGATGACATGATATTTTATACAGAAAATCCTAAGGAGTTCATGAAAAAGCTATTAAAATTAATAAAGGAGCTCAACAAGGTTGCAGGATACAAGATCAATATTAAAAAGTCCTATACATTAGCAATGAAATTAAGAAAACAATTCCATTTACAATAGCATCAAAAGAATAAAATATTTGGGAATAAATTTGACTAAAGAAGTGCAAAATTTATACTCTGAAAATTACAAAAACATGGTTGAAACACTAACGTAGATCTAAGTCAGTGGGAAAGCATCTCACATTCATGGGTCAAAAACTTAATATTATTAAGATGGCAGTACTCCCCAGATTGATCTACAGATTGAGCACAATCCCTATCAGAATTCCAGCTGGCTTCTTTGTAGAAATTAACAAGCTGATTTTAAAATTCACATGGAATTGCAAGGGATTCATAGTAGCCAAAACGATCTTGAAAAAGAACAAAATTGGAATACTCAGCCATTAAAAAGTATGAAAAGTTTTTTTTTTTTTTTTTGCGGTACGCGGGCCTCCCACTGCTGTGGCCTCTCCCGTTGCGGAGCACAGGCTCCGGACGCGCAGGCTCAGCGGCCATGGCTCACGGGCCCAGCCGCTCCGCGGCACGTGGGATAACATCATACTTAATGGTGAAAGACTGGATGTTTTTCTCCTAATGTCAAGAATAAGACAAGGATATCCACCTTACCACCTCCATTCAACATTATACTGGAAGTTCTAGCTAGGGCAATTAGACAAGAAGAAACAAAAAGCATCTAGGCTGGAAAGGAAGAATTAAAACTGTCTCTGTTTGACATGGAAGCAACCTAAATGTCCATCAACAGAAGAATGGATAAAGAAGTTGTGGTACATATATGCAATGGATGTCAAGAATAAGACAAGGATATCCACCTTACCACCTCCATTCAACATTATACTGGAAGTTCTAGCTAGGGCAATTAGACAAGAAGAAACAAAAAGCATCTAGGCTGGAAAGGAAGAATTAAAACTGTCTCTGTTTGACATGGAAGCAACCTAAATGTCCATCAACAGAAGAATGGATAAAGAAGTTGTGGTACATATATGCAATGGAATATTACTCAGCCATAAAACAAGAACAGAATAATGCCATTTGCAGCAACATGGGTGGACCTAGAGATTGTCATACTGAGTGAAGTAGGTCAGACAGAGAAAGACAAATATCATATGATAGTGTTTACATGTGGAATCTAAAAAAAAGGTACAAATGAACTTATCTACAAAACAGAAATAAACTTACAGAGGTAGAAAGCAAACTTATGGTTACCGGGGGTAAGGGGGGTAGAGATAAATCGGAAGATTGGAATTGACATATACACACTACTATATACAAGATATATAACTAATAAGGACCTACTGTATAGCACAGGGAACCCTACTCAATACTCTATAATGGCCTGTATGGAAAAAGAATCTAAAGAAGAGTGGATATATGTATATTGTAACTGATTCTCTTTACTGTACGCCTGAAACTAACACAACATTGTAAATCAACCATGCTCCAGTAAAAATTAAAAAAAAAAAAACTATCTCTATTTGCAGATGACATGATATTTTATACAGAAAATCCTAAGGAGTTCATGAAAAAGCTATTAAAATTAATAAAGGAGCTCAACAAGGTTGCAGGATACAAGATCAATATTAAAAAGTCCTATACATTAGCAATGAAATTAAGAAAACAATTCCATTTACAATAGCATCAAAAGAATAAAATATTTGGGAATAAATTTGACTAAAGAAGTGCAAAATTTATACTCTGAAAATTACAAAAACATGGTTGAAACACTAACGTAGATCTAAGTCAGTGGGAAAGCATCTCACATTCATGGGTCAAAAACTTAATATTATTAAGATGGCAGTACTCCCCAGATTGATCTACAGATTGAGCACAATCCCTATCAGAATTCCAGCTGGCTTCTTTGTAGAAATTAACAAGCTGATTTTAAAATTCACATGGAATTGCAAGGGATTCATAGTAGCCAAAACGATCTTGAAAAAGAACAAAATTGGAGGACTCACTCTTTTCCGATTTTTCAAAAATAAATTTACTTATTTTATTTTTATTTATTTTTGGCTGCGTTGGGTCTTTGTTGCTGTGCCCGGGATTTCTCTAGTTGTGGCGAGCGGGGCTTTCTCTAGTTGAGGCAGGCGGGGGCTACTCTTTGTTGCAGTGTGTGGGCTTCTCACTGCGGTGGCTTCTCTTGTTGCGGAGCATGGGATCTACATGTGCAGGCTTCAGTAGCTGTGGCTCACGGGCTCTAGAGCGCAGGCTCAGTAGTTGTGGCGCACGGGCTTAGTTGCTCCGCGGCACGTGGGATCTTCCTGGACCAGGGCTCGAACCCGTGTCCCCTGCATTGGCAGGCGGATTCTTAACCCCTGCGCCACCAGGGAAGCCCTATTTTCTGTTTTTAAAACTTACTCCAGGGGCTTCCCTAGTGGGGAAGAGAGCGGGGTGGGGAGCCCGGGTGGGGGGTGTGCCCAAAGCTCAGGAGTAGGCTGGGGAGAGAGACCTCCCGGAATCGAGGGTGTAACCCCGCGGACAAACAGCCTTCCAGCCTCCTGCCTTGGCTCATGACGTTTCCCTCCCTTGGGGTGACTTTCCTCCTGTCCTCGCACGAGTGAGTCCCAACATTTTGGCAAGGTCCGACTCAGATGCCTCCTACTCCAGGAAGCCCACCCTCCTCCCAGCCCCGGAGGCCCTTGGCCCGACCACAAAGGCCAATACACCCAGCATTCATGAGCATGTCAGGGCTGATGGCGCGGGCTCCCTGAGTACAGGGCCCATGTTGCTCTGTCACTGGACCCAGGCACAGCTGGCTGGCGAATGTGTGTTGAGAATGTAAGTTGGGTGTGTGCCAGGCTTCCTGGATTCAAATCTCAGCCCGGTGACTGCTGGGGGCACATGGATGAGTGTTACGAGTGAGCGAGCGGAGGCAGGATGGGACAGTCTGGTCAGGCAGAGGGATGAAGGGACAGCATTGTCTCCCAGTGGCCTGGCTCCACCTGGGCAGAAATGGGTGCAGCTCGAGCCACCTGTTCATCTGTCAGTTGCCTGGGCCCAGGAACGTCTGGTTCCCAGGGACAACATTTCAGCTCTGAGGTGGGCTGGCCTGGGAACCGGTCGACTTCCTCCACCACCCCTCTCCCTCCCCCAACATCACTTCTCTGGGGCAAGTGGCCCAGGTCAGGCGGGGGTGAGAGCACGCCCCCCTTGCCCCCCTGCTCCACGTCCTCACATCTTCCTTCCCAGACTTGTTGGCCCCCCACTGCCCTACACCCCCTCTGCTATTGTTCCAGGCTCCAGGCAGGAGCTGGGAGGGGCCAGGGCTCAGGGGAGGCCAGGACCACCTCACTTCTCTCCCTTTTGACTCCACCTTCTGGGGGCACCTGGGCTGCCAGGAGGGCTGGGTATGGGCTTCCCTCCCCGGTGGGAAAAGGAAGGGAGGCCACACCGTTTGCTGGGTATTGGCAGTGTCACAGTTGCAGGTCTGTGATGCTGAATCCTGGTGGTGCCTCTGGGGCTCCCACCCCTGGACACAGGCGCTGAGGTGGGCTAGGGACGGGGGTGGCTTCCGGGGAGGGTTTGGAAGCTGAGGTCTAAGGCTGGGCAGCTGGTGTGGCCAGGGCAAGTCACCCCCAGGTCATCTCATGGAGTCTGGGGTTTCACATGCCCTCTGCATTGCCCCACCACAGTGGGGACCATCCCCTGAGCCCAGCCCAGATATGCAACAGACCCTCCGACAGCGCTCAGTCCCCCACAAACTGGCTCCGGCTCTCCCGGCAACAAATGCAACTCCACCCTTCCGGGCCAGAAGCCAGGCTCACCCCAGCGCTTCCTCTCCTGTCCCACGAAGGCCACCAGCAGGCGATCTGGGCTCCAATCACCTGGTACCACCACCTCCGCTGCCCCTCCCCCAGCTGCCAGGCCACCAGCCTCCCTTGCTGCGTCCCTGTAGCAGCTGCCTCACTGGTCTCCCCTGCACCCCCCTGTCCTCCATCCACCAGAGGGATCTTTACAGAATGTAAGGCAGGTCACCGGACTCCACTGCTCAAGACCCTCCGACAGCTCCCACGTCACTCACGCGAAGGCAGACGCCCCCCACCTTGGCCTGTGAGGCCAGGGCCACCTGTTCTGTTTCCACTTTGCCCACTCTCGGGCTTGGCAGGACTGCTGTCCAAAGTAAAACACTTTGGATTCTACTAAATCTGGTCCATGATTCCATTTGTTCCAGATTGTTCCAAACTGTTGCATTGAGTTCAGTGATGAGTTTCTTTGCCTGAAACCATAAAGTTGAAGTATCACATGTAATAGTGAGTTGATTTGGTGCATTTCTCGGTTAAAAAATAATAGTCATGGGCTTCCCTGGTGGCATAGTGGTTGAGAGTCCGCCTGCGGGTGCATGGGACACGGGTTCGTTCCCCGGTCCGGGAAGATCCCACATGCCGCGGAGCGGCTAGGCCAATGAGCCATGGCCGCTGAGCCTGTGCGTCCGGAGCCTGTGCTCCGCAACGGGAGAGGCCACAACAGTGAGAGGCCCGTGTACCAAAAAAAAAAAATAATAATAATAATAGTCATTATAACTTGCTGTATCATTTTTGCAACTTTTCTGTAAGTCTAAAAACATTATAAAATAAAAAGGTTATTAAAATAAAAAAGATGGGACTTTCCTGGTGGCGCAGTGTTTAAGAATCCACCTGCCAAAAAAAAAAAGAATCCACCTGCCAATGCAGGGGACACGGGTTTGAGCCCTGGTCCGGGAAGATCCCACATGCCACGGAGCGACTAAGCCTGTGCACCATAACTACTGAGCCCACGTGCCACAACTATTGAAGCCCGTGCGCCTAGAGCCCTTGCTCCTCAACAAGAGAAGCCACCGCGATGAGAAGCCTGCGCACCGCAGTGAAAAGTAGCCCCTGCTCGCCGCAACCAGAGAAAGCCTGCGCGCAGCAATGCTGCCAAAAATAAATAAATAAATAAAATTTAAAAAATAAAATTAAAAAAAGGGGGGGGAATTCCCTCGCAGTCCAGTGGTTAGTACTCCGCGCTTCCGCTGCTGGGGGCGCAGGTTCGATCCCTTGTCGGGGAACTAAGAAAAGGGGTGTGGGAAGGGGAGAAATTGTACTGAAAAAGGAATCACTGGGCTTCCCTGGCGGTGCAGTGGTTGAGAGTCCGCCTGCTGATGCAGGGGACGCGAGTTCGTGCTCCGGTCCGGGAAGATCCCATGTGCTGCGGAGCGGCTGGGCCCGTGAGCCATGGCCGCTGAGCCTGCGTGTCCGGAGCCTGTGCTCTGCAACGGGAGAGGCCACAGCAGTGAGAGGCCCGCGTACCGCAAAAAAAAAAAAAAAAAAGCTGTTACAATTCAACAATAAAAGGATAAACATCCCAATAACAACACTGGCCAAAAAAAAACTGAATAGACACTACACCTGAGAAGATATATAAATAGCAAGTAAGCACATGAAAAGATACTCAGCACTACTGGTCATAGAGAAATGCAAATTAAAATCACAATGAGACACCACTACATATTCACTAGAATAGCTAAAATGTAAAGATATGACCACCTGGTGGCGCAGTGGTTAAGAATCCGCCTGCCAATGCAGGGAACATGGGTTCGAGCCCCGGTCCGGGAAGATCCCACATGCCGTGGAGCAAGTAAGCCCATGTGCCACAACTACTGAGCCTGCGAGCCACAACTACTGAGCCCGCACGCCACAACAATTGAAGCCCACACGCCTAGAGCCCGTGCTCCACAACAAGATAAGCCACCACAAAGAGAAGTCCGTGCACTGCAACCAAGAGTAACCCCTGCTCCCCGCAACTAGAGAAAGCCAGTGCACAGCAACAGACACACACAACACAGCCAAAAATAAAAACAAATAAAATAAATAAATTTATTTTAAAAAATAAAATAAAGATATGATCATACCAAATGATGGTGAGTATGGAGCAATTGGAACTCTCATACACTGTTGGTGGGAATGCAAAATGGTACAACCACTTGGGGAAATAGCTGGGAAATTTCTTAAAAACTATGCATCATAATTACTAAAAATGGGAAGTAACTGAAATCATAATATCCATGCAATGGAATACTACTCAGCAATAAAAATAAACGTTGGTTGAACAAACAAGTGTATTATGAAGTATTCCAAGGACAGGGTTTGCAATACTGCATTTGTTCACTAGATGGCGGCAAAAGCCCACTCATTTCCAGTTCCATACATTTGCACCTCCTGTGGCTACTCTTCTCACTGCAGCAGGCAGACAGGGCATCATTCCCATTTAAACAGAGGAAAAACAGAGTCCTGGAAAGGGCAGGTGACACTCCATTTGCCGACTTGTCAGAGCCAGGAGCCAGGATCTGACCTATGTCGCCTATATTTTCTGAGCTTCTGAATCAACAACCCTGCTAGAGGGCTTCCCTGGTGGTGCAGTGGTTGAGAATCTGCTTGCCAGTTTAGGGGACATGGATTCAATCCCTGGTCCAGGAAGATCCCACATGCCGCTGAGCAGCTAAGCCCATGCGCCACAACTACTGAGCCTGCACTCTAGAGCCCGCGAGCCACAACTACGGAAGCCTGCATGCCTAGAGCCCGTGCTCCGCAACAAGAGAAGCCACCACAATGAGAAGCCCGCGCACCGCAACGAAGACTAGCCCCGGCTCGCCACAACTAGAGAAAAGCCCGTGCGCATCAACAAAGACCGGAACGTAGCCAAAAACAAACAAACCCTGCTAGACACTCCCACTTCTCACTTTCCCCAATACCCTGCCCCTCCCTCCAAGTCTTCTCATTTTCCTAGTTGCACCCTTACTGAAGTCAGAAATCTGCTTCCCAAATCCAAACCAACTAGCCCTGGGCCTGGGAGACTTGAGGGCAAGTTTGGAGAGGCTGGGAAATGGCGGAGCTGTCACTTAACTCAGGTTTGTTTTAGTCACCCACTGCAGTACTGGAATTATAAGAATAATGAAATCCAAAGAAAAAGAAAAAAAAAACCCAGAGTGAAAAAGCCTTTTGTACAGCTGGAGGAGTAAATAAAGGACTTTCCTGGGGTTCGTTTATATTATCAAGATCTAGGCCCCTGCCTTGGACATAACCTTCAGAGGAATTTTATGGTGGCCTCCTTCTTTTTGTGCTCAGAAGGAGGAAATGACTTCTGGCCTCCTTCTTTGCCCCTTCCTGTCGTTGACCCTGGCCTTGACATTTTCCAATCCTGGCCAGTTTTGAGCCTGCTCAGCACCAGGAAACATGTAGCCCCTGGTGAATCCCCAGCCTCTCCTCTCTTACTCCTTTGCTCTCCAGTGAAGTCCTTGCGCTTCCTGGGAGTCTTCCAGCTCTGCAAGAACAGAGACTTCTCCAAAAGATGCTGAAACTGGGCATCAATTCAGAATAGGCACTTAAGCCCAGGGACCATTGTGTTGGGGGCTGGTCTGCTGCTGACCTGTCTGGACAGTTGATTTTATTATTTTAATTGAAGTATAGTTGATTTACAACGTTGGGTTTCAGGTGAACAGCAAGGTGAATATACATATAATTACATATATATTTTTCATTCTTTTCCATTATAGGTTATTACAAGATATTGAATATAGTTCCCTGTGCTCTACAGTCGGTCCTTGTTTATTTTCTATGTAGTTGGACAGTTGATGCACATTCATGCACTGAAGTAAAAGCAACAGAGAATTCAAGTGTTGGGGACCAGGGTTCAAATTCCAGCCCTGCTGCCTTGCCAGCGACCCAATCAGAGCTTGCTTCCCCATTTGCAACACATGAGCAACTTAACATTGAGTTCAGTAATGTAGGACAAAGCTGTTTGCTGAGGCCCCTCCCCTCCACTGGGCTGAGGGTGTGGCCAGGCTGGGAGACCGGTGCTAGGTGAGCATCTTCTTCAGAACTGTGTCCCACACTTGGGTTTCACTGGCCAGGTTTCCTGGAAGGAGGCTCTCCTACTCGTTCAGGGTACACAGGGACGAGCAAGGAATCTCAGGGGTTTAGAAGATGGGCAGGACCGTGAGGGTTTTCCAGTTGCAAGGGAGAGGGATGATCTGCAGGTTTGCAGGCCATTCCACAGGACAAGTAACATGACCAGCTTGTAGCTTGGGAAATGACAAATGATTAAAAAACGGAGTCACTTAAGACGTCAGCGGGAACAGCAGAGAGCTTTTTAACCAGTTTTAAGTACTTTCATAGAAGAAATGGTTAATACCGCCCCTCCCCATGTCCCCCAGCTGTTTTTCTCCATCCCAGCCCAGCTCACGGCCAACTGCTTAACAGCAGAAAGTAGGCTGCTTTAAAGGAAATGTCCGTTTTTTTCTGTAGGGACGTTGCTGGGTCCTTCAGCTCACCCAGTGCACGCTTTCCCCCCTCCAGGTCCCTGCTCTACTTGGGAGATTAGACTGCATGACAGTGCAGCATAACTTATTAGACAAGTTAAACAGGAACAAGGTAGAACACCCACGAAAACACCCACCCAAACCAGTTTGATTTGTACACAAATGAATCACACCAATGAAAAGCTTTTAGATTTTTATTAATATGTAATTAAAATTTTCAATAGTGAGACTTCTCCAAATACTAGATACATGAGGAATACCTGAAAATTAAAGACAATGCAGTTATTATATTAGGTTCCTATGTAAATACAAACCAGTTCAGACTTGTGACAAATGAAAAGATAGTTTGAAGTTACTTTTATCTTCCACCTCCCCTAACTCTAGAGCCTAGCACCTGAAGCAAAAGAAGAAAAACAAAAGAGTCCTGAGAGCAGAGTTAGTTAAAGTCAAGCAAAGATGCCACAGGGATTTGAACCCCGTCCTGGAAACCAGGAGTGCCAACCACCAGCATCTTTTGCTTTTTTTTAAAAGCTAGGAAAAGGCCAAAAAGCAAAACCTGAGAAAACAAAACCTTTTGTTTTCTCAGGAAAAGAAAAACCTTTATAAATAACCCTACTGAAGAGCACTGGAGAATCTGCTTCAGCTAAGATGCTAGCTTGGCCAAGTCTGTTATGTTCACCTGAAAAAGTCTTAGCAGAGAATTTTTGCAATCCCCCCCAACAGCCCCTCTCAACTGCTAAAGTGCCTGTCTACTTCAGTTTATACCTTCCCACCCAACATGACAGTTCTTAAATGTTATTTCTCCATTTACTGGTTTAAGTTTCTTTTAATCACTGGATAATAATGCCACACATCTGAAACATCTTAGAGCTTTTTAGCTGTGGTCTTAATATCATTAACTATTTGCAGGCAAAGTAATGGTCATTTCTAGTAGTGCAACCCACCGAAGACCTTGGCACCAATTACCTTAAGACCGATTAGGGATCATGCCCACAAGGATCCAAGCTACCGGCAGCATCGAGGTGAGGGGTGAAGGGTCTGCGCTAGGCCAAAGGCAGGGGGTGGCGATGTGGCAGAGAAGTCACTTGTGGGGAGACCTTGCTTTTTAACAGGCTTCTGGAAAAGCTAGGGAAAAGTGGTTGCCCGCTTTCCCCCTTTCCCTCCCCTTCAAGCATCGCTTCTTGAGGTTTGGGCTTTATTAAGAGCTGCTATAAAAACAGCTGAGTTGTATGTTAGGACAAGCCCAGGGGTATACAAGGTACTAGAGCATTCGTTTGGATGCTTCACTCCCCAAAAAGACAGCCTCGATGCATTGTCTGCAAAGGGTGTCGTTGAGGCAAGTCCTCATTTCCTAACAGAAGATGGGGTTGAGAGGCCGACACCATTCTGATTGACCTTGGTATAATAGCGCTTTGCTGTCTCTCTTGCCACAGGAAGGCTCCGTGGTTGTCCTACTTTAAGCCTTTGGTGCTTTTAGTGAGGGTTACCTGAAAAATCTTAAAAAAAGGCTTAGCGCCCACCTCACCCCTCCACCCCCAGGCCAACAACCAAGTTGCTCATGCCGTTGACACCAGCGTAAAGCTGAAGGTCATTTAGTACTGAATTACCCGTAACAGATCTGACTTGGTATTGTAAACATAGAAAAAGCTTGTTCACCTGTTGTCCTCATTTTGTCCACTGGTGAATTCAACTGGAAGCTCCTTCTATAGTCTGAAGAATACCATCTGAAAGAACTAGTGGTTCCCAATCCCCACATTTAAAATGCAATGTTTGGTTTGTTTATTAAAAGTAAATAAGCTATTTTTCCTTACTGGGTCTGGCTTCTCTGGCCCTTCGCATACGTCTGTTGTTTTGAATGTTCCTGTATATAAGAATTAAGACCGAGGGAGGAGAGAGAGAAACCCGGCACAAAGACAATGCACTAAGACCACTGAACTGTTGTTAAACATTTCCACTTGCCAGTTAAATTTCGTGAAGACTGTTGTTCGTTTGAAATTTATTTCTTGTCACTGATTTTAAAGTTGCATCTGGAAAAGACTAAAGGCTTCAGTGCCCTCCCACCCCCTTACCAGAAGTGAACAAAAAAGCATTTTACCTAAAAGCACAGCAAAAGGGACTTTGCTTCAATCACAAACACGAATGCTTAAAGCTGCAGAAATTTCCTCAACACTCAGCCTTTTATTACTCAGCTGGATTTTCCTTCAACAATCACTATTCCAAGCATTGGGGAAAACACAACTTTTAATCATACTCCAGTTGTTTCACAATGCATTCTAATAGCAGCGGATCAGAACAGTACTGCATTACTTGCCAACAGAACAGACAGACCTGAGATCAAGACAACTGCATTCTGTGTAGTCTGCAAAAAAAAAACTAAAACAAGTAAGCCCCACCCTCTCCTCCCTTCCCTCCAAAATCAGGGGGGAAAAATTTACTTGAGTATGCTGATAAACTCACTGCAAGGTCTCACACTCACTAGTAGAACAGAAGGCAGAGCCAAGTGCTTATATGCAAGTCAAAATCCTGAACAGCTTCATGAAGGATGAAATGAAGCCTCTGCAAAGGAAAATTCTTTAAAAAACCCACATGCCCTCCCCCACACCAAGTGCCTATATAAAAGGCCAATAGTGTAGACATCAGCTACCACTAGATAACACGACTGTAAGCATTTAAAGTTAACATGCAAACTGGAAACGTGGACAGTATGATCTCTCATTACTCTAGTTTAACCACTAGACTCCTGACTTTCTGAAACAGCGTAGGTGTTACCTGTTTTCCTGATCATAATCTCCCACCTGTCTAAGAGGTATTTATTCCTTATTTAGAGGGCCTCTATTGCCATGTGCCTGGAATTATTAAATGCTCATCACTTTTACGAAGGATAAAATTTGTTTTTCCTGCCTTAAGTTAAATTCGTTCTTCCGCTCAACTCCTGATCTTGTCCGTTAAAGAGTGTTCAAAGTTTCTGAAAGATGAGAAGAATCCCCCCAAGATTGCCCAACACTAACTAGACAATTTTATTTAAATAAGGAGACAGCTTTCTAAAAGCATACATTCTCTACAAAGTATTTTATTTTGAATAATTTAACGGTTTTCTGCACAATACACACATCATTTGAATTTTAGCAAGGTTAACAGTCTGAATTCTGGTTAAAGCACGTCATGCTACCCTTTCATAGGCTTTGCAGAGACTCAATGCTAAACAAATGTTCTCAGTATTATACACATTACCTTTATTAATCTCAAGAGGCTTTAAGGCATTACTAGCCTCTGAGTCAAGTGTGCTAACCCATCGTGGAAGCCCACAGGCACACCAAGTCCTGTCTCACTTTAAAAGGCTGGATAGGAAAATCCCTCACAATCCCGGAATCCCTTAGGTAAGGGACCTAGGACCTCCACAGCTCTTAGCAAAGGTAAGCACTTATCCCTATCATGCAATACTGCAGATACAAGTTAAACTTATCTGTTAACAGCTGCCTGCTGTTTTCTGCTCCCAGATGAAATGAAGCAACTCTTCTGATAATGAGAAACCTGTCTGAGGCAAACGAAAGATTGGCAAACAGCACAGCCTCCTCCTCAATCCACTTGATCCCACTCATTTCAATTATTTCAGCTTCTTTTATTCCAGGATTAACGTGTAGCATTATCATTTTCATTTCATTTCGCTTTTTTATTCTGCTTTTGTAAAAGCAGTATTGAGATGGACATTTGATCTTCATTGTATTTCTCATCATTTCATTATTTCTCATCATTATTTTTGTGGATACAGCTTGATAAGCCAAACTTTAAAGTGGTAGACTCCATTAACTTTAAATTGGTAGCTTTCATCATTTGCTTAATTTTTTTTGGCATATGCAGACAATGTGTTCATCAGTAGTTAAGGATCTCGGGGTTATGCTTTTTCCCCATGTAGGTATGATATATAATCTTTTCTGCCTTTACTTATCATTCACCAAGGAGCTGCTCCCCTCTCCATCTAGGCCATCATACTGCCAGGCTGGTTATGACTCAGAAGATGTTATCTGAAAAAAGTCTACAGGAAAAAAAAAGGGTTTCCCCTCCCTCATCAACAAAAGCCCACCCTCTTATCAGTTATAATTTACAAATACTTAGATGCAAATTTGAGACAGTTTACAATAATTTTGAATCATACCTTAACATCCTGTTTTGCAGTCACACACACAAGTTTGTCCTACACTAAAAAAATATGCTTGCTTACATACAACTGAAAATAGAATCTTACTTGATAATATAAAAGCTACCATCAGAAGAAATCCCTTCAGGATCATTAAGCCACTTCCTTTGCTCTGAAGCTCCTACAGTAGTATTAAGTTTTATTAAACCACCTGAAAAAAATTCCAAAAGAGAACCACACACTACCATATGCAAACAACTTAAGCATTTAAAAAAATTCCCAAGTTTTTAATCTAAGGCAGCCCAGTGGGCTAGACCAACCCCCAGTCCACCATTTTCCTTCCCCAAGCCCTACACTTTAAATCCAGTCAATCTTCATGAACTTCCCCAGCTGTCAAATTCAAAAACTGGGGGAAAACAGAAACTAGAAAATTGGGAGTTACTTGCCACCTTGGAAGTTGAGAGTTCTTTAGTTTTCCATCCTAAGTATTTAAGTTCTCTGGTATGAGTTATCTGAAATCATAAACTAAACAATTACCTAAACCCAACCCTCCCAATCCCAACCATAAGCCACTGCCAACTAATTGCCAAAATGTGCCCCTCCCCTTTAGTAAGTTATCTTACAAGTTACAGGATTTGAAAACTTAACTTCAACATTTGGCCTAGTCAAGCTCTTCTGAAGTTCTGCTGAGATGACTGAATATGAACCAAAGCTGCACTGGGCTGCTGTGCCTTTCCGCTTCACTGGGGATAGATACTCTTCCAGGGAAAAGCAGCTCCAATCCCTGAAGGTGTTGGTGCCGAACAGAGCAGCAGTACAATCCTTCTCTAACTCACTTTGTCAATAGTACTATAGCATCTGTGGAAAATCTCAGAGAAACATTTTCGCCCCCACCCTCTTCCCCAAAATACTTCAAGGAAAAATAACCAGTTACATACTTTAACAAGTATCTGATTAAGGGGTGGAAAAACAGAATAACTACCAGCCATTTCTCCAATGGATAGCTCCGCCACAGACCTCAAACGAGAGCCGCTTGTGCTCTCGTTTCTACAAACTGTAAACCTGTGGTGTTCTCATAGTCCTGATACTGGATTTCCTTTTTTCCTGTTACCTTGAGTCATTTGCCTTTGGAATTCTAGACAGACCTAAAGGGAAAAAAACTCAAAACATATTTTGCCCCCCCCCCCAAAACTTTCCCCCCAGAATTACACACCCAAGCTACACATTCAGTAAACTTTTAGAATACAGGGTGAGGAAAGAAAAATAGGTCCTCTATTCACGAAATTGAAATGCTTCATTACCCCAAGCTAAATATAAAACCTGCTTACACAACTCGCTGAAATCCTCTCAAAGTCGTTCTATCAAATCCATTTGTTTTCCCTCATATTGGTTAAAAACAAAAACACTTGCCATCTACCATTCCTCCGGGCCTTGGTAGTCTGCCCTCAAAAGCTCCAGAAAAGATGCATGAGAAAATAGGCCTGCAAAAGAGAAACCTACGACACCCGAAAATCGGCCTACATCCCCATAAAACCCTTTATGCTTAAGTACACAACTCCCCCATTACCATTAGGAAATTCGAAGACATTACCATACTCAATTACAAAAAAAAAAAAAATTAAAGAGAAAAAAACAACCCACGATACGGACGACCTCACGGATTTTTTTTACCACACCACTGGCTCTCCCTGCGGGCCTGGCACACTGGGCTGCCGCTCTAGGATCCTCTATCTATCCTCCACACCGCCTGCTCGCCTCCTCCGCGTGGTTGCCAAGCCAAGCCGCACGCTAGCTTCGTCACCACATCGCACTGGCCTCTTCCTTCCTGGGATCCTCTCCTAGCTTCACCTCCAAATCGTTAGGGCTCCTTCCTTCTTCCTAGCTTCCTTCACCAAATCGCACTGGCTCCCGGGCTCCTCTTTCCTATATTCACGAACTGCCGCTTGCTCCTCAGTCCTAGTTTCACCAAACACTGGCTCCTGGAATCCTGTCTGCGGCTCCTGTCTTCCTAGATTCACTGAATCCACTTCTGTGTAGCACCTGGGTCAGCTGTTAATTAGCGCCTAGTCCTCAGAATTTAAAAATTCATCTTAGCGCAAAGTCCAATGCAAAAATGTTAACTTGACGGTTATTCTTGCTCTTGGATTTCCTTCAGTTACAAAGTCCTTTAAATTTTCCAAAGGAAACTAAGCTACTGTATTCACAGCCTTTCAAATGTTTAACTCTTCCAAAAACATTCTTAGTTTTTAAATTACTTCAGTCCTTTTAGTAGCTTTTTGCTGTCATTTTAAACTGACTTCCCTTCTAGTTTTGGGATAGTCTTCTAAGTTGGTTCTGACCTACAGCAGTTTAAAAACCCTCATCTTCTCAAATCTAACTTCTGCACCACCAGAATTAAGTTGATGGGCTTTTATAATTCTTTTAACTATAAAAAATTATTTTCCTTAGTTTTTGTTCCTTTACTTTATCCAATTTTTTGGCTTTGAACTTCCCCATCTTCTAATTTTTTTTTGACGTCTATCTGGTATGCTTATGTCCAATAGCTTGTTTTTCATTTTCTATCTGAAATACTCGACCGTATGTTCAACCTTCTTTCTCTCTTCTAGTTTTGTCTACTTTTTCTTCCGCCTCCTACCTTCTGGGCTAAAATTAGCTTTTCTGTCTTCTAACAGGCGTATTTTTATCTTCTACTTTTCCTATCTTCTCTAGTCTTTTCTTCACCTTCCTGTACTTCTGTCTTCCGAGTTTTCCACTTCAAATTTCTTATCTTCTTCCTCAAAATCTTTATCCTACCACCCCTAATTATTATTTCCGTCGGCTTTAGCAAATAAAGCCCTTATAATCAAGTAGGCTTCAAATGTCGCAATTTTTATTGCGCCATGAATTTGAAGGCATGTTTCTTAAATCACCTTCAGTTAATTTTCTTAAAAGACGGCCTTTAAAGAATTTTAATCCTCTACAACTTGACTTTTTTAAATGACGGTTAGGTTCTGTTTATGTCACCCTACGTTTTAACGTTAATCTAAAAGGCTGCCTTTCATTTAAGAAAATTCCGTACTGTGCAGTCCTATTTCTTTCAGCAATTCCTTTTAAAATTATTTTTTTCACTCCATGAAGAAGTTTCAGCTCCTAACCTCCGCCATGTTCTAAAATTATTTTTCTTCCTTTCTCAACCTACTCTTTAAATCTTCATATTTCCCCTAAAATAATCTTGTTATCAAAGTTACTCTAAGAATTTAATGCAAAGCAGTATCTCAGTATTCTATTTATAATTCCTACAGAATTATATCTATCTCAGCAGAAAAACTTATCTGTGGTCTCCTCAGGCAGCGCCTCCTCCCTCACAGCAGCCTCTGCGCTCGCTGCCTCAATACCTGCCACCCCGCCCGCTGCGGCATATTTATAGAGGAAGGACGGCTGACACCTCCGAATTTCAATACCCTTCCGCCGCCTTTGTGAGGGAAGCAAAAATAGTTCCTCCGGAGCGGTAAAAATAGAATCTGGTTGACGAGACTTCCTAGACTCTTAAGTTTGTGCAACTTGATCGCAAGCCCTGTACCCAGATTTTTAAAACTTATTAACAAGTAGATTTGAGCTGAAAATTTGGGCAAAAACAATGAAAATCACATTTAAATAGACCAGCTTACAAAAACTCAGAGCCATTACTTGGGAATGTTTTAGCAACTTTTAAAATACTTCTCGTGTTTCCTTGGACTACAGTGGGTACAACTTAGTGCTTTTTGAAGGAAGGTTAAACTAGGTTTGCTGACGGCCTGCCTTTCCATTATGTAACCCAGCTTCAGCCTCACAAGTACAGACCGCAGCCATTTTAGAAGCGAAGCGTTGCAGTTTTTCCCCCAACGGCCTCAAGTCCTGCGAGGTGGTTCTGAGGTTTATACCGCAACCGGCCTGTTTGCCCTTTTATTCATGAAATCCGATCGGTCCAGGTTATCTGCTTAAGAATTCTACTAAATGTGTAAGTCCACTTCTCGAAATGTCTCCAACAGCCACAGTTTATTGTCGTCTTCTGCAACAGTGCTGGCCACCCATCTCAAAGGCTGACTAAAATCGAGGCATCAGCGTGGGCCTGTTAGTTACTTGACATGCTATATGCTTTTGTTGTCGATTCTGTATTTACTAAATGTCAGCTAGAGCCCTACACTTTTGGTTGCCTGCTTAGACATTTTAAATCAAGCCGGGATTAACTTCTTGTTCTTTCCAAACGTGAAGCGTTTCTAAGCTTCCAGGCTTCTCTCTCGTTAAAGTTGTCAAAACCAAGTTTACATGTCCTCTTTATAAAGTATCAATAACAAAAGTCAGTGATTTCCCCTCCAAAGACAAGGCGACCTTGGGCAGGCACTCCGGGAGGGAACAAGTTCTCAAATTTTTGTGAACCTTTACTTGCGGGTTAGCTCTTCCAGGTTCTTCTGTTTTACAAATTTTGCGTTATCTACGGTTTAACTCTCGAGACTTTTAAAAGTCTTGGGGGTTGGGGGGCACTTCCCGGACACCGGCTTCCACGCAACTAAAGAGGTCGCGGCGAGAAAATGCTGAGGAGAGGCCGAGCGGGCTGGGCACGCCCCGCCGGGGCCGCTGGGCCTCCAGGACCCTCGGGCCACCCGGGCGGGGGAGGGGTGTGTTTCCGGGCCGGCGCGGCCTGAGGCCTTTGAGGAAGTGGGGGGGAGGGGCGCGACACGAATGCCACCGCACCCGCACCCCCCACCCCACGCCCGCCTCGCGCAGGGATATGCTGGTCGTGAGCCGCCGGCTCCCTTTGTGAGTCGTAGGCTCGCGGGCGGGTTCCGCCTGTTCTAACCGGCTCCAGCCGGTCCCAGCCGCCTCCGGGAGCGGTGGCGGTTGGCGCAGCGTTCCATTGCGCACGCGCGCCCCGCCTCCAGGGCCGGTGCCTGTCCAAGAGAAAAGCGTGGGGGAGGGTGGCAGCTGGTCCTGAGCCGGTTGGGGCTGTTTGACCGCCCTTCCAACCTTTCGCCACGTTTGGGTTGCTCTTCCCTTCCAGGGGCTGCTGCCCTCCTTCTCTTCTCAGCCCGTGTCGACCTTTCCTTCCCCTCCCCCGTCCTTTGTCATTGCTTCCTTATTATCGCAAAGTCATCCGTTTATTAAAAATTCGCACGTCATCCCCTTGTAGTCATCTAGTTCTGTTTATTGTAACATCCCTTGAGTGTCTGTATGTCACCAGATCTTACTAGTCTAGGATGCTCGAAGCGGAAGGGGTCTCAGAAACTGACCTAGCAGCTGCCTGGGTTGTTTTCCTTGAAAAGAATGGAGTGGTGGTGATGAGATCGTGGAGCGTTCCAGGGCACATGATGGTTTAAAGCCTAGAGCCCAGGACAGGGTGGCGACACCCACCTTCTCGCCGCCTCTCACCTCCAGGGTTTTCAATTCTAGAATCTCTGCAATACCTTGTGTTTAGGCAGTAAATTCCAAGAGGGGAAGACGAGAGTTTATTGGCAAGGTACAGGTTAGGATGGCAACTGAATAATGACATAGGAGTTGTAAAAAGTCCGTAGTCTGTATTTTTAAAACCCCTTTGGCTCCTATAAATGGCGGTGGTTGTGAACGGAGCAGGCCTGGGGGGGCTCTAGCAAGTTAGGGTACTGTCTTCTATGCTACCCTCCCACCTCCTCCACCCCCAATAAAGCAGGGCCAGTTTGAGCAGCTACTTTAAAAGTGACCCTGGTGAAGCTGTTCTTGTTTAATCCCTCTTTCCCTCTCCCTGTAAGAGTGGAATATTACAGAGATGCAGATGGCTCCCTTCAAACGTAGTCCTGATGTTTGCTCTCTGGGACTGGAAAAGTTTTAGTAGAATTTTAACGCTGGAAGGAGGAAAACCTGAGTTGGGTCACCTCATTTTACAAATGGAGATTTGGGGGCCTGGGGAGTTTGTGATTTGCCTAAAATCAGACACAGCTAATTAGTACCAGAACCTATTCTTGAATCTGCGAATTTCAACCTCATGGTGCCTCCCTTTGTTCCCCCCACTCTCTCCCAGTACTTATGTCGGCCTCCTCAACTGCCCTTTTCTCCAGGGCTGGGCGGGGAGGGGACCTAGGTCCCCCTCTTATCTGTGACCTTTCTCCCATTCTGGAGCCGCTGGAGTGAATGTTAAGAGCCCTGAAGTGCTTTAAATAATTGTCGGTGTAGCTAGCTAGTCATTTCCAGTTCCCTTACACATAGATTGTAGCATTTTCCTTATACTGTTAGAATGGCTGCGTCGTATTTGGCTAATTCTCCCTGAATTTGGGGAAAGAGATTTAAATGAAGCTCAGAACTCAGGAATCTCTCGTGTGGGAGAGATGGCTTGCCAAAGCCAGAGAGAAAATTCTTACCTTTTTTTCCCAAACTGGTAAGTAAAAAATATTTTAGAGATTATGGACACTAATCCCCTTTTTACTATTTTGGCCCAAAGGTTTACTGCCTTCATCTCTCTTGGCTTTTGCTTCGCAAAACTGACTAGCTGTCTCCAAAATATTCTAATTCCCTCCTCTTCTTGATGTAGTGAGTCTCTTTTTTTCTGGAAGATATATTTAAACAAGATGGCCTAAAATCGCCATGTTCTTTGGTGAGAAGATAAATAATACATTTGATTATGAGCCTTTCTCTCAATTCTTTTGAGCTAAGGCTCCCTTTAACATAAAACAAAATTTTCTTCAAGGCACCTTTCCTAATCCATGTTCCTTTTAACTGCCTAACGTCCTAAGGCAGCTGCTCTCAATATCCTATGTATTCCCCTCTACCTCAGTCTGAAACCTGGTCTTCATTTGGGCCTAAGGGCACAGGTATAGGAGGGCTAATCCATTTCAGGTGATAGGTCATCTCACGTTCCCACACCCCACCCTCAAAAAAGCCCAGGCTAAAAATAGGGGGCTCTTGGTTCTGGTTTCTGGCAATCACTTCCCTGACAAACAGCGCGTGACCTTGGGCACTAACCCAAATAACTTCTCACTGGCCATTTTCTTATGTGTAAAATGAGGAGATTCGATGGAAGGAGTGATGATGCTAACTCTATAAAATGCAGTAAACAGAGATGAGAAGGGAACATGGAAGATTTTAGGCCTCCTGGCTGTGGCTTCAAGGAGGTGGAGCCCTGAAAAGGTCTAAAGTAGCAAAAATTTAGAATCAGGCCTCCAGACCTTCTGTCGCCTAACCCTCCTGAATCACGTCAGACCCGAAACTTCCAGAGAATGCCAGAATCTGCTCCACCTCCTTCCCTTTTTAGAAAGGCCAGTCAGGCTTAGTCAAGAGAAGTTTCTGAGGCCCTTCATTTCTGGGTCTCTGGTTCAGAGGCCAGTCTGGGTGAGTCTTCAGCGATACCTGGCATCCCCCCAGGCCTCTTTTGTTGCATTTTACCTAACCTTGTGCTATTTAGATAATCCTTCATTGCCAGAGACAGTTTTGGAAATGCAGGTCAGAAATAAAAGGCAACGGGAGTCCCCAGTAAACAACTTTCTTGTTTTCTAAAGACTCAAGGAATTTGCATTTCCCAGCCCCCTCCTGCTGCCCACATTCCCCGAGCTGATCTCTGGAACAATGACTGCACAAAAGTTCAGCTCCCTCCTCCTTAGACAGCAGCCAACTCCCACTGCAGGAAAAACCCACAGAGATGACGCAGCTCAGAGCTCCATTATGCAGAAGAGAAGTCATTGTTTTCTAGGGGATTTTGGACAACTAAAAATGTACTCGGAGAAAGTCTAAAAATCAACCACTGAAATCCACCAGACACACCATTACCTCACAGAGAGCTGAGGGCAATTCTAGCAAAAACAAGTTACAGAAACTAAAAACAGCGGCGTCATCAGCCTTCCCCAAAATGCTGTTGGGAAGAGGCAGCCTGGGCCGCTCCCTCTCAGGCACTGAACATCTCTAGGCTGAATAGTAAAGGAAACATTCTCCTCTTGTCTTCCTGAGAAGACCATCCGTCTTTTAAGTGTACCCTCCTCCAAGACATAGCAGAAGGATTCTGTGTTGGTAGAATTCTCTTTCTGGGGGAGAACACAGGAGAAAGCATCTTGAAAAAGAGATTTCTCAACCCCAGTTCGAGAGCTCCATGCTGCTAGTTCCCTTCTTTAGTTTATTCGCCACGTAATGTCTTTGGCCCTGGGCTCTGCAGCCTGTTTGTGGATCTTTCCAGAAGGCCTGGCTGTGGAAGCCCAGCTGTAGCACTGTGGGGTGTGGGAGGACAGAATGACAACAAGGGGCAGAATGCAGCTCTCCAGACCAGCTGCCTCAGCCTCTTTCTCCCCAGCTTAAGAGCTCAGCAAGGCCCCTCACTGGCTTCACCCAGCATTTCCAGACCTTCCTTCCCCAGGCCGTCCACCCTCCCTGTGGCCTTTCCTCTTGTCCTGGTTAACCTGGGGTGGAGATGGTCTACTGACCCCCTCCCCGGCAGAGAACAGAGTCTACCACGCTTTCCTCAGTCCCTGCATTGTGCCTGGTGCATCTGCAGGACAGGAAATCCAGTGGCAGCGTTATTTTCTGTAACATTTGTTGAGCACTGTGCCATACGCGTTCCATGAACCATCTCTTTTCAGTTCTCACAGCCACCCTGTGCGGGAGGTGCTGCTATTAACCCCTTGGACAGATGAGGAAACTGAGGCCCGGGCTGTCTCTCTTGGCATCACTAGTGCCTGGCATACATTAGGAGCTCAAAATGTGCCTACTGAACCATGACTAAATGACTAAATTGGAATAGTATCTCTTTTGGAATTAAAAAACCAGGCAGAACAGTGAGAAGAGCACATGCAGTAGATGCCCCATAAGTGCAGAGTGACTGAGTGACTGGTAACCCAGCTCGGGAGGGGCTGTGAAAGGGCAATGCGTCCCCCATCCTGGAATGTCCAGTCCAGAGACACTTGTGTAAAGCGAGCTCAGTGGTTCTCTGAGGTTTCCAGCTGTGTGTTGCGCTGTGTAAGTACTGGAGCGCGGTGGTGAGGAAGAGGCACAAGCTGACGTGCTTTGATAGGAACAAAATGCTTTTAGATGTGACACAAACACGACCGTCCGGCAGGATGGAGTAAACTCCGCACTGAGCGGTACCGCGTAAGAAACTGCGGAACTTCTGGACAGACTGACCCATAGAGGTGGGGAAGGGTGTGGCCCGGAAGGCTGCCTTGGGTCTCCGTGGAGCTCCTGCCTCCAGAGCGCAGGCCTGTGAGCCCACCCTCAGGACTCAGGGCTTGCTGCCCCTCTGCTGGAGGCCTCACCGCGGGAAGCAGGAGGTGCTGTGTCCAGTCTCACCTGCACTGCGCGGGGCCTGTGAGTGGACCTTTCAGAACAGCCTGAGGAACTGTGAGGCTTCCCAGTGGGTCATTTCCACAGTCTTGTAGCCCTGATCTGTTCAGTCACCCACCTGAGGTCCCGGGCAGGTGCTTGTGTTAGACCACATATCCAGCATGAAGCTCATTAAACCTTTCCCCCTCCTACACACACACACACACACACACACACACACACACACACACGCACACGCACACACACACAC
>NW_020173674.1:6909325-6999165 GCF_003031525.2 Neophocaena asiaeorientalis asiaeorientalis
CCTCTCCCCCTCCCCCACACACACACACACACACACACACACACACACACACACGCACACGCACACACACACACACACACACGTTCATTCTTCCTCAACCCAGCTGTGGCCCACATCCCACAGAGACAAGTCTCATGGAACAGGGGTAGAGGTCACCCGGTTCTAGGATCTTTGCCTGAGGTGTATTTCTCAGCACATGCCAGGTAGAAACAGAAGCCCATGGCATTATGGCTCTTTCTCTGGGGCTGATGTAACAGTAGAGGCTTGCAGTGATTGCGGTGGAATAGACCTGAAAGCTCTTTAGGTGATGGGAACTCACTAGAAAGCAGCGGAGACTGGAGTGAGGTCTGGGAGGACTGGAGTTCCCTGAAGAGGGAGTTTGGACTCTGTTCTTTGGACAGAAGGATGGCTTCCGAGCTGGGAGAGGCCCTGGCTTTGGGAAGCATTGCGTAGCTGCTCTTTGCAAGGTGGCTGAGCTGGGAGAGGCGGCAGAGGGGAGGGCCCTGGAGTCCATCTTCACAGCCCGGGCCAGAGGTCGTGGAGGCCTGGATTTGGGGGTGGTGGTGGTGGTGGTGGTGGTGGCATGGCACAAGAGAAAGAAGACAGGTAGAGGTCTGCCTGAGGCTCTCCAGGCTCCCCACACTGATCTCTTCCTCTGTCTCCTGAGCACCTAGCCCTTTCCAGACTCATGTTCTTTTCTTTCTTCCATTTTCTTTTTTTTCTTTCTTTCTTTTGGCCATGCTGTGCGGCATGCGGGATCTTAGTTCCCTCCCTGACCAGGAATGGAACCTGTGCTCCTGGCAGTGGAAGTGTAGAGTCTTAACCACTGGACCCTGCCAGGGAAGTCCCCTTTTCTTTTTTTTTTAAGCATTCATGTTCATCTTATTTAGTTATTTGTTTGTTTGTTTGTAGGCACTCAATAGATGTTTATTAAAAGAAAGGTCCTTTAAATTCTATAGTGTTTTACAATTTTCAAAAGTTTCACGGGGCTTCCTTGGTGGCACAGTAGTTAAGAATCCGCCTGCCAATGCAGGGGACTCAGGTTCCATCCCTGGGCCAGGAAGATCCCACATACCGCAGAACAACTAAGCCCGTGAGCCGCAACTACTGAAGCCTGTACTCTAGAGCCCGCGAGCCACAACTACTGAAGCCCACGTGCCTAGAACCCATGCTCCACAACAAGAGAAGCCACGGCAATGAGAAGCCCACGCACTGCAACGAAGAGTAGCCCCCGCTCGCCGCAACTAGAGAAAGCCTGTGTGCAGCAACGAAGACCCAATGCAGCCAAAGATAAATGAATAAACAAATGAATTTATTAAAAAAAGTTTAACACACATGATTTCATATAATCCCGTAACAACCCTTTGTTTTCCTACCCCTATCTTGCCCCTCCCCACTTCCCTCTCCCCACTGGTAACCACTAGTTTGTTCTCTGTGAGTCCACACTCATGCTCTTTACTCTCGATGACACATCTGCATGGAATGCACCTCCCCCACTCCTCAGATGACACTCATTCTCATCACCCTGCCTGGGAAAGGGCCAAGGGCCTCTCTGCCCAGCGCTTCCAAAGTCATCCCGTATCACCACTCCACAGTTACTCACTGTCACAGCACAGCCTATGTTTTCCTGGATGAATACGTGTTCATTAACACGTCCCCCTAACTCTTCGGAGGGTTAAGGCAACTCCAGGGTTTGCAGCCTGGTCAGCAGTGAGGATGGGGTGCGACTGCTGGAGGCTGAAACTGGGGACAGAGGGGCCTCGGGCTCACTCTCCTGCACAGACTGGAGATGGGTCTGTGCCACCCTCCCGGTGGTGAGTCCCAGCTGTGGACAAAGGGTGAGAACTCCACAGAGATGTCACTTGGCTCCATTTGGTAACTTGTTGCTCTAAGGCCAGAGCTCATTCCGGTCCCTGCATTCCCAGCCCCTCTGCTCTTTACTCCGGGGAAGCAGGCCCAGCAGAGTGACCTGGCTCAAGAATTGTGAAATGGTGGCAGAAGCTCTCATTCCTCCCCTTTGCCTTCCCCAGGTGCAGGGGCCCCTGGGACCGTCATTTGGGGGGCTAGCCCCCGTGTCCCATGGCAACACAATGCCCAGCATGGCTGAAGTTCTGACGTGTCCACGCCAGAAGTGCCTTCTGTGTCACTCAGTCTCAGGCTGCCTCAGGCCTCTTCAGCTGCAGCCCACACAAACCAAAGAAGTTTAGACTCAGCAGCGCCTGGGAAGAAGGTGGAGACAAGAAAAGCACTGGGAAAAGAACCTGGGTGGAAATTTCCATGACTGTTCTGCCAAAGCAAAGGCTTCAGCTGAGCCCAAGGCAGAGACAGACCTGGGAGCTAGAAACCATCCAGGTCACAAAGGGTCACCCTTCCTCACTCTCCCAGATCTTTGTCACCCACTGCCCCACCCTGAACCCGGGCCATAAACCTCAATCAGCTGTGTCCCGTCTATTCCAGCCTCATTTGCTCTCAGACCCCTAGTTCATGATATCCTGCCACCTATCCCCCAAGGACACGGCTAACCTCCCGGCCAGTGGGAGCCCCCTCTTTAGGAGCCACATCGAGGCCCCTTGCAGGAAGCCCTCCCCGCTGAATGGTCCGTCCCTCCTACAGTCGCCTGCGGCTGTCATCACCCAGCGACCTCACCAGCACTCCTGTGATCTTGCCCTTCGCTCAGTGACTCACCTGTTGTTACCCTGAGCTATGGTATATGACTTTTATTGTTGTTGTCACTTATCCTTGCAAACACAGTCTTCCCACAGCCCCGCCTCGGCTCAGACCAGCAATGCACGCAGCTTATTCCGCATCTACGCAGCCTGTCCTGTGTGACCTCCAGCTGGTGCTGGGGACGCTAAGAGGCTCACCCCAGGTTCCAGCTGCTGGTCCCCAGGATCCAACCCCAGCCCAGGCTGGCACTTCCCCAGCAGGAGTTTGGCAGGAATGGTTATAGGCTTGACTTCTCTCCCCACCCCAGCCAGGATCCCAGAGAGGATGAATGATGGGGACTCAGCCCAGGGTCCTGGCCACAGCCTTCCCTGGGGCCTGTCTGGCCTTGCCCACCAGCCGTCAGCCCCAGCCTGGCAATGTGGGTGTCCGGGAGCCAAGCAGGTATCTCCTCCTTGTTCTTCCACTCAGCCTTCTCTCAGCTCCCCAGAAGACCATGGATCTCTCCCCCTCCGCACCCTGTCCCTGTCGCCCACCCCATTTGGTTCTTCAACTCTTCCACCCTTATAGAGGGGTCATGGAGAGAGTGGCCTTGAGAGTCCCACACACTTGGTCTCAGCCTGGTTCCTCCCTCAATGGCTGTACCCTGTGATGGTGGCAAGTTACTTAACCTCTCTGAATCAAGTTTAGTCCTCAGGGAAATAGGAATGAAATCGTGTAGTACCCCCTTCTCAGGCTGTGAGGCCGTCAGGAGCTTACTACAGTGCCTGGCTCAAATGATGTGCCCTGTAAATGGTGTCTGTCACTACCTTCCCTCCCCCCTCGCATACTAAGCATGCAGCTGCCTCCCAGACCCCCAGATCTGACTGGAGCCAGGCACATCTTAGGAAGGGGTTAAACATTGGCAGTGACTTCATCCTTGCCTTGGAGCAGGAAGGAGGCAGAGAAGGTAACAAAATCAGGCCAGAGACTGGGTGGAATTTTCCAGTGCTCATAAACAGGACCATTCGGGTTGCTGAGGTCACCATGGAAACGGTCACGTGTGCCTGCCTTCTGCTTATTCCAACCTGGCTAGAGGCCGATGACACAAGCTCCAGGCCTCTTCATTGGCTGCCACCTTCTCTTGCCACTGAAATCTAGCAGGAGATTGGCCAAGAGCTGTTTCTGGGCTGGAGTTAGACCTTCCCTACCCCCCAGCCAGAAGCTGCTGGAAGCTGTTGTTTTGAACCAGAGAAAGATGGAAAATAGGCTGCCAGAGATGTTGCCATAGCAACTGCTTTCCTTTCTGCTCTCCTTGGAGTTAGTAGTTGCCTTCTTTGTAGTTGAAGTACTTTTCCAAAGGCAGAGGGAGTGGCAGCCATTTTATACTTGACCTAACCTTCTTCTTTTGAATTTCTGAGCCTCTGCTTACGGCTTTGGTTACCAATCCACCCCTGGCTTCTGTGAAATGGGATACTCATTCCAGGACACCCTACCTTCTAGGGCTGGAGTAAGTTTGCGAAGGCTCACTGTAAACTAAAGCTCTGTGCACTCGCCACGTGTCTTTAACTGACCGGCTTTGACATGAGCGTGGCGTGGAATGGCCCTATGAGGTGGGGTTGGGGGCCCTACCAACTTGTTTAGCAAAGCCCGGAGCCCCAGGACTCAGGGGCCCCTTTGAAGTCCACTTACTGTTCTGTCACTGGGACCGTCAGCTGTTCACATAGCCCCCCCCAAGGACTCCCTTTCTCTTTCTGTAAGAGGATTCCTCTGTAGATGATCTCAGAAGGCCCGCTCCAGCTCTGACATTCCATAAACCTAAGTTGAAGGCCTGCCTGCTCTCTGTGGACCTTATCATCCCCATGGGAGGTAAACATACAGGCAACTGCCGCACACCGAGCACTGTGTAGGCGGCAGGCACCGCCCACGCACCAGCTCAATCTTCACAGCAACCTTAGAAGGTGAGGGTCATTATTACAGCTCCCACTCATTTTACAGATGTGGAAACTGAGGCCCTGAGAAGTCAGGTAAATGTCCAAGGTCACACAGCCAGCAAGTGGCAAGGTCTAGATTTAAAGCCTGGTGGACTGGCAGCTAGTGTTTGAAAAACACAAGGCTTGGGAAGGATTGTTTGAAGCTGGGGCCCACACACCAGTACTGCTCCATGGTACTGTCTGCTGTGATTTTTCCAGAAAGCAAAATACATTCCATTTTGACTGGCCTTTATCAGAGTTGCAGCCCTTACTGCATCTTTGATGTTATAAAGTCCTTTTTCTTATGAAATGATGGTGACAGCAGATGGTAGCTATTTTGTTGTCATGTTCTTTTTGCTGTTGTTTTTGTTACGTTCTTATTTGGGAAAAGTTGGCTAATTGAGAAAAGGCTAACCTTATATCAATATATCCAACTTTTTTTTTTTTTTTGCGGTACGCGGGCCTCTCACTGTTGTGGCCTCTCCCGTTGCGGAGCACAGGCTCCGGACGCGCAGGCTCAGCGGCCATGGCTCACGGGCCCAGCCGCTCCGCGGCACGTGGGATCTTCCCGGACCGGGGCACGAACCCGTGTCCCCTGCATCGGCAGGCGGACTCTCAACCACTGCGCCACCAGGGAAGCCCTCTCTCCCTCTGCAGTTTTTATAAGGAGGTGATTAGATCTTGATCCAGTTTGGGTTCCTTTTTTTTTTTTTTTTAACAGGAATATTTTATAGATGGTATTGAAAATATCCAACTTAAAAATAAAATTATTGGCTATGTAAACCCAAAAGCTGGGAGCCACACTGCTCTGAAAGGAATTCAGTCCCTCCATCCCTCTTTGATTCTAGGCCTCACCCCCCGGGTCTAGCCAGAGCCCCAGAAAACCCCTTTGTTCACCCTGCAGAGCCGCACGTGCCGAGGTTCTCGGCATCCTGCTCACTGCTGATGTTGCAGTTCTCTGCGCACAGGCCTTTAGTTGGGAGAGTTGCTATCAAGAGCTACCACATCCCCACATGAAGGCCTACGTGAGAAATGTCTTATACATCACCTACCAGCAAAAAGTTTGCTTTCCCTGAGGAACTGGGATGCTTTTCCTTACAGACAAGATGAATCATGTAATAAATACTGTTCCCTTTTACTTTAGCTCCCAGGAAGCTAAAAACCATAACTGAGGCACAAATTTGGCAGTGATAAATGACTCTATGGCCTTTACTTTTAAACCTGCCTGAACTTTCTCTGCCTGATTTTTTTATCTAGCTACCTACCTATCTCACTCTCACTGTATATTTAAAAGTTGACGGCAATCCTTTGTGTAAAAGGTAGCTATAAAGAGATAAATTTAAAAATTAGAAGCAGAGGGACTTCCCTGGTGGCGTAGTGGTTAAGAATCCACCTGCCAATGCAGGGGACACAGGTTCAAGCCCTGGTCGGGGAAGATCCCGCATGCCGTGGAGTAACTAAGCCCGTGCGCCACAGCTACTGAGCCTGTGCTCTAGAGCCTGCGAGCCACAACTGCTGAGCCCGTGTGCCACAACTACTGAAGCCCATGCACCTAAAGCCCGTGCTCCGCAACAAGAGAAGCCACCGCAATGAGAAGCCCGTGCACCACAGCACAGAGTAGCCCCCGCTCGCTGCAACTAGAGAAAAGCCCGCACGCAGCAACAGACACCCAATGCAGCCAAAAATAAATAAATTTATTAAAAAAAAAATTAGTAGCAGAGCAGGATTTGGTTTTCCTGACTTTTAGCTTCATTCTTTATGTGATTCTGGAACAAAACTTCATTCATTCAACAAACTCCCTCCACGCAGGGCACAGCTTGTGGAAATAAGGCAGGTGAGGGACTTCCCTCGTGGCCCAGTGGCTAAGACTCTGTGTTCCCAATGCAGGGGGCCTGGGTTCAACCCCCGGCCAGGGAACTAGATCCCACATGCTGCAACTAAGACCTGGTACAGCCACATATATAAATAAATATTTTTAAAAAATACAGGTGAAAGGCAAGTTTTCTGCCTTCATGGAGCTTGTATTCTAGTGGAGGAAGCCAGGCAACAATCCCAGTGAATAGCAGCCGTGTAAGTGCTCTGAAGAAGGTGAGGTGGTAGGATAAAGGGAACCAGAGGAGGGGATGAATTTTAGATAGGGTGGACCAGGAAGGTGACATCTGAGCAGCAAGTGGAAGGATGAGAATGAACTGGCCTTGAGAAGAGATAGGGAGATTCCAGACAGAAGAAAGAACAGGAGTGGACAGAGGAAGTCAGGGTCACAGAGATGTTGTTCTGGGAAGTGGGCTGTTCCCCGGTGGGGAGAGGGGGGTTCCTTCCCCTCAGACCATGGGGAAGTCTCCCAGTATGGCCATCTGCCCTTGGTGTGAAACATGCAGTTGCCCTTCCTGCCCCCAGATTTCAACTACCACCTGTGTTAAAACACATGCCCATGTCCTTCTTTGTGGGTGAGGGCCCCAGGCCTTCTGACCCTTGGGCTTAACCTCAGATGGGCAGCTCCTGGAGTCCTGGCTTCCTGCCCCACACGTTTGTCCATGATACCTGCTCTAGGGGCTGTACCACAAGGCAGGAGCAAGGTTTTCCCTGGACCAGCCTAGCTCCAGACGGCAGAGCTGAAAGCCGTGGGGATTTCTCAAAGCTCAGGATTCAGCTTTCACTGGGCATTGGTGCATCAGTCATCACCAAACACCCTGGTCAGGTCCAAACCAGAAGAGGCTGTGCCTTCTCTGGGTTAAGGAAGTGGAGGTGTGGTGGGGGGGGGGAAGGCTGGGAACTATTAGAGCAAAGAAGAGGGGCTTAACTCAGAGGGTAGAGCTAGGAGGGCTTCCAGGGGGAAGTGATCCACACACTCAGAAGAATCCTGGAACATTGACCAAAAGGCTTGGTTTTATCACAGCTAAATCCTCATCATCTAAACCAGTGCCCAGTCTCTGCCACATAGTAAGTGCCTGGTAAACATGTTGAATGAATGAATGAGCCAGGGGGTGTTAAGATCGTTCTTGGTAGCGAGCTCCTTATTACTGGGAGGAACCAAGGACCTGCTGGATGGCCACTGGTCTGGGGTCCTGCCTTAAGGAGTGGTGAGGGCCTAGGGGAGCCTTCCATCCCAGGGCGGTGTGAGGCTAACTCTGAACAACCTGGAGTGGGGAGGTCAAGTCCAAACAAAGCAACTGACGCTCCTTGACACTGTCTGCTTAACTGCTTTGAACCCTGGACCCCTCTGCGCCTCCGCAACCGTCAGCCTGGTCCACGCAGTCATGCCTCCTAGAACCCCAGACCTGAGGAGGGCCTCCCCTGCGTCTACCGCTCGCAGGGCTCAGGCTGGAGAAGACAGGCGTCGGGCTGACGCAGCTGCGGGCGTGCTCTGCCTGCTCCGGTTCCGGGAGGCGAGGCGGGGCCGCGGGGGCCGCAATTGGAGCTAGCGAGTCACTGCAGCCGAGTGAGCTCAGCCCGCGGCCACGGCCCGCGCCCGGGCGGCTGGGGGAGGAGGGGAAGGGAGGGGTGCGGGCACCAGCATGGTACGCAGTTCCGGACAACCCCTCCCAACCTGGGGCTGGGAGAGCCCTGGAGCACCACACCACTCCTTCCTTCCGAAGCTGTCCCCACTGCACCCCGCCCAGCGTCCCTTGACACCTGATTCCCATAGAGGCCGAGTGACCTGCTCACTACTCTCTCAGCCCTGTGCGGTTCCCCAGTCTCAAAGCGCTTTCACTGCAAGTGACAGGCCCCGCGCACACGCTTTGGCCCCTGGTCTGAGGGAGGCCGAAAAGTGGGGCTGAGTGGAGCTGGTGGTAGACGCTCCTAGACAAGGCATTCCAGAAGGGACTACTCTGTAGCTGGATATGGTGGGTATGGGGTCTGGCTCCGGAGTTCACCAGCGAGAGAAGAGGGGTTGTGGGACAGGGCAGTCTGGGTGCAGGGAACAGCATGTGCAAAGGCACAGAGACATGTAAGAGTGTCCCTGTCGGAAGAGGCAAGCGAGTGCGCAGAGCAGAAGGTAGGGCCTGAGAGCGCATTGGCTGGGATGTGAGAGAGACTGATGCCACGCGGTGGATGGAGCAGGGTGCCAGGGGAGGCTGCTGGCCCTGTAGGTGTATGGGACGGGAGGAGGGCCACGTGGGAGAGGCCGAGGCCTGAGTCCCCTGAGGCACAGCAAGAGCTTGAAAGCTGCTCGGAGTGAGTGGGAAGGTAGAGTGTATAGGTGCACATTCCCCCTTCTCCACCTCTCCGGCGCACGATCCTGGGTCTTTCCCAGAGTGTTCTTCCCAAGATGCTACCCCCACCCTTTCTCCAAACCTGGGACACTCTTCTCCCTCCACTGACTCCTGACGATCCCCCAAACCTGTCCTGCACCCCAGCTATGAGGGGCGTGGTCTGACAACTCCAGGCTCCTTCTAGATACCCTTTCTGTCCCCAGATTCCCCTCCCCAGCCTGGAACTCCTGGGGTTTCCCAAAAATGTAAGGCCAGGGCAGAGACGCTGGGAAGAGGAGAACCGGACCTGGGCTCCCCCCTACCCCACCCCGCACTGAGGCCGCTGGGCCGGGAGAGACGGTCCGCAGGTTGGCCAGGCCCGGAGGCTGGCGCCCCGCCAGATCTTTCCGGGTGCCTCAGTAAGCCAGGCGCCTCCCCGTGACTTGCGAGCCGGGGCCCGGGGAGGCGGGGGCGGGGTGGGCCGCCTCGGAACTGCGTGGTCGTCTCGGCCCGGGCGGTTCCCTGGTCTGTCACTTGTGGGCGGCCTATGTCCGGAGGCTGGGGCGGCGTCCGGAAAGGAGGGGCTCCTTGGGCGGGAACTCCCGGGTTTGTGTCAGCCTTTGAGAACTGCATTTCCTGCCGGATTGGCCCAGCTCGATTTTTTTTTTTTTAATATTTATTTTTTTGGTTGTGATGGGTCTTAGTTGCGGGCGGCCTCCTTGGTTGCGGCATGCATGTGGGATCTCGTTCCCTGACCAGGGATCGAACCTGGGCCCCCTGCATTGGGAGTGTAGAGTCTTATCCACTGCCACACCAGGGAAGTCCCCTAGCTTGGTGTTTTCAAAGTGCGGGTCAGGTACTGTGGTCTCTGACCCGAAGGCACAGAGATGAGATCTGGGCAGGACCGCAGGGGGTGAGGCCGAAGCGGGGTTGAAGGACCCTGTGGCTAGGCCTCGTTCTGGGGGGTCTGGAAAGGCCCCGGGGATGCAGGTGGGTGAAGCAGGGCCGCTGTCCCCACTGTGTCAGCCTGATGTTCTCTTTTCATCCCCTGCTTTCTCACGTGGATCTCAACTCCTGCTGATTCTGACTCCTCCACTTCCCCCTTCCCTGCACCCATGACTGGCCTCCCCCCCAGGCCAGGGCCTCT
This sequence comes from Neophocaena asiaeorientalis asiaeorientalis, assembly GCF_003031525.2. Lineage (NCBI taxonomy): Eukaryota > Metazoa > Chordata > Mammalia > Artiodactyla > Phocoenidae > Neophocaena > Neophocaena asiaeorientalis. The sequence goes on from NW_020173674.1 coordinate 6,919,282, forward strand.
CGCCGTTCTCTCTCCGTTGTGCCCTGAGCCGCACATCATCCGCCTTCAGGAAACTTGTGATAAACCAGTCTTTGGTCCTATCCCATCCAAGGCCTCCCTGAGTAAACGCAGGCTTCTCTGGGTTTATCCTCCTTGTGTTCCTGGCTCACCCCAGCCACCGCCGTCCCCAATCCTGGTGAAATCTAGTTTGCCCTTAGGTCTCAGCTCAGCCCTGCAGCCTCCTTGAAGACATGGGAGTAAGAGTCCTGCCACAGAGCTCCCTGACCTTAGGAAGAGAGCAGACTCATTCCTGCTCTGGGGCCTGAGGACTGGGGCCCGGCTCAGCCCTCAAGACAGGAGCACCAATGGCCGCAGAACCAGGGTAGCTCAGAACGCTGCCACCAAGTGTGGACAGTCCGTTCTCCACCCAACTCAGATCAATAGCTCTGCGAAACCTCGGGATCAGCAGAGAAGATTTGGAGAAGCGGTTAAGCGACACTCCTCAGTTAAGAAAAAATTTTTCGAAATTTGAAAAGGCAAAAGGGTGGCTATCAGCCCCAACTCGGTGATAAGTAGATTGATAGGCTGTAAATAACTGTCAGGTAGAGAGCATGACCCGCAAGGTAATAGTGACCCCTGTAGGTCATTAGCCACTTTGTATGTAACCCAGCAATCTTATTCCAGCACTTTTTTTTGGTGCCTCTAAATACTTCTGTTTCCCCGGTTCTCTTTGAACTAGCTCTTCCACCATACTGGTACTTTCCTTAAGGCGTTAAGTAATCTTTGACATATACCCTATACTGAGAGTCATGCTTTTAGCTTTTAAAATTATATGCTGTGACACTTCTGGAGACTGTCTCACCAAGATGTCCGATTGGACTCAGCTGCCAGGGCCAATTAAACTTTGTTGAAGTTTTCATGGGCTTACCTGAAACACTGCCTCTCCCACCTCAGACTTACTGATTCCACCCTGTGATGTCTTTATTATATTATTATTTATTAAGAAATAACACTTTATTGTTATAAAATTTAAACAGCACTGTTAAAGTCCCTTGGACCATCGCTTCCCATCCTAGGCCTGTCCTAAAGTTGACTACTGTTATCCTGTTAATTGATATATATATCAGTGTGTAGAATATATATATACTCCAGTATATATATGTTTATACAAAAACATATACAAAACATAGATATATTAAATAATGTGCTTTGTGTGTATATATATATATATATATATATATACACACCACACACATATATACATACATATATGTTTACAAATATATTATATATGTTTATACAAAAACATAGATATATTAAATAATGTGCTGTGTGTGTGTGTATATATATATATATATATATATATACACACCACACACATATATACATACATATATGTTTACAAATATATATACACACTATTTGGTCTATGTGTATATATAGTATACACATATATACAAATGTACTATCATTTTAGTGGCTGGGGATTTTTTTCCATAAAAGGTGTTATAGTGGAGGGACTTCCCTGGTGGCACAGTGGTTAAGAATCCGCTTACCACTACAGGGGACACAGGTTCGAGCCCTGGTCTGGGAAGCAGATGCCGCGGAGCAACTAAGCCCGTGCGCCACAACTACTGAGCCTGCGCACCACAACGACTGAAGCCCCTGCGCTTACAGCCCATGCTCGGCAACAAGAGAAGATATAGCAGTGAGAAGCCTGCGCACCGCAACGAAGAGTAGCCTCTGCTCGCCGCAACTGGAGAAAGCCTGCATGTAGCAACAAAGACCCAATGACAAAGACTTAATACAGCCAAACATAAATAAATAAATAACTTTATTTTTTAAAAAAGTTATAAAAGGTATTATACTGGAGATATTGTTTTACAGCTTGCTTTTTCTCAAAAATAGAGCTAGAGATCTATTTTGGCACATAAGACCTATCTTATTCTTTTAAGTGCTAATGTGACAACACAAACCATAAAATACCTAGGAATAAATTTAAGAAATATGTGAGGGCTTCCCTGGTGGCGCAGTGGTTGAGAGTCCGCCTGCCGATGCAGGGGACACGGGTTTGTTCCCTGGTCCGGGAAGATCCCGCATGCCGCAGAGCGGCTGGGCCCGTGAGCCATGGCCGCTGAGCCTGCACGTCCGGAGCCTGTGCTCCGCAACGGGAGAGGCCACAACAGCGGGAGGCCCGCGTACCACAAAAAAAAAAAAGAAAAAGAAATATGTGAGATTTTATGTAGAAAGTTACTGAAGATGTTATTTTATAGCGTTGTAATGTTATAATGTAATGTTTACAGCCTTGTAATACTGATAAATTTTCTAAGTGATGAAATGTATTTAGCAAAAAGTAAAAGTGTCCCTTCCCCTCTCCACCCCACGGCAACAGCATTGTTTTTTTCCCAGGCTGCTTCTTTACCTTCCTAAGCATATTTCTGGAACTTGCTTTTGGGGGTTGAGTCAGAGCCTCCTTCCAGGGAGTTGAAGACATCTATAAATAGCTGTGACGTGCGTGGGCCTGCAAACGCTGTAGCTGAGGGACCTGGTGCTGGGAAGAACCTGCGTCAGGGAGACAGTCACCATCACGAGCTCAGAGGAGGCTTCTGAGAGTGGGTGGTGCTTTAATTAGGCCAGGAAGGATGAGCTGGTGGATAGGTTGGGCAGGACATCATTGCAGACAGGGGACTTGGTCTGGAGGGGGATAATCATTTCTAAATAGCAGAACCACGACAACGGTGAGACAGAGGCCCACGGAGAGTAGCACGGGGTGTGTGTCTGTTGGCCGGGGTGGGGGGAGCCAGACTAGATGGCAGTGGCCAGAGCCAGACTGCGGCTCAAGTTCCAGCCCAAGAAACAAGCAGGGTCCAGGCTGTGAACCTCCTGCGCCCCTTAGGGTGGGGGCCATGGAGGAGCCCCTCTTTGCTGCACGGAGGGGAAGTCTGAATCCTGAAGGGCCTTCCCACTGTGCCAGGGCTGGGCACTCATTTGGGGACAGGCAGCTGTAGAGATCAGTGGCAGCTGGTAGGGGAGGTACACCGGCCTCCTCTGTCTCTCCCATCTCATCAGTTGGCAATGGATATATCTGTTCTGAGTCACAAGTCCTGGTTCTGACCCTGAGAGTGCCGTGGAGGAGTGCACACTGCCCTCGGCGGAGCGGGTGCCCGTGGTACAGCTGGCAGCCTGGGCAGGAGACACCCGCTCCCAGAGTGAGGCGGGACCTTCAACCCCTCAGCCTCTCCACAGCCACTGGGAAGCAGAGGCCCAGAGACGGCTCGGTGTGGAAGTGAAAGAAGCCAGTCTAGAATTCAGATTCCCTGCCCCTCAGAGTAGGTCGGGTCTAGGACTGGTCTTTTTTCTTCCCTCAAGAGACATGTGCCTGTCGTTGCACAGCTAAGGCAAGTCAGCACTAGTGCACTAGGACCAGGTCAAGGTCTACCAGACCTCCTTCGGTTTCACCTGAAACTCCCACCCCACCGCAAGAGGACCTAAGCAAAAAGGATATTTATTGTATTATGTTATTGAAAAACGCAAAGGTGGTCTTCGTCTCCGCCAGAGCTGGCCCCAGCTCTCTCCATGGCTCCCCACCATGAGGCTCTGCTACCCTCCGCTTGGCTTCCTCTCAGACAAGCCTTCTCACATCACTTAGGTAAAGTGGTTTGTATTGTACATAAGGAACAGGAAATGCTTGTTAAACTGGTTTAACAAGGATTAAAAGGTTGACAGTTTACTGTGATTTACTCATGCTGTGGAATGCTACAACTGGAAGGGACCATTGGGTGGTATTTCAAAGTTGTCCAAATACTAGATTCATTAGACTGGAAGGGAAAAGCTGGTGTCAAGGTCAAAGCAAAACAGAGTCAGACCAGGCCAGAAGAAATGCAAAGGGGGAACAGAGGACAAGGACAGAGACAGGCTCCAAAAATCTAGATGTTGAAGTTCAGTGTGAGTTTAGGAAACAGGAGCTGAAGAGAGAGGGAAGGGCAAGCAAGCAGGTTCTCTGCCCAACTCAGCCCTCACGACAGATGGGGACAGCATGACCTTGACTCATTTCCCACGCTCTGTAACTGGAGGGCTTGCAGCGCGCGGACCCAGTGTGTGGCTAACGGGCTTTTCTGCAGCTTGCTCTGCTCGTGTATCCGCATGGTATCTCTGGTTCTAGTGTGTTTCCACTTTCCTGATAAGCCCTGCTGAGCTTTTCCTGTGCTCCTGAACCCTTCTGGCCTCTGTATGTCATTGGGAGACAGAGTTACCCGGGCAGGCGTGGCCAGGAGTTGGGCATTTTCAATTAGAGGGACTCTACACATTTCATGGTGTGTTGTGGAGTCGGTGCTGGAGCATGCACTCCTCTACTGGGTCTGCTTCCAGGTCGCAGGAACCTCTGCAGCCTGTGGATCTCGCTCCCGGACATTCCTGTGTCAAGCAAAATGTCAGCTCATAAGGGGTGGGGAGGAGATGAGGCTGCAAGGTTAGCCCTTGCAATTAGCCCTTGCAATTAGCCCTTGGAATTACCAGGGCTTCCTCAAGCCGGGCCACTCTGGGGAGCTTCTGGCTTCCAGTGGTGGGAAAGCCCTGGTGTGGGCTGTGGACCACAGGAGATGTGATAAGGAGGCCACCAGGAGGTCTTCAGCAGGACCCTGACCTTCTGTGCTGGATGGCAGTGTCTGCCAGCGGACAGGACAGTGCAGGAGAAGCCCACTCATGCCCACTGAGCCTGCGTGTACCTTGGGCTGTCATTCTATGTGAACAGGAAATAAAATTATTATAGATACGCAGGAAGTTCCCAAAATAATAGAGGTCAGTCCCCTTCACCCAGTTTCCCCCATGGTAACATCTTACATGACTACACTATTGCCTTTCTGTATTTGGCTGTGTCTGGGGAAAACTCTCCTGTGTTTTCCTTTTTTCTCACCCAACACTTCACTTCATGTTCGACACTTCATTTTAAAAATTTTATTTAAATGTGGACAATTAGTCAAATGATTGGAAAATCAATAATGAAAAATAGTTTTTTAGGGTTTTCCACACATCAAGTGATTCTTCAACACCAACTGGTGTCCTATAACTCAATTCAATCCTGGCCCTATCTGCCAGGAGTTACATCAGATCCCAGAAGTTAAGGGCTTAGTCCCATAAGACTGCGCCCACTTCGGATGTCAATCTCAAGTCCTAGGCTGTCACCTAGATTTCTGACCAATTGGCTGTAAGTTGGGGTTTCCATGACCCCCCTCCTTGGGTTCAATAATTTGCTAGAATGGGTCACAGAACTCAGGGAAACACATTTACTGCGTTATTGTAAAGGATATAATAAAGAACACAGGGACTTCCCTGGCAGTCCAGTGATTAGGACTCTGTGCTTCCACTGCAGGGGGCATAGGTTCAATCCTTGGTCAAGACCTGGGATCCTGCATGCTGTTCGGCCAAAAAAAAAAAAAACCAAAAAACCAGGACTTCCCTGGTGGCGCAGTGGTTAAGAATCTGCCTGCCGATGCAGGGGACACGGGTTCAATCCCTGGTCCGGGAAGCAGATGCCGTGGAGCAACTAAGCCCGTGCGCCACAACTATTGAGCCTGATCCTTGGGACCAGGCCCTGCCCTGAAAAGGGTGGGGGTGGGAAACCACAGAAGGATCAACAGTGGAGGAGAGCAGACCAGGCTGGGGTCAGTGACTAGGTGCCTTTGGGGAGGGGTGTTCGTAGAGATCCACCAGGACCAGCCAAGAAGGGGTGCTGCTGGCACCCGTGTCCAGTTCCCTCCTGCTTCACAGGCAGGCCCACTGGCTCTTCTGCCTGGTGGGAGTATATATCTTAACCCAGCTCCAGCAGGAGGCAAATTTAAGCTCTGGAAGTGGGTGTGGTACTGGGAGGGGGTAGGCCTTCCCCTCCTAGGACCTTCTCCCCATGATCTCCTGTGAGTATGGCTCAGCCCCTGCGCTGTGCCCAGCCAGGTGGTGTTGGGCCCTACAGAGCTGGCCCAGAGATGGGCCTGGAGGACAGTGCCCCTGGGTGGAAGGGCCCCAGGGTGGGAGACCAGCCATGGTGTGCCCACCAATTTCCCAGGGCCCTTGGGCTGATGCCTGATGCAGGGCAGGTGGGGAGCAGTTCCAGGGGACCCAGGACAAGAATGTCCTCCTTTATGGCCACTCTGGTCTCACCTCAAGTCCAGGGTGAGGTGGTGCCTTCTTCCAGCTGGGTGAAGCTATAAGGAAGCTGTCCTTTTTCTTGTCTTCCCCTCCTGGGCAGATGGGGACAAGTCACCCAAGCCCTGAGGGGGAACCTGAAGGTAAGACGGTGCTGGCCTTCAGCTCCCCACCCTTTGCCTTCACACTTTACCAGGGTCTGAAGCTGAACCCCGGTGGGAGTAGAGGGTTGCAATCAAGTACAGACTTTGGGGTCTCACTGACCTGGATTCAAATCCCACTACGGACAGTAAAACCCCTAGTCTCTGAATGATGGCAGAAATTTCAGATTAAAAAATAAGAAGCTGAGATACCACTTCATACCTACTAGGATGGCTATAATCTTTTTAAAAAGGCAAAATAAATGTTGGTCAGGATGTGGAAAAATTGGAAGCCTCACACTGTTGGTGGGAATGTAAACTGGTGCAGCTGCTGTGGAAAAACAGTGGGGGACTCCTCAAAAAGTTAACCATAGAGTTACTACATGACCCCGCAATTTCACTCCTTCTGAAAGGGGTTGAAACTAGGGACTCAGATGCTTGTATGTGAATGTCGACGGCAGCATTGTTCACTGTTCAAGAGGCGACAACAACCTAAATGTCAGTAGAAAGATGGATTAAAAACTACGGCAAATTCATACGGAGCAGATTAGAGCTGGAGGGAAGCGGGAATGGGATTAACTGCTTAATGGACATGGTTTCTGTCTGGGGTGATGAAAGGGTTTTGGAATTAGTGGTGATGGCTGAACGTAATTAATGCCATTGAATAATACACTTAAAAATCATTAAATATCTGGGAGGTGAAATAGGTGAAGTGAATTAAGTATAAACCTCCAATTATCAAATAAATTATGGGGATATAGCATAAGGAATATGGTCAATAATATTGTAATAACCTTGTATGGGGACTGATGGTTACGAAACTTATCATGGTGATTTTTCATAATATATGCAAATGTCAAATCATTATGTATCGATAGCACACTTGAAACTGACATTGTACATCACCTATATTTCAATTTAAAAAATTAGAGGAGGGCTTCCCTGGTGGTGCAGTGGTTGAGAGTCCGCCTGCCGATGCAGGGGACACGGTTTCGTGCCCCGGTCCGGGAAGATCCCACATGCCGCGGAGCGGCTGGGCCCGTGAGCCATGGCCGCTGAGCCTGCGCGTCCGGAGCCTGTGCTCTGCAACAGGAGAGGCCACAGCAGTGAGAGGCCCGCGTACAGCAAAAATTAAAAATAAAATAAATAAATAAATAAAAAATTAGAGGACAAGTTTTATGTTATACATATACGTGTGTGTGTGTGTATCTATTGATATAATAAAATTTTAAAAAACATTAAAAGAAAACCCTGCATGGCCAAGCAAAATGCCTTCTGCTGAAATTCAGCCTCCACTATGAAATCTCGCAAGGACTGGAAGCAGGAAAGGCTGGGGGTAAGGGGGGTTCTGGGATTCACAGGATCAAAAGGATGGAAAAGAACCAGCAGAGAATGGAAGAGGGGTCACCGAGGCCGGCATTGGCCTCCAGCTGCCCACGTGGTCTGTACCAGTCAGACACCAAGCCCCACCCCAGCACCTTCCTCTCCTCTCGGTCCTCACTGTCCCCACGCGGAGCCAGCCCTCTTCCTGCAACGGCTTCTTCCTCTTTGATCTTTGGTCCGTCTCCCCACTCGGCCTGGCTGGTGACCCTTCTAAAACCTGGGTCTGACCCCCCGTCTCTCCTGCTTAAACGCTTTCGGCAGCTCCCATGGCCTCAGCTTCAGCCTTGCAAGGAGAACTGTTCTAAGCCGATTCCGACCCAGTTTTCCAGCTCCACGGTCCTGCCTTTCCCGAGCCCCGGGTTCCTTTATGTCTCACACCATAACCATGTTTGAATACCTTCCATGTACACGCTAATAAACGTTATCCCTGACTTGCTCAACACCCCTGCAAGGTTGTTAGGTAGGTATCACTGACTGCATTTTAGAGATGGGGAAACTGAGCCTCACAAGGCTATAGGTTGGACTCAGAGACCTATGCTGTCTTTGCCATGTGTTGGCTCCTCTCTGTAATGCACTCTGGTGCCTCAGTGCCTTTGCTTATGCGTGAGCATAAGCCTGTCAGCCCCCACCACCGGGCTGATCATGTCTGAGGACAGCAATTCCCGCAGCTTCTTTCTTGCCTTTGTGGCTGCCGCACTTCAGATAAACAGGCACCTTGGTAGACATCGCGACTTCACCACCCAGGCGGGGACAGTCTGCTCGCGGGACCACGGCCTCCGCTGCCTCCTCTCACCACCCTCAAGAAACACCACCTCCAAAAAAAAAAAAAAAAAAGAAAAATCACCTCCAAAGGGTGGTTTTCTGTCACCAAAACTTGCCAAGGGGCTAAGGCACTGCAGATGATGGCAGAGCAGCCACTGCTCTCATTCAGGAGGCCCAAGCCAAGGCCTCTTATTAAGGGGTTCTCTCGACAAGGCTGACCGGCCACTGCCCTCTTCTGTCTCCTAGCTCCCCTCCCTCAGACTGGCATCCTGCATCTCCCTCAGGGCTTGTCCAGGTGTGGTGTCCCTTCCACCCCATGGGAGCCCAGCTCTCCTGGGAGGACCTGTACCATCCTGTGACTTGAGTTTGGGCTGAGAAGACCTACCAGGGCCTGGTGTTCAAACTGGGCTCTGAGAGCCCTGCCTCCTGGCCAACTTTGCACGCCTCCCCTCCTGCTTCCAGCTGTTCCTTATGGGATGTGGCTTGTTAAAGGAAAAGACTATTGCAATGATGGGCAGGGGCTCCTGGGGAATCATGGGGATGGGCTGGAGCCTGAGCAGCCCTGTTCCAAGGTGCAGACGTTATCAGCATCAGGACCAGCGAAATGGCTTGCGATCCTCTGACCTCTGGGGAGAGGGGAATGGAGGAGGCCAGCCACAGCTGGGAGAGGGACAGAGGAACCTCAGAGGCTGAGAGACAAGGCAGCCGCTGTCAGCTTGCCTGGGATCACAGCTGCCCCTGCTGGGTCCTGAGCTGGGGTCTCCTGGGGTCCTTCCTCCAGGTCCCAGGTACCTGCACAGTGCGGGCTCAGCATCCTCAGGGCCGCCCAGGCCCCTCTTGCACTTCCTGCACCAGCGCCTGCTTGTCGGCCTCTCTCTTTCTGCTCCCCAGGGCCACTCCATGACCTGCCCAGTTCAGCCAGGCCTCCTCCTCTTAGACCTTGTCCACCCAGCCCTTCCTGGTCCTCAGAGGCAGAGAGGAGGGCGGTAGTTGATCCCGGGAGCCCTGGGTGGACGAGGCTGGGTGTGGAGCACACCCTGACAAGGGTGGCCTCTAGGCGGGGCCCCCAGCCTTGGGGTTCACAGCCCCCTAGGCTGTCCTCCCGTTCCCACATCCCCACCCCCTGCCACATGTGGCCCAGGGGTTGGGGGGCGGGGCTGCAGCCCCAAGAGCCCTTGAGCGCCCAGCCCCCCATCCATGTCTACTCATCTCGGCCAGGCCCCCTTCCAGTGGGTGAGGGCTCCTGGGAGAGAGGCCATGGGCGCCCCACCCGGAAACCTTTCTCCTTGGGGACCATGATGTCCCTGACGGGGTGGGAAGGGCCTGGAGTGGGGAGCTGGAAGGAAGCAGGGACACTGCAGGGACTTGAACCCTGGCCCAGCAGTACCAGGCGTGCCATCACCAGCGCCTTTTGCTTTTTTCCTGCTCATTTTCTCACAGACTCAAAGGTGAAAAGCAAAACCTGGACGCAGCCACCAGCGCGTCCAGGAAAAAAAACACCTGCGCCGGCTCTGTGCCTCCCGCCCCCCAGGCTTACTCCTCCCTGCCCTGACGCCCCTTTCAAAGGCACAGCCGGGGGACACACGGCCCCTCAGCCCCACGGCCGCACGTCTCCTGTCGTGCTGGCTGCATAGCCCAGCCGCAGGAGCGCATGAAATCAGACAGGCAGACTGAACCGCAAGTTAAGGTCCTGGTGGCTCTAGGACAGTGTCAGCAGTGACAAGATGCGTATGTGTACAGAAACCTCCAAGATCCTGAGACACTGAGAGGTCACCTCTGTGTAGCAGGGCCGGGATGGGGTGGCAGGGGAAGGAATTTTACTTTCATTTTATACTTTTTCCATGGCTTCAATTTTTAACTCTAGGCAAATTACTTTTATATTTAAAGGCAAAAATCTTAAATTTTTTGCGAGAACAGGAACTCTGAGAACTAGGGGAAACTTGAGCACTCGGGCCTAGCTTGAATGCCAGCGGTCCTCCAGGTCTGCCGTGCCCCGGCCACGTGGGGTCATGCAGACGCGCCCACCTGCCACACCTGCTGCCCCCATCTCTCCGTCCCCGTCCCCTGTGGACCCCTCCTGGGAACTGCCGTTACTTGAAAACGAGGCTGGAACGCCCCCGCCACCTTCTCTCCTCTCACCGACTCTCTGCGGGAGTCTGAAGTTCTGGGGAGGGCAGGTCGCAGTCCCCAGGGCCCCGAGAGGTTACAGAGGAGCTCACCCTGGACCTGCCCCCAGGCCTCCCTCTCAGCCCACGGCCCGCAGTACCCACTGCTTCCGGGCCGGGCTCTGCCTCCCCTGGGCCCACGACGGTCCAGTGGGTGCGCTACCCTCCTCCGTGCTCCCAGCTCTGTAGTTCTCATCCAGGAGTCCTGTCCCGGCCTCTCACAGCGGGAGCGCTCCTGCACCCCTCCTGCCAGCCCTGAGGGGTTCAGAAGCCTCTTCCCAGCAAGGTCCAGATGAGAGGCTGAGGCCCAGAGAGGGCTGACACCTGCTCAGGGTCACACAGAACAATCAGGCCAGGCTGAGCGGAGCCCCGTTCACACACACCCCCCGACCCCAAGGTCTGGGGCCCATCAGGTGGGCTCAGAGCCAGGCCCGTGGGCCTGGCCTCCGTCCCCCTCAGCCCATCTCCCTCACATCCCTGTCCCTCTTTCTAGCCCATCTCCCCTCACGGCCTCCCTTCAGCTTCGTCCCCCAAACACACCACAAAGGGCGGGCGCTTACTTATTGCAGCAGGAGAGAGGGATGTGCACGACCATCTAAGTTCCAAGCTGACAAGGAAGCAACAAAGCTCTGACCTTAAAGGGCCTCAGAAGTGGGGGTAGTCAAAACACACTCTGTAAGGTGAGCAAAGCATCACACTTCAGCATGTGAGTGACGAGGCCCTCGCAATTCTTACCTTGGGAAACCCAGAGAGTTATCTACACAGGGAAATACGCACTGGCTAAAAGAGTAAAAATTAAACGGCTTCAAGAAACCACCACACACTCATAGTCAATGAGCAAAGATAAGTGTGTCGCTGGCTTCTCAGAGCCATCTGGAGGGCACAGGGCAGTGAGCGAGGAGGACTAAGCAACTGCCCCTTCCTGTTGGCCAGTGGGGAATGCAAACCAGAAGCAGCCAGGAGGTATACAAGAGGATTTGCCCCAAGACGTTTGTGACTGTGTCATTCATCATCACAAAAGGCCGAACCCGCCGCTTTGGCCTGCAAGGCAGTAGCGACAGGCTCACACCCTGGAATGCCCCAGAGGGCCTCAACCAGAACGGGTGGATGATTTCAGCTGGGTAACCGCGCCCAAAACATAACCTGAAGTGGAAAAAGCAAAGCAACTACCGATCACAACCGTGTAAAATAAACACACATACGTGGGCAGAAAGATGTAAAAGTAGATAGTTTCAAATTTCAGTTGAAAATAACTCTCGACGGGTACTTCAGTCAAGTGAGTCAAGTGCAAACAAGACACGGCCAGGCTGGCGGTGGGGCGGTGCAGGTGCAGGTCCGCCCTGCCTATATCAGACAAAGTGAATTCCAAGCAGAAAGCAGTCCACACAGGCGGAATCTCAACGTTCCAATGCTGCTGCTGCGAGACAGAGAACAGAACTGACAAGCCCTCTTGGGGGGAGGGGAGAGAGCCAGAAGTGGTGCTGAGAATGTAATCACACTTCTCACCTACAAAAGGATACAGTGGATTTGGACTAGACCAAAAAACACGCGAAGGGGCTAATCCAGAATATGGAACGTATCAGAGAATACCGGGCTTCTCGACTGCCATGGAACACTTATGAAAATAATCACACTTCAAGCAATGGAGAAAGGGAGACATTGATTCAAAAAAGCAGTAGTCTTTTGCCTTTTTAAGTAGGTTTTTTTTTTTGACATTTTAAAGCATACTCTTAAATAACTATGGTCAAGTTACACATCAGAACTGAAACCGCAAAGCATATAGGAAATAAGGACAATGAACTCTTTCCCAAATACAGCCAGGAGGCCTTCAGGTGCCCCGGGGGTCCCATCCTGAATTCCCACGGTGGTCCCGCCAGCCCCGCCAGAAACGTAACATGTTCCTGTCGTAACAGGGGCAGGAACAGTGGAGGCCCACTCACTCCCAGAGCCTGCGCCACCACACTTCAGCTTCACACAGATCGAGAGAGATGTGCTAGCACTGTTTTTGTCCCCATTTTACCACGGAGGAAACTGGCTTCAAGAATTTAAGGAATTTGGCCAAAGGCATGTGCTGATAAGCAGCAGAGCAGGGAACAGGGACTGGCGGTCAGAGCTGCTGCCCTGGACTGTGTCCACCTCTCCTGAGATCCTGACACCTGCCCGCCTGGCAAGGCCCCGAGTCAAAGTGGACCCTCTGGTTCATTTCTCTGTCGACAAAACAGAGCTCCAGTCCCGGAAAGGTTTGTTTCAGAAGTCACAGGAGGGCTTAATATTCCATCAATCCAACTAGTCATCAGAGGATGAAAGGACAAAAACGTGACGCTCATCTCCATAGATTCAGGAAAGACATTTCAATAAATTTAAAAAATAAAACAGAAACTTCCTCACAATCTAATAACAAATGACCCCAGCGTGTCTGCAGTGATGCCAGCTGACATCACACACAAAGGGACAGCACTCCTCATGCGCTTCTTATTTAAGGTTTGCACTCTCTTCTCTGCCTCCAAACAACTGTGGTTCACAGAAGACACTCTCCCAAACCTTAATTCACACAACACCTTGAGATTTTTTTTTTGCCACTTTTGAGTTCAGCAGTCCTATTTTTTTCCTTAAATCAACTCACTTTTAAAATAGAAATTTATTTTATTTCAAAGGACAATATCAGGAAAGTAGAATCATTGGGACTTCCCTGGTGGCGCAGTGGTTAAGAATCCGCCTGCCAATGCAGGGGACACAGGTTCGAGCCCTGGTCCGGGAAGATCCCACATGCCGCAGAGCAACTAAGCCCGTGCGCCACAATTACTGAGCCTGCTCTCTAGAGCCCGCAGGCCACAACTACTGAAGCCTGCGTGCCTAGAGCCCGTGCTCCACAAGAGAAGCCACTGCAGTGAGAGGCTCGCACACGGCAACAAAGAGTAGCCCCCGCTCGCGGCAAGTGGAGAAAGCCCACATGCAGCAATGAAGACCCAACGCAGCCAAAAATAAATAATAATAAATTAAATTTTAAAAAAGTTGATGTTAGCTACTTGCAAGCCTCAAGGGAACAGTGCTCACTCCATGTCTGGAGAGCACCAAGGACAATGCTTACATTGCTTCATTAACCCTTATCCCACCCACTTTTCTTTTCTTTTCTTTTTTTTTTTTTTTTTTTTGGGCCGCACCACTCAGCTTGCAGGATCTTAATTCCCAGACCAGGGACTCAACCCAGGGCCACAGCAGTGAAAAGCACCGAGTCCTAACCACTGGACTGCCAGAGAACTCCTCAACCACTTCTTAGTAGATAATAAGATTATCCCCTCTTATAGATGGGGAAACTGAGGCAGAGAGATGGTCACACAGAAATGAGGCAGGTCCAGCATGAAATCAGGGTCATCTGACTCGAAAGACTACACTCTTAGCCAAGACACTATTACTGCCTCTCAACTGACTCTGGTAATGAAGTACAGCATATTTATTTATAAAATACATATGTAAAACGAGTCTTACCATAATCAGAAATTTTAATAGAAAAACGTATTCAACCACAATACAGAACACAACATTTCCAGGAACAAGCTTTGTAAATGTGCTTTAATTGTTTGAGGTCTAAAATTCCTGAGGGACATGAAAATCATTCTATCCTGAATGAACAGGGAGACCAGTTCCTAAATGGGCAGTCTCAGTAACATATCTATAAATGTAATTCAATCCCAATAAAAATCCAAATACTTTTAAAAAGAATGGCAGGGGCCTGTATTACCATATTATTAAAAGCAGTTATTATAAAGCTAAAATACTTAAAGCACTGGGTTGGCACGAGGAAAGACAGACCAGTGGAACAGACTGAAAAGTTTAGAAACAGACTCAGTTCGAGTATTTAGCCCATAATTAACAAGCAGCATTTCAAATCATTTCAATTCAGTAAAAGTGTGGGAAAATTTGTTTACCATTTTGAAATAACTAAATTAGATTCTTACCTCATACTGTAGACCAAAACAACTTCTAGATAGAGTAAAAAGTTAAATGTCAAAAATGAAACCACAAAAGAACCAGACATGACACCAAAGTACATAACCCTAATAATAAAATTGGACAGATTTGGCTACAAACTTTTAAACCATCGGCAAGAAACCATCAGCAAGATCCAAGATGTAAACTTAAAAGGTAAACTACAAACTTGCAAAACATTTCGTAGTACCTGTGGGTAAATGCCCTCCACATAAAAATGAGTTCTCAGGGGGCTTCCCTGGTGGTGCAGTGGTTGAGAGTCCGCCTGCCGATGCGGGGGACACGGGTTCGTGCCCCGGTCCGGGAGGATGCCACATGCCGCGGAGCGGCTGGGGCCGTGAGCCATGGCCGCTGAGCCTGCGTGTCCGGAGCCTGTGCCCCGCAACGGGAGAGGCCACAACAGTGAGAGACCCGCGTACCAAAAAAAAAAAAAAAAAAAAAAAAAATGAGTTCTCAGGAACCGATGAAAATAAAAGTGAAGCACAAAGCAGATGCACGGGTCAGCTAGCAAACACGAAGAGCGCACTTTCAGCTGTATAGAGTCAAAATGTGCATGTTAGAACACCGAGACACTGCTTAACCTTCCGGTCAGCCAAGATAAAAACAAACAGGGCAGGGCCAGGCTGAGCTGTGCTGGCCTTTGAGGAAGGCACTTAGCAACGTGACTCAAAAGCCTTCACACTGGCCAAGTCCTCTGAGCCAGTAATGTCACGGTTAAGAAATTCCCTTAAGGAAAAAATCACAGTCTTAGAAAACAGAGAAAAAAGCATCCTAGTGAAGTTCAACAGTAAATCATAAAAAATCATGTTTAGAAAACAGAATTGTGTTTGGTTGAAAAACAGGCCCATACGGATCATCTCTGAAGAGACAGAGGCCACCACTGACACACGGGTGAAACAGTAAAATAACGAAGGGAAGGCTTTGTTGCCTCACCTCCAGGCACCTTCGGTTCGCCTCTAGTACAGACACCGCGAGCCCAGTACAGGAGGGGTGGGCGGACCCCGAGGAAGGGCCGGGCTGGGGAGGACAGTCAGTGAGGGGACAAACAGGCCACCTCAGCAGCCCCTGAAGCAATGGCCGTGTGCCGGACTGGACGACGGTACGTGGATGGTGGCCTTGAGACGCCAAAGAAAAGGCAAATTCTGGTCTGTGTAACCTCTCTGACAAGGCAGGAAAGCAAGTGAGACATTTTGTAAACAGTCCATCAGGTGTGGACAGGAGAAAAAGGCAGTTCGGGGTCAGGTGCTCGTTACTAGACCAGGATTCCACTTAGACATTCCACGTACACCTTAAAAGAACTGGGCAAAACACGAGGTTTAACAAAAAATAATCTTGAGCTGGATTAGTCTTTCTGAACTACTCATAAAATCCAGAAGCCATGAAAGAAAACATAAGTTTAAATATGTTTAAAACTCTTGAACAGCAAAAAATTTTAAAGCATAAAATTTAAAGGTCAATGACAAAGGGTATTTGCAGCACAAATGACAAAGGGTTAATTTTTTTAATATGTTAAGAGCTCTTAAAAATCCCTAAGTACACATCCCAATAGAAATGCAAATCAAATTACAATGAAATACTATTTTCACTTTTCATATACACTAATAATCTAGTTCAAGAACACAAGGTGTAGGGAACCGTCAACCTGAACAGCCTCCCTAGAGTGTAAGCTGGTAGCTCCCTCATGTTTGGAAAAGTACATGGGCTGTGGCCCAGAATTCCCCTCAAAGGAAACGTTCCCCACAGACATAGTTGCCATGTACATAAAAACACATGGAGACAGATACTCAGGATAGACATTATATACAGCAAAAGTTGCTAGAAACAATCTTAATTGTTCCTCAGAAGGGGAATGGGTAATTCAAACACGCACTACCACACAGATACTGAAGAGCCAAGGCAGACCACGAATACAGATACACAGTGGGCTCCTCGACGCACTGCTAACTGAACCACCCAAAGTGCAAGACAGGGCCTGTGGTGTACCAGGACCTCACAGCAAAACAGGTACAAGAATTCTCTGGAAGGAAACCCCAGCAACTAGCTGGCCACGATAGCTGCCTCTGTGGGAAGGGAGGCCAAGGGTTAGAGAAAGACGTCACAGTATCTTCTACAGGGTTTGAACTTTAACACTTGCAGGTATTACTTTGAGCATTTTTTACACCTTTAAGTTAAACAACTTAAAAGAGCCTTTGCCCTTGGGGTCAGCTCAGGGCAGAGGCAGGGCCTTGATTTGACATACAGACGGCGGGTCACACAGTTGTCTCATCGACAGAAGGGTATGGGGGACAGTGCACGGATCACCCCCGAAGCTGAGGGGAGAGAATAAGGCTGCTGGGATAGATCTCGTGCCCTCTAGTTCCCTCGTGATCCTAAGAGGTGAGTGACAGAGAGAGCGGGTTCACACCTGTGCTCCTGGCACGTGGTGGCCTCTTAGAGAGGGAGCATGTACTTAGTAGCCAAGCCTGTGCTGAAAGGCAGGAGGGAGCAGCCTGTGCCCCACCTGAACGCACTGCTTTCCCGAGGACCAGAAACGCCTGCAGAGGTGCCAGGGGAAACGGCTTCAAGAGACCAAACAAACAAACAATAACATAATTAACTGCTACTTTTTGCAAATGTCACAACTACTTTCCTAGAAGAGTTTGTTTTTCAACCTGCTTAGGGGAAGAAGGCTGGGAAGTGGACTTTGAGGTTTGTTGGGTCTTTTTGTTTTGTGCTAAGTAAGTCAGATACCATCTTAAGCTAAAACCTGGCATGGACAAGCAGTTTCAACTGAATTCCCCGACACATTAGGAGAAGGCCAGCATTATTCTACTTTGGCAGCAGAAACTCGCAACCCACCTCACAAGACTGAGCGCCCCAGACCCCGACAGCACCAGGGTGGGAGAGCTGCAGTGCGGGGCTGTGCGGAGCAGGTGTGCATGTCTGGAGCTCATGTTTCCTGCAGGCATCACGATCTGAGGGCTTGCATAGCATCTGCACGAAGAAGTATTTATAAGAAGCTCACTGCAGCACTGTTTGCTATGGCCAGAAAACCCTAGAGATAACCTTAAAAGCCCATCAACAGGAAAACGGTTAAAGTGACTAACTATACCAACATGTGCAAGATTAAATATTATAGAGTCATGAAAAAAGTAGTTGCAGAACAGTACATATTGTATGTTTCCATCTTAGAGCACATAATAATAATAGGATAAACTGTTGTATGTCCATGGAGGGAAAATATCTGAAGGAATATAAACGAAGTGAGTTGCCATTACTAATTATTCTTGGGAGAAGAACCAGAGAGAAGCTTTTATCTTCTACATTGTTTTCCCATAGTGTTTAAAATTTAAATGCAAGGTTAGTAATTTATAAAGGGATTAAAATAAATTCTGCCACAAACATACACTCCACAGTCCCATCCATTACTACAGTCCATAGTATAGTAACATGAGCCATGAACTTACCCAGATCTGCAAAGTTTTGGTCCCTTTGAGAGTTGCTGCAATGCAGAGACAAGAGGAGAACAAAGCCACAGTGTGACATGGAACAGACCGTTTGGCTGGGGACGCTCACGACATGAGTAATTTAAAAAATTACCTCAAGAAAATCACAAATGATCATGTGCCTTGGCCTCTGGCACCCCCATCAGCGTCAAGCCCACAGATGTTACGTCCACAGATGCCAAGAGTCCACTGTACCTATCAAAGACTCAGTGGGTCACTGTGAACACATGACGGGTCAAAGGCAAGTGGCAGAAATTTAAAAGCTTGCCATACAGGGTGTCCAAGAGGATATGGACAAACAGATACTTTCATAATCAGGTACGCCTACTCCAGAGGACGACAGGGCAGGATGGAGCAAAATGTCTGACCCAGCAATTCCACTTTTTTTTTTTTTGTTTTTTTTTGTTTTTTTTTTCTTTTTTTTTTTTTTTTGTGGTACGTGGGCCTCTCACTGCTGTGGCCTCTCCCATTGCGGAGCACAGGCTCTGGACGCACAGGCTCAGCGGCCATGGCTCACGGGCCCAGCTGCTCTGCAGCATGTGGGATCTTCCCGGACTGGGTCATGAACCCGTGTCCCCTGCATCGGCAGGCGGACTCTCAACCACTGCGCCACCAGGGAAGCCCAGCAATTCCACTTTTTGATACCTACTCTCACGTGTGGGCACTCATGTGCGGGCACACGGAGCACGCATGACGATGATCACACAGCAACCGAAAGGACTGGAAAGAGCGTAAATATCCACCAGCAGCGGAATGGCTAAATAACTCGTGGAACGTCCAGGTGAAGGTGAAGGAAGACTACACAGCAGCTTGATACATGTACTCACGTGACTCTCCCTACTGCCAAGTGAAAATAGCAAGTTGATAATGATATACAGTATAAAACAGTATTTTCCCACTTATAACCTATGTTCTTTGAATATTAGATGTGGATAAAAACATACAGAAAAAGGTCTGGCAGGAAAAGCAGCAGGCAGGGTGAGGGCAGCGGTGCATATTGGTGGTGCCGCCCCGGTCAGTCAGGCTTTCATTCTGTATAACATGAGAGCATCCACCTACCGCTTACCCAATTACACTGACCAGAGTAAGAGAAGCAATGGGAAAAATCGGTTAATTGTGTTATAGTCACGTAGAGACTCCAAATGAACTACACACAAGGTAAAGGATGAATCTTAAAATCATTAAATGAGAATAATTCCATAGCTTATATACAACATAATACCTTTTCTATAAAATTAAAAACAACTGAAATGAAAATTATAGTTTAAAAAACACATTTAGGTAAGTTTTTTCTTTTTGCAAAGTTATATGAGAAGAAAGCAAGTAAAAGGCAAACCTAGTATTGAGGAGGAGGATTACTTTGGCCTAGAGGGAGGCAGGCAGGGAGATGGGGGAGATGACCAGGACCACACAAGCAGAGGAAGTTACTGTCTAAAGTCCTGTTTATACAGTGAACAGAAGATTCAAAAATGCTTGCCACATTAAAAACATCAAGGAACCAAGTAAAAGAGAGCCATATTATGTCTTGAACCAAAGACTAACCCAGTTCTGTGTGCTCAAGTTCCAACAAGGAGAAGGAATATTCTTGCCTTGAGAGGAGTATCATAGCTTCCACTTACTAGATTTTATAACCTAATGAATAGTAACGGTCATTAAAATTCATTGCATTTGATTAGAAACAACAAAAACTAGAGACTAAAAATTTGATAAGCAGATTCAAGCAGATAATTACAAGAAGCTGCTATTGACAAGACCTGGAACAAAAGAGCAATGACAGTATTTACTCAGTAAAAGTCTGATAGTTCAACTTCATCAGTGTAATTAATTTATACACTTTATAGGCTGGATCCATAACTCCTTAAATGGAGAAAAGCACTTATCGTAATGTGGCAGTACATACATGTTTAGCTACTACAGAAAAAGTAATCAGAAGCAAACCCAACACCCCATTTGTTATTATTAGACTCGTTACAACAATTTTTAAAAAGTTTTTGTATAACAGATACTTTTTGAGCACAAATACAAAAGGAAAAAATGAGATTAAGTTTGACAACTACTGGCAAAATCTTCAAGATCTTTATACAAATCAATACAGAAATTTTATATGGTAAATGGTCCAAGAGGAAGAATGCAGATGGTAAATCAGGTGGTAAAGCAGACAGTAATTACAGAAGTACAGACTGACTTACTAAACTACTTTTTAAAGTAGCAATAAATACTTCGTAACATTGGATTTAGCAACAATTTCTTGGACGTGACACCAAAAGCACAGGTAACAAAAGTAAAAATAGA
The DNA here is from genome assembly GCF_003031525.2 of Neophocaena asiaeorientalis asiaeorientalis. Lineage (NCBI taxonomy): Eukaryota > Metazoa > Chordata > Mammalia > Artiodactyla > Phocoenidae > Neophocaena > Neophocaena asiaeorientalis. The sequence continues at coordinate 6,939,613 of NW_020173674.1, forward strand.
TAAATTGAATTACATCAAAATCAGAAACTTCTGTGCAAAGGACACAACAGTGAAAAGGCAACCTATGGAATAGAAAAACGTATTTGTAAACCACATATCTGATAAAGGGTTAATATCCAAAATATATAAATAACTCCCATAAATCAACGGCAACAAAAAAATAAACCATTTTTTTAAATGGGCAAAGGACTTGAAAAGACATTTCTCCAAAGATATACGAATGGCCAAATAACATGAAAAGATGCTGAACACCACTAATCACTAGGGAGGTGCGAATCAAAACCACACTGAGAGACCTCTCACACCCATTAGCATGGCTGCTACGAAAACAGCAAGTATTGGTGAGGATGTGGAACCTTGTAAACCGTCCGTAGGAGGGTAAAATGGTGCAGCTGCTACGGAGAAGAGTATGGCAGTTCCCCCAAAAATTAGAAATAGAAATACCCCATGATGCAGCAATACTGCTTCTAGGTGTGTATCCAAAAAAATTGAAAGCAGTGTCTCAAAAAGGTATCTGTACACCCATGTTCATAACAGCATGATCCATAGTAACTTAGAAGCAGAAGCAACCCAAATGTTCATGCATGAATGGAGAAACAAGATGCGGTACGTACATACAATGGAATACTCTTTTAAAAAGGAAAAAAAATCTTGACACAAAAAGGCAAATACTGTGATTCCACTTAATATGAGGCACCCGGTGTCACACTCATAGGAACAGAGAAGTAGAATGGTGGTGGCCAGGCGCTGGGGGAGAAGGGAATGAATGAGGAGTTTAATGGGTACAGAGCTTCAATTCTGCAAGATGAGAACGTTCTGGAGATGGGCTATATTCACAACAATGTGAATATACTTAACACGACTGAACTGGGCAGTAGAATATGGTTAAGACGGTGAAATTCATGTTATGCAAACTTTACCACACTTTTAAGAAAGTAGCAATAAATAACATAGAAAAACCTGATGTTAGCAATTATGAAGGGAAATGGATAAACTCACAAGAGAAGTGTAAGGTTTCTGGAGAGTATCTGAGAGTCTGTGGCAAGAGTTAGAAAACCATGCATGCTCAGTGACCAGGCAATGCCACCCCAGAGAACAGAAATGTATGCATATACTTGTACCAATACATATTTACGTATTTTCACAAAACTTACAGAGATGCCCATAACAGCACGATCGAAAATTGTCAAAACACTGTTTACAACTTAAGAGACCGGCTCAACATCCTAGAGCATAAGCACAATAGGGTAAAATGATGCAGCTGAATGATATTTTTTGAGGTCATGGCCCCCCTTCAGCAAGCTTACGCTTTCCATAGAAAAATGCACACAGTTTCAGAGCACTCACAGACCTCTAGAAGCCTTCCATGGAATTCCTGCGGGAGAATTTAACAATCCTGAGAAAAAACCACTTCCAATGAGTTTGTGGGCTCTGCTGATATATGGAAATGTGGATGCAAACAAAATTAAGTGTAATATCAGAACAGTCCAGAACACGCACACGGATTACACTACATAAAAGGCCCAGAGCAAGGCAGGCAACTAGAGGACGAGGAGAGGGAACCAGAGGAAGCAGATTGATCTGAGGCTGGGCAATGAAGGACAAGAAGGAATCACGGTACGTGCTCAGTGAGGAGTGGCTGAAATATAGACGCCCGTTTCCCCCATTTCACAGGTGAGGAAAACAGGCCCGGCGAGGCTCAGTAATGTGCTCCCAGTCATAAAGCTCCCAAGTCAGGAGTAGAACCACATCTGTCTGTCTGCACCTGCTTTTGAGCACCCCGCCTGCACCCAGGGTTGCCTGCTGGGCGCAGTTAACACAGCAGCCACCTGCCCCTCGGGTCTTCGGTGAACCTACCCGTTGTGACAACAAGCCTCCCAGCTGAGGGCACGCTCTCTGCCACTCCATCATCTGGCCACAGGGACGTGGGCACTGGGGGGGAGCAAGCCTCCCCTACTACACACACACAACAGACTGCACAGTAAACTCCAGTTGGATTGTATGTTTAAATGTAAAAAATGAAACCATACAACTGTCACAAAATAATACAGATTAACATGTATATACTTTCCGGGTAGGAGAGATCTAAGCATAACATGAGTACAGAAACCATAAAGAGTGACAACCTCAGAAAAACTGTAACTTTTGTATGTTTGAAACACAACAAACAAATGAAAAGGCAACATACAAACTGGGAAAAATATTTGCATCAAACATACGAAGCATTATTAACATGTAAGTGCTTTTACAAAACAACGGATAGAAAAATGAACCATTAGGAAGTGTAAAGTCACACATGCGCGCACATAATAACACGGCAGGTGGCCAATGAACACACAGATATTCAGTGTCACCAACAGTGCGCACACCCCTGGTAAAGCAGCCTGGATCCACCCAGGAAGCAAAGGTTCTTAGTATGACACTACCCACTCTGAGAAAAAGGGGAGACAGCTAGGTCCTCAAGAGTGAGAATGCTCATTTACAAAATCCCTCCCTGGAGGGCAATTTAGCAATAGGAACCTGAAGTCTTAAGAAGTCTGGCATAGGCAATTCGCGTGTAGAAATGTATTCACGTATCCCAAAGAAATATCAGATGTGATAAAAGTTTGAGCTACAGGGGTCATCACACCATTACTTCCTAAGAGAAGAAAAACTGGAAAATAACTCATATGTCATCTAAATGAGATTAAACTGATAGAGGCATACAATAGACATTATGTCACTACAAAAGATGCTTCCAGTGCCAGGAAAAGATGTTCATTGTATATTAAGTGAAAAGAGTTGCACAACAGAATTTACAGTATAATTCCACTTCTGTATAAAAAGGCATATACCCTATGCATAGGGGAACAAACCTCTAGAAGCAACGATGCCAACAACTGTCAACAGATTACTGAGGATTTTGTTTATATCAATTTTATTTGTAAACCTTACAATAATAAACCCTTTTTACAACATGAAAACTCAACTAAGAGTTATTTAAAAGAAAAGAAGAGGGAAGTCGGTGCAGCCCTGAGGGGCCCTGGAGGGTAGAGGCCTCCAGCAGGCAGTGTCCTACGCATAAGACAAGGTGGTAGAGGGGGCTTCCTCCTCACCCAGAGGAAGGTCAAGGCCACACTCCCTGGGACACACATCTTTACATCTTTCTTATTTTTGCTACCTTCCTCTTGCCATTTCCAAACTGCATCAGTGTATTTTTGTGTTAAATGTGAACATTTAAAATAGACCACAGATACCTGACGCCTGTTTTGGCATTTCATTTAACGTCAGCACTGCACAATAAGTACTGCTCAAGGCCAGAGGTTAACATTTCCTCCAGAAACTAAAGTACAGAGAGGTTAGCCCTGGCATGCCTAAGAGGTCCTAGGAGTCCCTTCACGGCCATAAGACAAACCAAGGGCAGACAATGGGGTGAGGTGGGGGGGTGGGGAAGGGCAGTTACTATCCAACCCCTTTGGTAACACAGGTCATTTCTGCAGTCAGTGTGTCCAACCTGGGCCCACAGAGGAGCCTCAAGCAATGCTTCCTCTCAGGCTATTCCTTTCTGAAAGAACGTCCGAATTCAACTCTTGCTCTTCTTATACCCCATCACTTTTAATTTGCATCCGATCACCATTTTCTACCTAACTTCCACAAGCCCACTCACTGAATTTCATTGTACGATCCACCACCTCTGAGTTCAGAGGGAAGGCTGAGGTCACATCTACATACGAGGATGCAAGCTGATTAGCAAAGATCACCAACACTGCCATCAACACCTGCGCCCTATCCCACCCTACCTGAGGGTAGTGAAGGGTAAAGAACAGGCCCAGGGGCCCCAGACAGAGCAGAGGCCAGGAGGGCAAGGGCATAGCCTTCAGCTGCCTGCTGTGCGCCTGTACTTTACAACCCCTTCCAATGACAAACACTTATACCCCTGTGGAGAAATTCTTTATCAGCCCACCACAGTCGCTAAGAAACAGTACCCAGAAGCGCTGGTAGCAATTACCCTCAAGTCTGGAAGCAAGAGTTTAGTAATCACCATATAAAAACAAGAGGAGAAACAAGTTCTGAAAACAGGGCAAGGCAGGTGGAGGAGGACGAGGTAAAAAGCAAGGGTAAGGTAGGAAAGGAAGCCTAGACGGTTCTGGGGAAATTGAGGAGTGGGGTGGCGAGCAGGGGAAGGATCCTCGAAGCTGCACAGCAGTGCCCACTCTTGGCAGGGCTGTGAGCCCTGGACAGGCAGCTTGCTGGTGGGCCCCTAACTCCAGCGTCTCAGGAAAAAACACGTGAGGGCTCACGTGGACAGTGGAGGCAGGCAAACAGGAGGCGCCAGTGAGGACAACAGCTGCTCTCCCAGGCCTTTGTTTTGGTCACAGCCTGTCCCATTCCCCTTTCCACTCCCCTGGAAACAATAGCCTCAGCAGAGGCTGGCAGTGGTTTCTATTCCAAGCCCAAAGTTTGTCTGCTGGGAAACAAAACCTTATGGCCCCAAAGAATGAACACTGAACAGCGGTACAAGAATGAGCTCCCAGGATGCATTGCTGTTGCGCCTTCCCCACCCAGGACACAGGATCAACTTAGAATCACCACACATACTCTGGATTCCAAACACTCTACTCACACCCTGGGCGCGTAGTCCTGGCCTGCTTAGCACAGCACTTAGACACAATTTAGCCCAAATTCTTTTATCACTCACCAAAAGGAAAAATTTTAAGCCAACGTCAAATTCTTTAGTAAAATTAGAATTATGTGCGTTAAACCCAAATCCCAGATACATTCCAGCCTCCCAAAGACCACAAATACATACATCAAATACATATTACATGTCCGTTCTATTTAGCTTGTTTCCTCCAAGCAAACAGGAATAAGGCGGTCCCCTTTTTGACAATACCATTTGGAAATATAACCGGGTAAAATTCCAGGGTGTTACGAAGTACTCCCCCACCTTGACACTGACCTTCATTGGCTTGGCATCACATTTTGCGCAACCATCACACACTCCCAGTGAGCAGAGCCCCTCCCCACCTACCAGACTGCAGGCCATTCAGGATGCGCCAGTTGTTTCAGGTTGCCACACTCCACTTAAACGCTCTCAATGTGGAGCTACTTTAGTAAATCTAGGCCTAAATCTACAATATGAAGGTACATTCAACTTCATTATGAAGGCAACTTGATACACAGACAAGATCACTGGTGCCCACTCTTGGCAGGGCCGTGAGCCCCGCACAGGCAGCTTGCTGGTGGGCACCTGACTCCACAGTCTCTTTATGAAGGCAACTTGATATACAGACAAGATCAGGGTTGAGAAAATATAACATAGCAATACAACCAATTCTAATGAGTTTAGAACTCAAACCTTTATTCATGTTGTAAAGGGGAGGAATGATGATTAGCCGTCACATACATGGTGCAACAAGACTGGTTCTTCCCATACAGAGCAACATAAAAGTACTTTTTCCTCCTACTTTTATTACAGTTTCAATTTCACAACAGCTTACCACTTCCCCATACATGCATGACTAGTGTTCTTTAAATTCCAATGACAGTTACTATATCATGCCCAAATCACGGGTTAAGAACTGAACTATGTCAACATATTTTTAAACATTAAAAAGAGAACCTAGAAAGATCCCAAGTGTATAAATATTGGGGATTTAAAATTTTCAAAGTGAAATTCAATGGGAAGAGGAACAAGATAAAAAAGCCACTGGTATTACTTTATCACAAAGGATTCGGATCTTTCCCTGAATTTTCACAAACACACCATAATCTAGTAATAAAGCACCTCCCCATCCCCAGTTTTGCTTATTTCCCAAACTGATTTTGGCTGATAGTTTCCCCTCTAATACGGTTATCACTTAAAAAACACAAACATTCAAACTAAAGATACAGTGGATTACTAACCGTAACCTTAGCAAGCCTACATGGATTGTTTGCTACCAAACATGACAGTAATTTTACAGTGATCACAAAGTCATTAGGTTCTCCTTGTTACAGTGACGACGAAAAGTAAAAACTCTTGCTGTTTCTAATTAATACTCATCACAAAGAAGAGATGTGCTTATAAGGCAGGAAGTAACACAAAATTCCTTCAGAAATCATTGCATTTTCACTTTGCTCAAGTTTTCAACTGCAAAACCTCAGTGAAAAAAAATGTTGCAAACCCAGAAGAGTACATCTCACCATCCTAAGTGCACTCCAAAATCTCAAGCTTACTTTAAAAGCCCACAATATGGGTATTTAAAGTCTTTTCGAAGACCTCTCCCAAATACCACACATCTCCAGATAAACCACGTAAGAAGCTTGAAAGCAGTGAAGGATGTTAACCTGCTGATGCAAGTTTCTGACACCAATCTTTCAAGCCACTAATAACCAGGTCTTCAGTTACCTTTTCAGTCTTCCCCATCTTGCAGCAAAGCAATTTTGCTTTTTCCCCTGCACTTAGCAGAGTTTTAAGCATTTTAGAATGTTTCCAAGCAACTGTTTTCTGTGCTTCCAAGCGATAATTTAACTAGCATTAACAATTTACTATTAACTAGTAATTTCTTTGCCCATGAGCTCTATATAATTCCCCAGAGCTCTGTCTACTGATCTTTTCTCCAGAGAATTCCCTTCAACCCACATTTCCTACCACTCCCACCCTCTACAACCCACACCTAACCACAACCCCCCCCACTTCTCCCTTTCTTCACGCCCACCCCTCCCACCCCTCCCAGCACCTGCGGCAGGCTTTTCCCTCCCCACCACCCCTCACCTCAGGGTCCTCCCATTTGAACACTAAGATTACTCTGAAATCTGATCAAGTAAAACTGAAGTTAAAAAACACAAAGAGCAAGATGAATCATAGATCACTACCGGTATCCTGACCGCCCCCTTCTTAGTAGGAATGCCCAAACTAGACCTGCCATTTCTATCACAATTTGGGCATGACCAACCCGTACCTCCAGCACAGTACAATGACCCCCTCAATTTGCCAATTGGCTCATTTAAGTATTTGCCTAAGGCATTCAGTCTTGAACACTTTCCCAACACACAGATTATATCATCACACTAAGAATTCCTCCGACCAATGCACAGGAAAGCGAGCGGGTAGATGAGAGGGTCACTGGGATCCATCTGCAAGCTCCGTCTACAAGGCAGCACTCTGTGTTGTGGCATCGCGTTAAAATGTTCTACAGCTTACGAGTCCTCTGGAAGCAAGGTTCGTAGCACAAAACTAGTACAACAGAAGGCTGAATTTAGAAGATGCAGCATCTGAAAACCTCCACCCCGGAACAGGAGAGGTGCCTGCTGGCATTCACGTGCCCAGAGATCGCTGCTCCCGGATTACACACTCAAAGCAACACATCTGCTGAAGGCCCCGGATGCATCTGCTTTGGACTTTTAAAGATTGCCCCCTCATAAGCTCATCTGAAAACCTTAAAGGATGGTCTCCTGAACGAATACAGGGCTTCCTGAGCAAGGCCTGGAAACAGGACATTGGAGAACTCCTCCTCCTAAGCCTCTGGAAATTCAATCTGTAGACATCAATTTAGGCGGGCTCTCTCCTCCTCCAGGGTCTCCCCTCCTGCACTGCTACGACTCACACTGGCCAGGGGCTCCATTTCTCCTGGTGCCATCAGCTTGCCATGATGAACACTATAGTAACAAACCACGGTCTATGAAGCATTTTTGTACCTTTCAGCTGGTACCACCGCTGTGGGCCCACCCAAGGGTGCACCTTCAATCCCCACCCTCTCCACCGGCAAGCAAAACCAACCCGCCCACCCAGAGTCTCCACTGGGGACGCCTCTCCTCCTTCGGGATTACCGACAATACCGACTCCGGCAGGGGCTCCAGCAACTTTCCCGGCTTACCAGATTACCAGGAGCAACGTTTTAAGTGAAGGGATAACCTCGAGAGAGTTAAGAGGGAGGAGGAAGGGTAGAGTGAGGTCACAGAAGAGGTAAGCATGGAACCTAGAGGAAAAGTCCAAAGGGGTGCACTGCCACCTGGAAAATAAAGTGGGCGTCAATTTTGTCTGCCTACAGCTCCCGCCTGTCAGATACACGAGGCGCCATACCAGTAACCGCTCAGGGTGGCACCTGACCTCCATCACTCCCTAGACCACCCTCACACTCAGACCTGGGTTCCACCCAGCTGGGCCTGGCTGGACCCTGTCCCAGACCGAGCCAGAATTACATACCGCCCTGGGCCAGAACTGTCAGCCCCGCGAAGCTAAGTTCAGTTTCCACAACACCAGGCCTCATCCCCAGGCGGGTTCACAACCCTCTGTCTGGAAAAAAAGGGGGCTGCTGGTATTGACAAATTCAAGTTCTGCCCTCCCTGCCTATCTACGTCCCTGTACCCCACTGCCTTCCTTCCTGCAAATTTTCAGGGCGTCGACTGCCCAAATGTGCCTCCAGCAAGGGCCGCGAGACCATCAGCCTTCTCCTCCTGTCTCTCTGCCTTCCTCCTTCCGTACAAACAAGGGCACTGGGGGCCGCTCAGTCTACACAGGAGCGGCGCCCTCCTAGAGGTCAGGCTCCCCTTCTCCAGCAAGCAGCTGCGACAGCCAGGCTGGGGTGTTCTCCTCCCCCACGGGTTACTGTGGGCACTTCCAACGCAGCTCTTCCCAGCACAGTTCCCCCAACATCTAGTCTCCCCTTCAACCTTCCTTCTCCTGGCACCCCCACCCCCCCAGTCCCATCTAACTCTGCCATCTCCCCCACCTGTCCCCTGAGACCCTAAACTGGCCACCTCCTCCCCCAAAACTAAGCCCAAGGCCCCCGCCCTCCCTGTCGCTAACCCCTGCTGGACGGGCCACAATTTTTGCTTTTATAGGCCTGGGCCGCGTTACGCAGGGCATTGCTCAACAGGACGACTCCTCCACTGCCACCGGAAAAAAGTCCCTCCCCGACCCTGGCCAAGGAGACGATTCGGGGCGGCTCCCGCTCTTCCAGGGTGTCCACCTTCTCAGATTCCCCAATTATCCCCCACTCTCCTTAGCAAGTGCTTCCTGAGATCGACGACAGATCTCAAGGTCACTTAGGGAGGCGGATTCCAACGGGGAGGGAGGGTAAGCCCTCTTTTCGGCCGGTGATGGTGCCAGGGTTGGGGAGGCATCCCGGTCCTGGAGGTTGGGAGGGGGGACTGGATGGCGGAGACGGGCTGGGGCTGCTCTTTCGAGTCTAAGGGAACTTTTGGGGTCGCCTCAGGTCACCCCGCCCAGAAGAAGTCCGAAAAAAGGGCCGGCAGAGCGTCTGGAAAATTCCAGGCGGCGGCGGAGGGATCTCTGCAGAGGGCGCATCACTCCCCGCGGCGTTGTGGAGGGTGGGGCGGAAGCGCGTGACTCCTCGGGCGTCGGCTGGGCCTCGTGAGCGCCTGTGATGTCAGTGCTGAGGCGCGCCGGTTGTGGTGTGGGGGGGTGGGGGTGGGGCGGCCCGAGCTCCGCGAGGCTGGATCCAGGGACACGCCTACGGGGAGCTGCACCCGTAGCTGTGCTTAGTGTTTCTGGTTAAGAAACCCTGCTGTGATTTTTAATTTTAAAAGTTCATTAAAAAGTTAAGCCCCAGGCTTCCCTGGTGGCGCAGTGGTTTAGAATCCGCCTGCCAATGCAGGGGACACGGGTTTGATCCGTGGTCAGGGAAGATCCCACATGCCGCGGAGCAACTAAGCCCGTGTGCCACAACTACTGAACCCGCTCTCTAGAGCCCATGAGCCATAACTGCTGAGCCCACGTGCCACAACTACTGAAGCCCGCGCGCCTAGAGCCTGCGCACCGCAGCGAAGAGAAGCCCCTGCTCGCCGCAACTAGAGAAAGCCCGTGTGCAGCAACCAAGACCCAACGCATCCAAAAATAAATTAAAAAAAAAAGTTAAGCCACCGCGTTGCTGCTAGGTAGCTTGAGGGTCGTGTGTCGTGGCTTTGTTATTCTCTGTTACCAGGGGCTTGGAGGCTTGAAGTATTTCCTCAGAAAAGTTGTCCCTGCTGGGTAAGAATACTTGATGATTATTCATTATGTATTAAATGGGAAAAGGCAGATGCAAGGTAGTGAAAAGCAAGATCTTGTTTGTGCAGAAAACAATACGTGTAATCGCGTGGCAACAAGACCAAAAGAGTATAGGTATTCAACTCGCTTTCCTTTTGGTTTGGGAGGTGGGGAAAAAGGAGATTTGGGGGGAAAAACTAGTTTATCCAGGTCAGTTTACAGCCCGTGATGGTCCTCAGGGAGCCTGTCTGGTGGCTGCTGGGGGCACTTTTCGCTGGCTGCCCACGTGGAGCAGTCTCCCAACCTGCTCCTCCCACAGCGGAGGCAAAAGCAAACCGGTGAAGTCTTGTCCCCTCCACCAAGGCGACCCATTTTGAAATGGGTCGCTGGCGTCTCCCTTGCCAGTGTGGGACCAGCGGGAGGAGGAGCCACAGCCCCAGACCCCCCCCCCACCCCCGGGGGCCTCCTCTCAGCCCTGAAGCCCCCGCGCACAGCCGGAAAGACAGTGGTGCGGAACAACTGAGAAGGGCCTGTCTCCTCCCGGGATAACCACCCACACCCCAAACAAACCTGCCTGTGACAACAGGCTCCCTTGGCAGCAAGGGGGAAACTGGGGCAGTTTTTTTCCCCTGCCTCTATGAGATGGCATCTGCAGGCGGGGCCGGGCCCAGCTGGGCACCCTCCCTGAGTCCTTGGGAAACTGGTGACTGACTCTCCTGTGACCCTTGTCACAGAACGTCGAGTACGTGGCAAGCCCAGGGTTATTCACAGGGCTGCTCAGCTGCCCTCTCCTGCCAGGGAAAGATTCTGGCAGCTCACTTTTCCCCAAGATCTGCCTCATCCGTCTTGTACTGGCAACATTGCTAGGGGTGGGTTGGGAAGACTTGGCCTGAAAGAACAGTGTGGAAAGAGGGAATTGCCTGACAAGTGTTCTAGAAAGGCCGGGAGGTGTGTGTAATATCAAGCAAGTGCCTTCTATGCTGTGTCACTGTGCCAGACCGTGGGCTCAGCCCTTTATCTACATGGCAGCGCCTGAGAGGCGGTGGTAATTGCTGTGTGTCAGCTTCCCAGGCCCAACTTGATGTCGTAGCTTGCTGTTCTCTACCTGGTCTAATAACCTTCCTCATTCACACATATTATTCCCAAATTCCAGAAACAAACTATCTTAGATTTAGAGCAGGAGTAAGTGGAATTAGCAACACACAAAGCATTAGGATACTACAAAGCTTAGGAGTCCCAACACAAAAGGAACTAAGGGCTTGCTTTGTGCCCTTGTGTCTGGAGGGGCCCAACTCCATTTTCAAGGACAAAATGGCACAGTTTCAGTGGGTCCTGGTTTCAGTTTCTACTGGCCTCGGAGTTCTTCGGAGATGGAATGTGTTTGAGGAGGGATGAGGGTAGAAAAGCGCACAGGGACCTCTGTGTCCTGCCTGAAGGGGCCAAGGCAGTACTCACAGTAAGGTGGATAAATGTGGGGCTTGGGTTCTGCCTCTTTCTCTGCAAATGGGGCTAAAAATACTTCCACTCTGACAGAGCGGGAGGGCAGGGCAGCCAGTGCGTCAGCAGATTTTTCTAGATCAAAACAAGCTGTTCCAGTAAACAGCAGTAAACAGAGGACCTCGGTTCCCTGGGTGGGGCTGGGTGGTGATAGGTCTGCCCCACCCAGGTGGGTGGCAGAGGCCTGCTCATTCCTGGGCAGCCCACTTAGGGGCTCAGGGTTGCAGGGGTAAGGAGGAGAGGGAGGACCCCTTGGGCAACATCCATATTTGAGGGCCAGCACCCGGGCTCCAAGCCTTTTCTCACAGCCGTGGTCACCTCGCATTCTTGTTCTGAAGCTAGCTCAGCTCTGTTGTTTCCGAACACACATCAGCCCGAGAAAGGACCCAGGAGACAGAAGAAGAGGGGTGAGGGACTTCCCTGGCGGTCCAGTGGTTAGGACTCTGTACTTCCACAGAACGGGGCACGGGTTCAGTCCATGGTCAGGAAACCAAGATCCCATAAGATGCACAGCACAACCAAAAAAAAAAAAAAAGGAAGCGTGAGAAAGAGGTGATACTTGAGGTTCAAGATGGGTAGAAGGACGACAGTATTGCTGCTGCCACTAGAGAATGTGCCAGAGCCCTGCCGCCATCCCCACAGGTCCAGTTCCAGAACTGTGGCCTCCTGGATCACCTTGGGCTCTCCACTCACAGGAGACTCTTGTCTGGGGCCTTTTCCTTCTGAGCCCTGAGGCCCCTGGTTTCGGGGCCTGGGTGAGCCTGGGTGAGGAACTGCATAGTCACCGCATGCTGGCTGGGAGCCCTTCCTGCCCTGACTCACCTCACAGCAGCCCAGCAGGAACAACAAACAGGAACTCCCCGCCCAGCGCCCACTGGCCTCTCCAGCCTTGGCAGGAAGCAGGGCCTCAGCCTGGGCTCTGGCCCGGTCCCCCCACCCCACCTTGCAGCATGACCCTGGCAGGCCCTTAACCTCCCCCAGCGTGCTTTCCTTGTTGTTCTCACTTCATAATCCTGATGAATACTGTTCTACCTGAAAGCGCTTCACCCAGTGGCCTCCTGGCCCAGCCCTCCCTCAGCTCCTTCCGGCCTCTGCTCAGAGGTCACCTTCTCATTGAGCCCCTCAAGCGAGGGGTTTCTGTCTGTTTTGTCTTCCCCCGGTTCTCTGTGTCCAGCAGGTCCGTGAAATGGCCCTGGCATGGAGCAGACCTCCATCAATGTGTTGACCAAACAATCATCAATATTACAGTAAAGGTCACTGTCCACTGTGAGGCTCTCAGTAAATACTTGTGATGTTTCTGGACTGATTCAAGGAAGGAAATGAGTTTTCAGGTCAGCAGCAGTCCCACAAACTCCATGACAGGCCCAGATCTGGGGGCCTGTCCAGTCCTGGACTCCCAGGTCTGGAGAGGAGGAGAAAGGGGAGGCGCTGCTCCCTGTGGCCTGGGCCCAGCAGCTCACACGAAGGGTCTGGCGCAGCTAAAGAACCAGGGGAGCGTCTCTCGGCCAACGCTGGCAGGAGGCATTCGAGGGAGAGGGCGTGGGGGTGGATACTCCCCAGGCCCTGGTTTATAAAGCGGAGGAGGAAGTGGGCCAGCCCACCTGCATTTCATGCTCTCATTTTTGGGGCCCATGTGTGTCAAAAGGAGAGGGGAGAAGCAGCGAGGGTATCCTAAGTTAGGAGTGGGCTTCTCACACATGTGACCCATGCCTCCTCTGGGGGTCGCAGGGCCTGTGGGCTCTGGGTTCCTGAAGCCCTTACCTAGCCACTGCTGCATCTCCAACCGCGAGCCCCCTGTGCTTAGGGCCAGGCCTCGGCCTCGGGCCTCACCTCCAGGAAATCACTTTGATGGTGTCAGTCTCCTGCCTCTGATCTTTGGAACTCCCTGCCCCGTACAAGGGCATCAGGCCCTTGGTGCCTCAGCCCTCCTACTCCACCCCCCCTTGTCCCTGAGCCTTGCCCCAGCTGGCCTCCTGCCTGGAGCTCACACTGCCCTTCTCTTGCCAGCACCTTCACTGTCTCATGGCTGCCTCCCTTGTCCTGAAGCCCCTGCCCCTAAGTGCGCACCAGACCCACTTGTCCCCCTCCCCCACCCGATGCCGAGTGCTTGTGTCCTCACTGCCCAGCCCCCCGCCCCCAGCCCCGGGAAGGCCTGTGGAATGAGGGAGCTGGTCCCACAAGCGTTGCGCCACCAGTGGCCCCCAGACCTCCTCGGCCAGCCTCCCTGTTGCAGACTAAGCAAGTCCCAGCTTTTGTAGGCCCCACCCTTTGGCCTGTGTCCATCTCGCCAGCCTCGCCCCAAGCCCTACCCATCAGGATTCCTGGCAACAGCTCCTCTGGCTCGGGAGCCAGGTGGTGCTGACACGCACCACCTCCCACGCCTAGGGCTGCACAGCCCCCCAGGAAACACTCTGTCTCCTGGGCCCGCCTGCCTCCCCCACTGCGGGGGTCCGCTTCAGCTCGTCCCTGTGGATGGAAACGTCTTCATGCCCGAGCCTATTTCTCCCCCACGTGACCCCACTGGAGCGCTGATTGTTCAGACTGTCCTCGAACCTCTGAAGGAGACTTTTCTGTTCTGACTCCCCTTGGCCTGCCTGAGTGGCATCCGCGAGAGACGAGTGTGTGGTGCCGTGGCTTCTGTGGGCAGAGCGAACCCCTCCGAGTGCTCCATCTGCCCCTGGAGGCTGCTGACCTTAATGATCTGAGGGAGGCCTGTGCTCTTACTGACCCAGAGAGTCAGCAGTCATGGCCCAGCCCCCAAATGCAAAGGTCAAATGGGCAGGGGACACAGAAGTCCTGGGAAGAGCTGGGACTATTATTATTCTCCCACTTGCAAATTATACCTTTGAGAAGTAGTTTAAAATAGCTGAAGAGGACTTCCCTGGTGGCGCAGTGGTTGAGAATCCGCCTGCCAATGCAGGGGACACGGGTTTGAGTCCTGGTGCGGGAAGATCCCACATGTCACGGAGCAACTAAACCCGTGCACCATGACTACTGAGCCTGTGCTCTAGAGCCCGCGAGCCACAACTACTGAGCCCACGTGCCACAACTACTAAAGCCTGCGCGCCTAGAGCCCGTGTTCTGCAAGCAAGAGAGGCCACCGCAATGAGAAGCCCGCGCACCGCAATGAAGAGTAGCCCCTGCTTGCACAACTAGAGAAAGCCCATGCACATGCAGCAATGAAAACCCAACGCAGCCGCAGCCAAAAATAAATAAATAAATAATTTAAAATAAAACAGCTGAAGAACTCAGTATGGGTGGGGGAGGGGAGGAGGCGCTGAGAGAGGGGCGGGACTGCTGGGAAGGGGGGCGCCTGGTGGGTAGGGGCTTGGGACAGTCAGCTCCTGTGGGCAGGCGGTGGAGCTGGAGGGAGGGGACTAGCCCCAGAGTGTGCCCACCCCACTTCCCGGATTCCCCCATATAGCCCTTGTTTTAAATATTTTGACTCGATTTTCATTTCACAAAAACAACAAAAAAAAAATTCCAAAGCAGAATCTGTTTTGGGGACGTGCATCCTGATCTTTGGAAAATGTGGGTCCCTTCACCAACTGGGGACCACAGGGGGAAAACCCTCTTTCTGGCGCTCTTGGAGGTCCAGGACCCCCGATCATGGACCAGAGGAAGGTGGCAGCGGTCAGGAGCCAGGGGTCCCACTCTGAGAGGGGGTGGGCATGCAGCGCCAGACCCAAGGACCCCAGATTCTGCCCTGGGTTCCAGGCTGTGTAGATCCGGACAGGAAGTGCCGGCTCCACCTCTGCAGCTGAGCTGGAAGAGGAAAGGGCGGGCTCACCTGCCCCCTGCCGGCCACAGCCGGACCAGCACCCTACAGACAGTGACCGCGGCCAACTCCCCTCCAAACACCACCCCCCCACCCTCCGCCAGGAATTGTCAACTGATGGGGGCCAGAAAAGCAGGGGACCACGGGGCACCAGACTTACTGCCTAAAACTGAACTTCTGACCCAGGCTCGGCCCCAACACCCCAGTTCTGGGTGATGTTGGGTAGCCTGCCTGCCTTCTCTGAAATGGGCTGATTTGGGCAGGGAGAAAGGGCCAGGTGGCTCTAAGGCATCCTTCTGGCCTGGAAGAAGGAGGAGCAGTGAGAATCTGTCCTTCCTTGGCTCAGAGCTTTCAGTGTCCATCAGCATCAAGGTCACAGCCAGGCTTTGCTTGGCTCCACTGCCCTGCCCCCTTACCCTCTCACTTTGCTCCACTTGTCTCTATCCTACTGAACCTTTCAGGCCCCCTCCTCCAGGAAGCCTTCCCGGATCACTGACTGCCACCCCATCTGTTGTCTGTTCCCCTTTGTCCTGTGTTGGGTGTGGCCAGCTTATCTATCAGGGCTATCGTGTATGTGCAAAGTGGCTTGATTTCCTGGTCCTTTGTGTTCCCATCCCCAGTGTCCCCTGAAAAGCTGACTGAAATCTGAGCTGACATCCTCTTGGGCAACTTGGTCATTAATTCTGCAACTCCCTGTGCAGGGGCATGTAGAATCCTTGTCACTCACTAAAACGTGTCAGACTTTCCTGGCACGGTCACTCCAGCCCACTCCTTCCCAGCTTTATATGATCTTGTCTCTTGAGCCTTTATCTTTTCAGATTGAGCATGTAAGCTTCCTTGGTTGCCCAGCTGTAGCCTTTCTGAATCCAGTGGGGCCTCTGGCCTCCTGTGGATCTCTCCATGTGTCAGCACGCTGCTGGGCCACTGCAGCTCAAAGCAGGAAGCCCTCCTCCTGTGGGTGGATCTGAGCTGGCCTCCTGGTGAGCTGCAGTGTGGCCAGGGCTGCCTATATCCAGCTAGCCCAGAGAGGCCAGAAATGGGAAGGCCTACAGGAGTGTCCCAGAGGCTGTAAGTGGTAGAGGATGACCCAGAAATGCCCCAGCCTCAGAAGGGACAACGGGATTACCTGTGTTGATTGTCCTAGCGATCTCTGCTACCTGAAAAGTTAGGGGGTGTCTGGGGGCCGGGAAGACCCTGTCCCACTGCCCTGACCTCCATGGGTGGCCTTGGCTGGGCCTCTTCTGGTCTGGGGGGCCACTGGAGCCAGATGCTGGCTGAGCCAGGCTGTATGTGCCAGGCTGGCTGGAGTAGGCCACTACTGCTTCTCAAAAGCCCCAAAGAAGACCACGACAATAAACCATTAGGGTGGTATTTCGGATTGAATTGTATCCTCCCCACCAAAAAAAAAAAAAAGTTGAAGTCCTAACCCTCAGGACCTCAGACTATGACCTGAGTTGGAAATAGGGTCCTTGCAGATGTAATTAGTTAAGACAAAGTGGGGTAAGGTGGGCCCCTGATCCAACATGACTGGCATCCTTATAAGAAGAGGAGATTACGACACAGACACACACAGAGGGAAGACCATGTGATGACACAGGGAGAAGATGGCCATCTGCAAGCCAAGGAGAGAGGCCTCAGAAGGAATCAACCCTGCCAACACCTTGACCTCGGACTTCTAGCCCCAGGGACAGAAAATAGATTTCTGTTCACAGGGTCTGTGGTGCTTTATTACAGCAGCCCAGCAAACTAATACGATACCCCCCAACCCCCAAAAGACAGACATACCCCGCATGAAGACGGACACACAGGGAGGAGCCACGGGGTGATGAAGGCAGAGATTGGATTTATGCAGCTGCAAAGCCAAGGGAGGCCGAAGAGTGCCAGCAAAGCGCCAGAAGCTTGCAAGGAACAAGGAAGGATTCCCCTACAGCTTTCAGAGGGAGCATGGCCCTGCCAACCAACCAACACCTTTGTTTTGCACTTGTAGCCTCCAGAATCTGAGACAATAAATGTCATGTTTTCAGCCCCCTGTTTGAGGTGCTTTGTCATGGCAGCTCCAGGAAACTCATGCAGGAGGGAACGAAGGGTGCATGAAAATGAGCCCGGGCGCGAGGTGGGTCTTGAGAGATCAGTGACTGAATGAACTTGACACGATCACACACAGAGGCAGCCATGCAGGCCGCAGATGCTTTCACATCTGTCACCCAATGTCACCCACAACCTTGGAAAGCGGGTGATTGTCTCCACTTCACGGATGAAGAAACTGAGGTCAGAGAGCTGACCTGTGCCCCACACGGTGGGAGGGGCTGCTGACCCTGCGGACCACTTCCCCCGCCTCTGGAAACCAGGTGCCTGCCTCTCATTTGCAGATGTGTGAGAGCACCGCACTCTGCCCTTGGGGGGGTGGGAGAAGAAACCATTAGATAGGCATCGTACCTCTGCCACTAGCCTGAAGAAGTAGGTAGTGCCACCCCGGTGTAGAGATGAGGGAATGGAGGCCCAGAAATGTGATGTAACTCGCTGAAGGCTGCACAGCAGGGATGGAGGAGACAACAATAAATAGGGTGACTGACCAGTCTGTTCCCAGGGGAGGACAGCCGTCCAGTCTCACAAGCCAGGGTGAAGGGAATAGGCTGTGTGTGCTGAGAAGCCAAGATGGGGAGGCAGTTGGAGAGCAAAGGCCCAGAGCAGGGAGATTGCAGGGCGTGTTCTAGAACCAAGTGGAGCCAGTGTGTCTGGTGGGTAGGGACCAATCCAGGACTTGTATGGTCTGAAGCTTAAATAATTTTAGGGGCCCCCTTTAAAAAAAATTATTATTTAGGGAATTCCCTGGCAGTCCAGTGGTTAGGGCTCAGCACTTTCACTGCCAGGTGCCCGGGTTCAATCCCTGGTCAGGGAACTAAGATCCCACAAGCCACGTGGCGTGGCCAAAAAAAAAAAAAAAAAATTAATTCCTATTTTTTCATAAATTTTACAAAACCATAGAACACACTGCTAGGCCCTCCCAGGGACTCGGAAGAGACTCCTGCCAAAGAAAGGCCCTGAAGCTTGAACTTCGTTCAGTGCCCCAGGCAGGCCCGTGTCTGGGTGCAGAGGGTAGGGGAGGGAGGCCCAGAGTTGATGCTGCTGCCCTCACTGTTCTGTCCACATTGCTGAGCACTGATGGAGCCTGGATTTGGGCCAGTGCTCCCTCGTGGGGATGGCTAAACCAGGGCCCAACCTTGGGGTGCCCATGGGGAGGCAGTGGGAAAACACTCCACCTGCATGGAAGGGAGGGGGGCAGAGTGCGTCACAGACCAGGAAGCTGACTCCCAGGGGACCTTGCAGGACCCGACCTACCAGCCACGCAGAGCCAGTTTGCCCACCAGGATCTGGTTCCCAGCGGGGCTCCCTCCCTTGTCCCCTTTGGCCATCTCACGGGTGCATGGAATTGAGATCATGGGCTCCTGGCCCTCAGAGAACCAAGAGGCCTCTCCAACTTCGCGTGTGCATATCCCCCTCCAGGACACAAGGCAGGGTCTCCAGGGGTTGGCCGGTCTCTCTCCAGCTGCACCTGGAGCAGTGGCCGTGGCCGGCATGCCACGAGCAGTGAAGGCTGAACTGAGCCTAGGAGAAGGGGGCAGGGCAGGAGAACGACAAGCACAGTGAGGTGGTCTGGGTGGGCAGTGCCCCCCTTCTCTCCTTCTGCCGGCCTGGTGGGCACAGGAGAGCACAAAGGCCCTTCTGTGGAGGAGAGCCCGCTGGTGACTGAAATGGCGTGCACCTGTGGGGTGGGAGAGACACGTTCTGAATTTATGCCCATGGAACACCTAGGGAGACTGGGCGGTAGTCCTGGAGAGGAGGCCTGGGCGGAGCTAGCCACAGAGAGGCCAGCCTGGAGCAGAAGCTCCTCCATGGCCCTGGGAGGGGTCCCTGAGTCTTCTGAGCCTTTGCACAGACCTGCAGCCACTCCTGCTCCCCTGACAACCAGGCCACAGCGCAGGGAGGCCTTGTCAGAGCCGGGCAGAGAAGAGGCAAGCATCGCTGCCTGGAGCACAAAGCAGGGGGGCCTAGCTGGCAGGAGAAACCCCCAGACCTCCTGGGTTCTCTGGCCTGTCCCCTGAGGCACTGGCATCCAGACTGGGCCCTGGGTCCCTGGGGCAGAGAAGGTGGCGTGGTGGACAGAAAAAGGCCCCCTAAGATGTCTGCGTCCTAACCCCGGAGCCTATGAATGTTAGGTTACATGACTGGCTTTGAAGATGGAGGAAGGGGCCATGAGCAAAGGAAATGGATTCTCCCCGCAGCCTTCAGAAGGAATGCAGCCCGGCCGACACCTTGATCTCAGCCCAGGGAGACTCATTTCAGACTATGACGTCCAGAACTGTGAGATCCTGAATGTGGGTTGTTTTATTTTCATTTATTTATTTCCTTTTGTGGCCACAGTGCACGGCTTGTGGGATCTTACTTCCCTGACCAGGGACAGAACCCCAGCCCTCGGCAGTGAAAGCATGGAGTCCTAATCACCGGACCACCAGGGAATTCCCTGTGTGTTGTTTGACTTATTTTTTAAAGATTTATTTATTTTTGATGTGGACCATTTTTAAAGTCTTTATTGAATTTACTACAACATTGCCTCTGTTTTGGCTTCCCAGCCGCGAGGCATGTGGGATCCCAGCTCCCCAACCAGGAATCAAACCCACACCCCCTGCATTGGAAGGGGAAGTCTCAACCACTAGACTGCCAGGGAAGTCCCCACTGTGTGTTGTTTTAAAAGACCATGGTTGGGAATTCCCTGGTGGTCCAGTGGTTAGGACTCAGAGCTTTCACTGCTGTGGACCCAGGTTCAATCCCTGGTCAGGGAACTAAGATCCCGCAAGCGGCCAAAAAAATAAAATAAAGGTCGTGGCCATTTGCTACACCAGCCCTAGGAAACTAGCACAGGTGGCGAGGGCAGAGGGGCCTGGGTGAGAGGAAGGGCTCCAGGCCTGCCAGGCCCCAGGCTGTCAGCGCTCCCTTCCCCACCACAGCGGGGGTGGGGGGTGGTGGTGGTGGTGGTGGTGTGTGCCAGCGGCAGGGCCCGGCCTCTCAGGTGGATCCCGTTCTCCCACCCAGCTTTCCAGATACAGGACTTTTAGAGATGATGAAAGTAGCTAATGCCTATCGAGTGCCTGTCAACACCAGACCCTGAAGCACCCTAATAACCCTATGAGGTGGGTACTATTATCATTCCCATCAAGAAGAGGCTCAAGATGCCTCATGTAAGTGCCCACGACCATGGTGTCCTGCTGCCCATGCCACACAGAGGACCCCATTCACTGTCACAGACGCCCAAGGGGAGGGGCCCTAGTCCTGGAACCGCACTATTACCGGGACACATGGCTTCCTCCTTCCAGCTCCTGAAATGTTCAGTGTGAACCCCAAGCCCCCAAACAGTGCCCACCCTCCAGGGCCAAAGCCTCCAGTTACCACTGCTGCCTCCTGCGGGGCTCCCAGTGCTCTGGTGTGTGGGTCTCGTGCTGTCCCGTGCCCACCCGCCAACAGCACCTGTGGGAAACAGACTGCCTCCTGGCCAAGCCTGGGGCACGAGGAGACCTCAGGGCTGGCAGGAGAAACCCCCAGACCTCCTGGGTTCTCTGGCCTCTCCCCTGAGGCACTGGCATCCAGACTGGGCCCTGGGTCCCAAGCCCAGAGCGTGAGGTGCGAGCTGACGGCACAGCGTCCAGCAGGCCGGGCCAATTAGGCTCACTGGACAGGGACAAAGCGTCTGCCTGCCCACCGCCAGCTCCTTGTTCCCCTGCTCCCTGCGGAGCTGTCACCTTGGTTCCCACCATGAACCCCAAAAGCCCCCTTGGACTTTCCCACCCTGGGAGTCCCTCACCAACCGCTGAGACTAAAATGCTTTACTCTGGGTTCTCCACCTGTGTCTAGCTTGGCAAGCCCAGTGGGCTGCATCCCTTCATGCATATTTGATGAAAAGCAAATACACAGCCTATAATTAACTCCCAGGCTGTAATTAACACACTCTCATTATTTCACACCATAAACCACCCCAAAATTTGCTGGAAATTAATTTTATTATTAATAAGTCACATGATACGAAAGGATAAGAATATTCGAAGGACACTTAGTAAGATACTGCTTTGCCCGAAAGGGCAGGCAGAAAAAGTTAAGGCACAGTGGATGCTAAGAAAATAGGAAAGAGACTGAAGAGTCAAAACAAGTAGTTTGTGTGTACACCCCCCCTCCAGGCCCCTCAACCCATCAGGTAAGAATGCACCTGGCATCAGAACAGTGAGCGGGATGAGATAACCAGAGAGCTGGGAGCCGGGGAGGGGCTCCAGGAGGAGAGATGAGGTGTCCTACGGCTAGGACGTTCTAAAGGACTGGAGATGCCTATGTATTGACAGATAACAGTCCCTACTGCTGAAAGGCAAGCCACCTTGAAACATCTGGAGTGTTCAAGAGTCACCAAAGAGAGGAGGTGACTGGAAATCTGGAGACAAGAGGTTCACATTTCCTCTCCCACATTCTCCCCTGGGAAGGGAAGACAAAGCAAAGCCTGTGCTGAGTTGGGACTGCCTCAAGTCCCAGGAAGCGCTCATGAAAGCCAGGGACCTACCACGGAGGAGCCCGAGGGCTGGGAGGCCCTCCCCGAGGCCAGCTCATCTGGGGGAAGGCAGGCGGGTGTGGGAAGAGCCATGCCCAGGCCACATCCAGCCTACCTACAAGGTCCTCAGGAAGGAGGAGACCACTCCCATCCTGGGGTTTCCCGTGCATGGGCTGGCCCCCTGGCTCAGGCTGGGTGAAACCACAGCGCCATCCTGGAAGGAGCGCCAGTGGCTCTGAGGCCGGTGGCAGCATCCTTGTGAGTTGCCCAAGTTCACAGGCTTCATGGAACCAAAGCAGACAAAGAAAGATCAAAACTAAAACCTGAAGCCCAAGGGGGTTTGGGAGCTCCTCCGGGTGTGGACCGTGGGTCCAGTGGACTTGCTGGTCCACAGGACAGCCAGCTCCCAGCACAGTGGCATCACCAAAGATGAGCAAGCACACTTTCCTTCTGGTCAGAGTGTCTCCTGCCCGCAAAAGAGGCCTGAGTGAGGGGCGCAGGGGCCATCCAGTTTCATCCAGCCGGGGAGGGCTTGGTGGGGGCCTCACCTTCTCTGTTCCTGCTGTGTTTCAGTCCAGGGAGGCCCCCTGCCCTCTCCCCACAGGGCCACGTCCCAGCCTGGTGGTGTGGGCTGGAATGCAGCAGAAGGAATGCAGGGATGTGGTCACCAAAGTCCAGGGGAAAGACCAAAGACACAAAGTACGCCCAAGTGTCCTGAGCCCTATTCCTCCTCCAGTGGGGACACCTGCCTCCAGAGGGGACTTCAGGGCAGGGGATACTGTCCGTTTTGAGAGGGGCACAAAGGCGAGTCCCTGGGTGGGAGGGGGCGGCCGGGGCCTGGTCAGATTGGTCCTGAGACTGCAGCGGGGCCCGGCGTCTGGAGGGAGGGCAGGCAGGCTGCAGGAGGGATCCTGCGGCTGCCCCCAGCTGGCTCTGCATAGCGCAGCCCGGGCAGCATCCCAGGTACAGAAGTGACTTGTCTACACACTGAGGCTGCCCTCCTCCCAGCGCTCCCCCTTAGGTAGCATGATGCTGGGCCACGCCCGGGGGCTGCCCCCGCGCCCTCCCACCAGGCACTGCGGCCCTCAGCCCTGCTCCAGGCTTTCGGTGGGCTGCACCACGGCGTAGCTTCCCTGGCCCAGGGAGAGTTGCCGGCTGAAGAAGGACGTGCTGCGCTTCGGTTTCACGCGCTTGATCTGCTCACCTGTTGGGGAGCAAGAGGGACACGCTGAGGGGAGGGGGCCCAGCCCCAGGGGAGCCCCTTCTGGAGCCTGTTCAGGATGAGCTCTCCTCTTCACTCCTGCCGGCTTTGTGAGCCTCAGCCCCACCCCAGCTCTCCCACCAGCAACAGGACACGTGGGGTGGGTGGCCAGCCTCCAAGTCAGAGGCCACCAGGGTTTGCATTTGATGCTGGGCCTGCTGTGCTGTCTAAGCCTGTTCAAGAAGAGACCAGAGAGGCGTACAGACTTCCAGCTGTAGTCACGGGCCACGGGATGTGATATACAGCATATGGAGTATAGGCAATAATACTGTAATAACTCTGTATGGTGACAGAGGGCAACTAGACTTGTGATCATTCTGTAACATATAAAAATACTGAACCACTATGCTTGTCAAAATCACTATATATATCACAATATATAATATATTGTAGGTCAACTATAATTCAATTACAAAAAAAAAAGAAGAAGAAAAAAAGAACAGGCCAAAACCACAAAATACCTATAACATATACTACTGGCTGAAGGTTACCCTCAATGAGATAAAAAGACCTCTTTTTCTTTGGCCTCACTGCGAGGCTTGCGGGATCTTAGTTCCCCGACCAGGGCCCCGGCAGTGGAAGCCTGGAGTCCTAACCACTGGGCCGCCAGGGAAGTCCCTAAAAGACTCCTTAAAAGTTAAAAATTTCAAGCCAGGTGGTCAAGGTTAATATCAACAGTCATAAATCATGTTGATAAGGTACCTTTGATATGATGTAGTAAAAATGGCATGTTACCTCTGTGATCTTCCTCCCCCAAACCCATAACCCCATCTAATAATGAGAAAATCATAAGAGAAATTCCAATAAAGGGGCATCCTATGATATCCCCGACAAGTACGCCTCGAGACTGTCAAGGTCATCAAAAAACAAGGAAAGTCTGAGTAACTTGTCACAGCCAAGAGGAGCCTAAGGAGACATGACAACCAAATGTAGGGTGGTGTCCTGGATGGGACCCTGGGACTGAAAAAGGACGTTAGGTTAAAACTAAGGACTTTAGTTAATAATACTGCATCATATCGGTTCATTAATTCTGACAAATACACCATATTAACATAAGACGTTAATTTAAAAACTCAAGCCACAAAAGAAAAACAGGCAACAGAAATGAACAGCAACGCAGGAAGAAACTGTACGTGATCAAGCGTGTAGAAACGATGCCACTTCACCAGCATCCAAACCCCAACTCCAGTGAGTTCTCCGCCCCTCAGGACGATAACACCCATCGTGGGTGAGGGTGGGGAAGGCAGGTGCCTCCTTTCCTCCTGGGACGGGCACAGTGGGCACACACTTTGACCCAGCAACCCCATTTCTAGGAATTTATCCTGAGGAAACAGTTCAGATTCCAGGTAAGGATTTGGCTACAGGTATGTTGTTTGTAGTAGCTGAGAACTAGAAATACAGTCAGCCCTAGGACAATGCCAACCCTCTGCGCAGTCGAAAATCTGGGTATAACTTATAGTTGGCCCTTCATATACCCGTGGTTCCTCCTCATCCACCGATTCAACCAACCACGGATTGTGCAGAACTACAGTATTTACTACTGAAAAAGACCCGCGTGTAAGTGGATCCGCGCAGCACAAACCGGTGTTGTTCAAGGGTCAACTGTAACTATGATGTCCAGCAACAGGGGATGGCGGGGGAAGGGGCTGAGCTCACTAGGAGAGGAAGACAGCAACTGTGATAACAAGTGTGTCAGAGAAAAATTATAAATTATTTTGCTTTTTCCGATGATAAAAATGACATGCTTGTAAAAATTTAAATGCCAGAACGAAGCACGAAGAAAAAAGGAAAGTTACAGCAGCTGATGGCTGCAAAGGGGTCTCTCCCTCCTTGTGCACGTGGATGCTGTCTCGCATGCTAATGAGCACCTAGTACCTAGTACTCATGCCTGATTTTCTCCTAGTACCTGATTTTTTCTACTCAGTGCTATTTTGTGAACACCTTGCCATTTGAAAACCAAAAAAAACCCTTTTTATTTTGGAATAATTCTAGACTTACAGAAAAGTTGCAAAGATAATACATAGAGTTCTTGCATATCCTCATAAGCCTCTCCTGTGTTAGCATGGTCCATCTGTTACCACGGTCTGTGTCATAGATAAGAACACTGGTACAGCTTTATTAACTAAGCGGCAAACCTGTGGATTTCACCTGTTCTTCCACAATGTCTGCTGTCTGTTCTGGGACTCGATCCAAGACACCACAGTGCACTAGGGTATGTATGGCATCTTTACCAGCTGCACTGATCCCACAGGGTGTGGGCCCATCGTTCCTGTACCTACACCTTTAATAACAGACACTGGTAGTTTCTACTTTTTCACATCTGGACACGTCTGCGGACGCAGCAGTGAGAAGGGACGGAGTAGGGCTCTTACTGCCGGAGCCCCAGAGGCCTCAGATTCCCTGTCGCAGAGCTCAGACGATGGGACACCTGTGCCCAGCCTGCCCCCCACGCCCCAAGCCAGGTCCTGCCGCTGGAGGCTAACTCACCGGGCCTGGAATTGCTCCCCACCTCCCTACCCTCCAGAGCTCCCCATGGCGTGCGTGTGCACGCGCGTAGGTACACGTGTACACCGCGATGGGGTCACTCACCCTCCTCCACGTAGTCGATGGTGGAGAGATGCTGGATCCGGCTGCACACCACGCTGCCCTGCCTCCGCAGCTGGGGGTGTTGCGTGGGGGGTGGTGAGGAGCCAGCGGCCGAGGCCGGGCCGGCCGCGCTCTCCTGCGGGGTGGCGGGCTCCGTGGCCTGGCTCAGCTCGATGCAGTACTCGATGAGGCTGCTCATCAGCTCGGCCTGGGGAGGAGGGGGGCCGGCGTGAGGCCTGGCGGGGGAGCCCTGGCCCAGGCCCACCTCCCCCTACCTGCTGCAGAGCCAGATGAACCGAACCCACAGCCCCCAGCCCTCTGGTGGGGGAGGCAATGAGGAAACCAACACCCTTTACGCAAGGAGAAGGAAGGGAGGTGTGCTCTGTGGGCCAGGGGCAGGGGAGGCCTCCCATGTGGGGGGACTTCAGGGGTCAGAGATGGGCTGGGAAAGAAGGACCACTCTAGTTAGAAGGCGCAGGTCGGGAGGGAGGAGGGGGGCAGGGCTCTCTGGGCCTGTGCGTTTGCTGAGAGCAGAACCCGCAGCCAAGGAGAAGGCGGTGGTGAGGTCCCTGGGCGGGAAAGCGGCTCCCTCCAGGCACGTTCTTCTAAAGTGACGTCTTCTCAACAGACCGGAAACGTTACGCATGTTGACATAAAAGGTGATGTGACCAGATGTCAGTGGGCACGGTCTGGGCACCACATGGCGGGGGTGGCAGGGGATCGCAGACCCACAGACAGAAAGCTGCCAGCAGGTGGTGTCGCTTAGGCAGCAGGCGTTTATGAAGTGTCACCCCGCTGCAGGCGGCAGGACACAGCAGGGACTGAGGTGGACAGATGCCTGCCGCGTGTCCTAAGAAGAGAACCCGCTGGGGAGCAGGGTCAGAGGCCAAGGGGGCAGCTGGTGCCCAGCTGCCCAATGGGGTGGCCCGAGGCCTCCCCAGAGCCACACAAGCTGCCCTGCACAGGGGGAACAGGGCAGGGGACCGTGCACAGGCGGGTCCGGGCTCCACACCGGCCTCCTCGCCTCCCTGAGGGAACTGCACTGAGCTGAGAGGGGCGCCAGGCAGCGGGCAGCCGGTGGGGACAGGCCCCGAGCCCTCCGAGTTTCTCTAACACCGCTCAGTGCTCCTGAGGTTCGGGGACGCTGCCGTTATACCTCAGCCACATCGGACAGAATGAACTATCCACTCGGGATACAACTCAGCAAACTAGAAATGGACGGGAACTTCCTTAATCTGACGACAGGCGTCTATGAAAAACACACAGCTCACACCACACCTACTCAGAGCAAGACTGAATGCTTGGGCTTCCCTGGTGGCGCAGTGGTTAAGAATCCGCCTGCTGATGCAGGGGACACGGGTTCGAGCCCTGGTCCGGGAAGATCCCACATGCCGCAGGCCCGTGCGCCACAACTGCTGAGCCTGTGCTCTAGAGCTCGCGTGTCACAGCTACTGAACCCGCGTGCCACAACTACTGAAGCCCGCACGCTTGGAGCCCATGCCCCGCAACAAGAGAAGCCACCGCAATGAGAAGCCCGCACACCACAACTAAGAGTAACCCCCGCTCGCCGCAACTAGAGAAAGCCCGCAAGCAGCAACAGAGACCCAACACAGCCAAAAATAAATAAATAAATTTATATTAAAAAAAAAGACTGAATGCTTTCCCCTCAAGTCAAGGATGTCTGCTCACACCTACTCACCACTGTAACGGGGGTCCGAGGCAGTGCTATCAGCCAAGACAACTGAGAGGCATACAGACTGGAAAGTTAGAATACAACTGTCCCTGTTCATAGACAATGTAACTGTCCACACAGAAAATCACAAAGAATCTGCAAAAAAGATACTAGAAATAGTGAGTGAGTTCAAGAGGGTTACAGGATAAAAGGATATATGGTAACAGAATCAGCTGCATTTCTATACACCACAATGAATAACTGGAAATTGAAATTAAAAATAGTACCATCTCTGGTAGCACCAAAAAGCGGGGAGGGGGAGATAAATCTAATAAAAGATGCACAAGACTTGTATGCTGAAAACCATAAAATGTTAGTGAAAGAAATCAAAGACAAATAAATGGAGATATAAAATAAATGGACTGGAAGATTTAAGAACATCTTTTTAAAAGACATTTTTTAGGAAAAAACATCAAGTTATAGACTGAAAGAAGACATCTGCAAAATATATATCAGATAAGGGACTGGTAGGCAGAATATATAATGAACTCTTACAGCTTGGTAAGAAAACAAATAACCCAATTTAAAAAATGGACAAAGGAAAAAAAAATGGACAAAGGGAATCCTCTTGCACTGTTGGTGGGAATGTAAATTGATACAGCCACTATGGAGAACAGTTTGGAAGTTCCTTAAAAAACTACAAATAGAACTACCATACGACCCAGCAATTCCACGACTGGGCATATACCCTGAGAAAACCATAATGCAAAAAGAGTCATGTACCACAATGTTCATTGCAGCTCTATTTACAATAGCCAGGACATGGAAACAACCTAAGTGTCCAACGACAGCTGAATGGATAAAGAAGATGTGGCACATATATACAATGGAATATTACTCAGCCATAAAAAGAAACGAAATTGAGTTATTTGTAGTGAGGTGGATGGACCCAGAGTCTGTCATACAGAGTGAAGTAAGTTAGAAAGAGAAAGACAAATACCGTATGCTAACACATATATATGGAATCTAAAAACAACAACAACAAAAAATTGGTTATGAAGAACCTAAGGGCAGGACAGGAATAAAGATGCAGACATAGAGGAAGGACTTGAGGACACGGGGAGGGGGAAGGGTAAGCTGGGACGAAGTGAGAGAGTGGCATGGACATACATACACTACCAAACGTAAAACAGATAGCTAGTGGGAAGCAGCCACATAGCACAGGGAGATCAGCTCAGTGCTTTGTGACCACCTAGAGGGGTGGGATAAGGGGAGGGTGGGAGGGAGATGCAAGAGGGAGGAGATATGGGGATATATGTGTATGTATAGCTGACCCACTTTGTTGTAGAGCAGAAACTGGCACACCATTGTGAAGCAATTATACTCCAACAAAAATGTTAAAAAAAAAAAAATAAAAAAAAAAAAAAAGGACAAATGATTTGATCAGACATTCCATCAAAGAAGACCTATGGATAGCAAATGAACACACGGATGGATGATCACCATCATTAGTCATTATGAAAATGCAAATTAAAACCACAATGACTTATCACTACCATACAGTTATTAGAATGGCAAACAAACAAAAACTGACCACACCAAGCGCTGGGCAAGGATGCGGAGCTACTGGAACTCTCAGACATTGCTGGTGGGGTAACAAAATGGTACAGTCACTTTGGAAAACCATTTGGTAGTTTCTAGTAAAGCTGATTATATGTTTATCATACAATCCATAATCCCATTCCTAGGTATTTATGCAAGAGAAATGAAGGCATACGCCCACACAGTAGCCTGTACTCAAATGTTCAGAGCAGCTTTATTCACAAAAGCCCCAAACTGGAAACAGCCCAAACAAGTGGGTGAAGAGCTGACCTGTAGTGTATCCATACAACGGAATACTATTCAACAAGCAACAGGGACGAACCGCTCCACCACATGTGGGTGAAACTTAGGAGCGTGAAGCTTAGTGAAAGAGGCCAGGCTCAAAAGGCTGCAGACAGTACAGACACTGTAGGGCTGGACCACTATTTGTTTATCTATCTACCAGCTGACAGACATTTATGTTGTTTCCAATTCTTTGGTTATGACAAACCAAGCTGCTATGAATATCTTAGTGTAAGTCTTATGGGGACATATATCTCCATTTCTCCTGGGTAACTGTGATGCATGTGTTTATGACATTCTGGAGAAAGCTAAACTCTAGGGATAGCTAAGGGGAGCTGTCAAGTAGCAGGTGAAGAGGTGAGTCTTAAATCAGAAGCAAAATGTACCAAAAAAAAGCACAACCCCAAAGAAAAATTGGCAAAAGACCTCAATGAACAGGATATCCAGATGGTGGATACACACATAAAAGATGCTCAACCTCATTAGTGTGTGTGTGTGTGTGTGTGTGTGTGTTGTCAAGTAAAACCACATGGGGGAAAAAAAAAAAACACATGGAGATTTGGGGGTGATGGAAATAATGCCAATTAAAAAATGCGCAAAAGACGTGAATAGACATTTCCCCTCTAGGAAGATACATGGATGTATCTAAGCACCTCCATAGCTCGCCTGTGGGGGCAGTGGTTACAAGGGTGTGTGAACGTGTTAAAACTCACTTTTATTGTAAATTATACCTCAATAAAGTGACTAAATAATAAAGGAAGAAAACACAAGGAGATACCCCTCCTCACCCACCAGACTGGCTGAACGTTCAAGATGACAATACTAACTATTGCCGCAGCCAGCATCCAGCCACCGCGGGTGAACGCCGAGCACAGCACCTGCCTGTGACCCGGCCTGTCGGCTCCTGGGCGTGTACCTGGACGCGCACACAGAGGACATGTGCAACACTGACCACGCAGCACTGTCTGCAACAGTCCCGAACTGGAGACC
Organism: Neophocaena asiaeorientalis asiaeorientalis; assembly: GCF_003031525.2. Lineage (NCBI taxonomy): Eukaryota > Metazoa > Chordata > Mammalia > Artiodactyla > Phocoenidae > Neophocaena > Neophocaena asiaeorientalis. Next base: position 6,969,819 of record NW_020173674.1, read on the forward strand.
CAAGTGCCCGTCCGCTATGGCATGGGAAAGTCAACAGCAACACATTCACATGTGGGAACACCCGAGAGCCGCGTGAAAGACCAAAGCACTGCCACCTACAGTGGAGACGAGGATGGAGCTCACAGACACAGGGCTGAGCGCAAGACACCGGGCAGAACAGAACACACTGTGGGAACCCACTGCCCTAAGGCTCAAAACCAGGCAGAATGACTCTGGGGTGACACAAGTCAGGATGCGGAGGTCCCTTGGTGGGGGCAAGGCTGGGAGGGGGCTCAAGGGGTCTTTCTTAATCTGAAAGGTGTTACATGGGTTTCTTTGGGGAAATTTGTTGAGATTAAGAGCTGGGGGGCTTCCCTTGTGGCGCAGTGGTTAAGAATCCACCTGCCAATGCAGGGGACACGGGTTCGAGCCCTGGTCCGGGAAGATCCCACATGCCGAGGAGCAACTAAGCCAGTGTGCCACAACTACTAAGCCTGTGCTCTAAAGCCCGTGAGCCACAACTACTGAGCCCACGCGCCTAGAGCCCGTGCTCAACAAGAGAAGCCACCGCAATGAGAAGCCCGCGCACGGCAACGAAGAGTAGCCCCCTCTTGCCACATCTAAAGAAAGCCCGTGCACAGCAACCAGGACCCAACGCAGCCAAAAATAAATAAATAGATTTATATATTAAAAAAAAAAAGAGCTGGGCACTTTTCTACATGTATATTATAATTCAATAAAATGTTTACTTAAAAAAAGAACTCTACGGAATTCCTTGGCGTTCCAGTGGTTAGGACTCCGTGCTTCCACTGCAGGGGGCATGGGTTTGATCCCTGATCGGGGAACTAAGAGTGATGTAGAAAATGTGATGTCATCAGCATAAAGGTTGGGACGGCCAAGTGTTCAAAGACGAGAGAGGGAAGAGCTAGGACAGGGAGAGAACTCCCTTGCGAGGCCCTGGAAAGGAGGCCCAGCAGGGGGGACAGGGGGAGAAGGGCAGGAGGTGGGAGGGGCCCGTAGGGTCCAAGAGGGGAGCCTGCAGGAGTAAGAGCAGGCACCGGGTACCGGGTGTAGCAGGGCAGAGGCCGCTGGGGTTGGAGCAGTGGGTGCTGCAGTGGGAAGGAATGCGTAGAGGGAGCAACGGGAGAAGCCTGGCTGTGGCGGGCCCCCAGGAGGGGGCACGTGCTTTCACAGGAGTCCCTGGAGCCCATCTCTGTGCTTGGGGCGGAGAGCAACGAGGCCCTGAGTCCTGGAAGGGCTCTCCTGGAGAAACCAGGGTGGGAGGGGAAGGGGTGGGGATGAAGGTTTGGCTGGGAAGACCAGGTGCCCGATGGATGGAAGTGAAACAAAGGCAAAGAGGGGTCTTAGCCATTCCATGCCTGCTCGTCACCTGAGAGCCCCGCTCACGGGGGGCTCAAGGACCGAGGGAGCCAGTGCGGGCTGGTCACACAGTACCCCGCAGCCCTCCACCAACCACTGCCCCACCACCTGGCCAGGCCTTCCGAACCCACAAGGGTGGCTCCTGGTCAGCAGGAGCTGGCCCCCTGGTCCCCAGGCCCTCGGCAGCCCTCTCACCTCCTTGCCACCCAGCCTGGAGCCTCCAATAGTCTGGGACCCCCTGAGCACACCCTCCCCGACCCCCATCCCCACCCTCGGTGCAGGCAACACCCACCACTACCTGCTTGGAGTAGATCTTGAGGAGCTTGTTGACCGGTGTGCCCTCATTGTCCCCGTCGAACTCCAGCCACAGGACAGACTCCTCCTCCTCAGGAGAGGTGTGGTCCCACGACAGCTCCTGGAAGCGCAGGCCCAGCAGGACGTGCTGGCCAGCGGGAGACACAGAGCTTGGACTCCTTTGGGCAGAGGCCTGCTCCCCTGCCCCATCCCACGCGGGCATCACCAGGAGGATACACCTGGCCAGGCTATTTACCTCCAAGGCTGAGCCTAAATTCAGGTGTCAGTTTCTCTCAGGAGAAGAAGCCCCGCTCCCATCAGACCCTCAAAGGAGGCTGTGGTCCAGGGAGGATGAGACCCCCTAAACCACGCACTTCTCATCAGCGGGTCAAGCTCCTGGCAGCTGGGGTAGTGACTCGGGGGAAGGAAGGTGGGGAGGGGAGGCCTTTCCCCTGCGATCGGCTGGTTAGCATCTTAGCAGGAGGCCGGATCTGGGCCCGACATGTTTTTGGGGCACAGATGCCCAGGAAGGGCTGGGATCCCTCCCTGGGGACAACCAGAAGTCTCCCCCAAACTTCTCTGCTGGCTTAGCAGGGACCCCTGCCCAGATGCAGAGAGGCCCACAGGGCAGGCTGCCGACACCACCTCCTACACAGGCAGCCGAGACAACCAGCACCAAATGCGGGAAGGAGGGCTCCCAGTCCCGCAGGAGAAGCTCCCAGGGCTTCTTTGGAAAACCACCAGCTAGTCTCCAGCCACTGGCCAGGCAGAGCAGCCAGGCCCTACCAGACTCTCCACCTGTCTCCAGCTGCAGCCTCCCCCTGTCCCCGCCACTGCCCTGCCTAGCAGGCTGGGCAGGAAAGCTGACCCACAGCAGACCCCGGGAAGCCCCCGGGATGACAGTGGAAGCCCCAGGGACATCTGAGAGAAGGAGGCCAGACAGGCCGCCCACCTGCTCCCAGGCCAACCAGAAGCCCAAGGGAACCAGGAAGGCCTGGGTAATGACCCCACTCCCTTCCTCTCCAGTGAGGCTCCCACTCCAGGTCCCACCCTGAAGGAGCAGCAGGTACCTTCTCCCTGCTGTCAATGACATGCACGCCCTCCAGACTGATGGCCACAGACACTGGCTTTTGCCCTCCCCGGTGCAAAAAGCCCTGGGCTGGCTTGTCAATCTCGCCGTGGAAGAAGGCAGACCTGGGGAGGGAAAGTGGTGTTAGGCTGTCCCCTCCAGCAGCGAGAACAGATGGCCCAGGGTCTGGGTTCACCCACCAGGGAATGCTCTGGCCAGCCCCTGTCCCAGGCACCTGAGAAGCTTAAGCTGTTTGGGTGACAGAAGGTTAAATGGAAACCCACCCCAGGGGAGGGAGAAACTGAGGGGGCGGCGACGGGGAGGCTTCGTGGAGGTGGTAGCATCTGAGCTGATCAGGCAGGAGGAGGAACTGGGTGGCACAGCGAAGGGTGGGCACTGCAGGCAGAGGGTAGAGCATGAACCCGGGTGTGGGACAGAGCAAGTTACGTTCAGGGAACAGCCAGGAGCCCAAGGGCTCAGGGTCTGCAGGCTGTGGTTGCTGGAGGTTGGGAGAGCCCCGCTGCCCACCGTCCTCCAGGGGCTGCCCAGGCAGAGAAGCAGCTTCAGGACTCGACACCAAGAAAGGGAAAGGCTGCATCAACCTTAGGACACCCACCCGCTGAGCTGTCCCTCCTCCATCCTGCCCCGCCACGGCCTCTTCCTCTCCTCTGGCTGCCCTGGGCCTTCGCCCACACGTCCCCTCACCCCTGGCTAAGCCAGAGCCCTAGTTAAATCCTGCAGCCCTGGGCTTCTCTGGTGGCACAGTGGTTAAGAATCCGCCTGCCAATGCAAGGGACACGGGTTCGAGCCCTGGTCCAGGAAGATCCCACATACCGCCGAGCAACTAAGCCTACGCGCCGCAACTACTGAGCCTGCGCTCTAGGGCCTGCGAGCCACAACTACTGAGCCTGCGTGCTGCAACTGTTGAAGCCCATGTGCCTAGAGCCCGTGCTCTGCAACAAGAGAAACCACTGCAATGAGAAGCCCACGCACCTCAACGAAGAACAGCCCACGCTCGCTGCAACCAGAGAAAGCCCGTGGGCAGCAACAGAGACCCAACCCAGCCAAAAATAATAAAAAAACAAAATAAATTTATATATGTAAAAAAAAATCCTGCAGCCCCGAGGACAGGACTGGAGACAAGCACGCTCTACCTGCAGTTCCAAGAGCACGGCCCGGTGCTCCCACTCCAGGAAGACTCCCACAGGCTCGCTTCAGGGCAGGGACTCCTAATCCACTGAGGAAACTGAAGCAGCCCAAACAGCGGCCACAGACATCTCGCTCACCATAAAAGCTAAAGACCTTTTGCCGCCCCACACCCACACTGCTGCTCCGCCTCTGGGCTCCAGCTCACAGCGCAGCTCCTGAGGAGCTGGTTACACTCACTGATTCTTTTTCTCATTGTCCTCCTCCCACTGCTACCCCCAAGATGCTGGAGCCAAGATCAACTATCAGCCACTTGGGACCTGTTGAACTTGACCTTGAAGCAGCAGCACCTGAGGCTTGGTCACTCCCTCCTCCTCAACACCCCTCCCGCCTTGCTGGCCGGGCCCCTTCTCTGTCCGGTCCACACTCACTTGCTGGGGCTCCTGGTTTCAAACAGCACCTGCATGCTGATGACTCACCCATTACCCAAGTCTAGACTCAGAAACCCAAACGCCCGCTAGGATCGCCACCTGGGTCGCTGGAGAGCATCTCAAAATCAACACATCCAAGGACAAGCCCCCGACCTTCCCTGACCTGCCCCCCACCACACACCATCCTGTCTCAGCTGATGACAAGGCCACCCTGCAGCTGCTCAGGCAGAAACCTGGAGCCCTCTCTGCCTGCTCTCCTTCACCTCCTGTACTGCACGTCTTGCAAATTCCTTCAACTCCACCCTCAACGTCTCTGGAATCTGGCCACGTCTCCCCTCCTGCGGTACCACCATGCGGCCTGAGCCACAGTACCCTGTGGAGTACGGCCACTGTCCTCACGGGCCGTCCAGCTGCTCTCTTGCCCCCCTGTAGTCTGTTCTCGGCTTCTACTGCTTGCTGTCTCTCTCACCACTAGAACAGCCTCTTCACGGGCAGGGACGGCGGTCTCTTTTGTTTACCGAGGTGTCTCCAGCACCTAGAGGGTGCGGGCACACAGTACGCACACAAGAGCTATTGGCTAGATGTGCCTGCATGAATGAGAGCTGGCTGAGGGGGAGGTGGGCAGGTCCATGGACCACGTGGCTGCGGCAGGAGGAAGGAGAGGACCTGTCCGGTGTCCTAGCCCGTGATGGGGAAGGGGGAGGACGAGTGTCCAGCCTGGGACCCGCGGGGCCCCAGGTGCTGGCATCCGGACACACCTTGCATGAGGACAGAGCTCAGCGGGAACGGAGATGGGCTCATGGGCCGTGAGGGAGGGACAGTGGGCCTGGGGCTGTGGCCGTGGCCAGGGAGCCGCTCACCCGTAGAAGGGCAGCTCGTGGCACTTGAGGAGGTAGGCGCGGTAGTGGGGGCTGAGGGAGGCCTCCTGCTCGCTCTCGCTGCCGGCTACCTCCTTCACCCTGCGGTAGGCGTTCAGCAGGCCCTGCTCGCCAGTTCCGGCCTTGGTCCCACGGCCCCGGAGGGCAGCGAAGAGCCCGTGGCCCCGCTTACAGAGGTGGGCAGGGAGGAAGGAGTCCAGCTTCTCCCTGTGGAGGAAGGAAAACAGGGCCCAGCATGAGGGCGGCTCCATGCCTGCGGGCTGGGGAGGCGCCGAGGTTCCCAGGGCGTGGGGAGGGCAGGGGGCACCCTGCACGTGGACCCCCGGAGAGCCCACTGCCGAGAACCCTGCAGCATGAGAGGCCTGAAGGAGAAGTCAGGAGACCGGGATGAGAGCTGAAACCAGGCCCACCCCAGAAGCAGACTGTGGCCAGAGGAAGGTTTCAGTTTCTAAACTGGTGATTTTGCAACCAAGAAGTGGTCCAAGTGACCCAGAGCTATCAATGTTCTGTTCTGCCAAATAGGGAGGTAAAAAAACCACCAACCTACAACTCATCAGCACAGGTTCACGAAGGAAAGTGATTTTCAATCACACACACAGTCGGGAAGCATCCTGGTGTGACGGCACCGTTCTTCCCCCTCAGGCAGCCCCGACTCTGGCCAGGCACTGGCCCTTCCAGGTGGACTGCAGCCAGGGCCCAGCCTACGAGCAGTGAGCGCCCTCTCCAAGTCTACGTCTCCACGTTTAAATAAGGACACAGATCCCTACTCACATGGACGGGTGCCAGCATGCGCCTGGCATGTGGTGGGTGCCAAACAAATATGGCCGAGGTTGTCACTGTCACCGAAGAGGGGAGGGGTCCCCGCAGGGGCTTCTGGAGGACCAACACCCCGGGCCATGGGAAGGGATGGCTGGCCCTGCAGCAGGGCTGACGCAAGGAAGGACCCTGATGCCCAGAGAGGCCCAAGTGCAGGGCGGCATGAGGAGGGGTATCCAGGGGGCTGCCCCCACTTCTCAGGGCTGCCGTAGGCATCTTCATCACCTGTCCCCCAACAGCCCTGCTTCTAGCCACAGCGCCCACTTGTCACTGGAAATCCCGCCTTCCCACTGCCAGTCCACAGCGTCTGTGCAGGCTCATGGCAGGTCCTAAGGGAGGATCTGGGCCTCAGCCAATCAGCACTCTGGCCACTCTGTCTCCTTTGGGTGGACGTGGGCCCAGTCACCAGATGAGTCTTAGAATTCTGGTCACGTGAGGGACGAGGTCTCTCCTTGCCAATGTGCAACTATTGTGGCCACCTGGCCACCATGAGACAAGAGCCTGTCTGACTGAGAGCTGGCCCAGAGGACACAGGGCTGGGCGAGGAGAGTGAGGACAGGATCTGCGGGTTGGGGGTACCCAACTGGAGCCCCTGCACCTCAATCACCCCAGACCCGTCCATTTCTTGACAAAGTCTCTCAAGTCCAAATAGTCTGAGCTGGATTCGCTGTCACTTGCAATAGGACCAGACATGCCCATCACGAGAGCCAGGATTTCTACGGCTGCCAGCCTCCAGCCAGCTCAGCTGGGATCACTCAGGCTCTACTGAGCCCAGGGTAGCCCCTGCTGGGCCCCGACACAGGGCCCTGTCTCTGTGCATCCTCCCCCCGCAACACAACTGTACCCTGAAGGGCTGGTGTGGGTTAGAGCCCTGGTTCTAGGACAGGCTGTGTTCAAAGTTCATCTTCAGGGCTTCACTGGTGGTGCAGTGGTTAAGAATCCACCTGCCAATGCAGGGGAAACGGGTTCGAGCCCTGGTCCGGGAAGATCCCACATGCCGCGGAGCAGCGGAGCCCATGTGCCACAACTACTTAGCTTGCGCTCTAGAGCCCATGAGCCACAACTACTGAGCCCATGCACCACAACTACTGAAGCCCACGCGCCTTATAGCCAGCGCTCCACAGCAAGAGAAGCCACCGCAATGAGAAGCCCGCGCACCGCAAGGAGGAGTAGCCCCCGCTTGCCACGAGTAGAGAAAGCCTGCGTGCAGCAAGGAAGACCCAATGTAGCCAAAAATAAATAAAATAAGTAAGTCTTTTTTTAAAATTAAAAAAAAAGACTACATAACTGTTACCAGTTAAAAAAAAAAAAAAAGTTCATCTTCTTTGGAAATATCTCTAAACCTTAAGATCACTGTCCACGGAGCTCAGAGACAGCCTGGTCTGCTTCCAGGGTAGCTCAATCGTCACGACCCCAGGCCCTGCCAATTCACACAGCAAAGAGCACGGCTTCTAGAGAGACAGGTAGGAAGCACAGAGCCGGCATACTAGAACGTCCGGGAAATGGGGCCTCGTCCCTGGAGCTCGAGACTAAGTGAGACTGTCACTGACAACTGGGACTCAGTATTTGGCCACACCCTGGCTGCGACCCCCAAAAAGAACAAGCCCAACTCCCCCTGACCTCACACGGAGGCCGGGCTCCACCCTCACACACCTCTGGAGGTCCTCTCACGGACGTCACTTCCCCCGTCTCCCACTGCCCAGGCCCCTCAGCCCAGAGCAGACGAGGAAAAGGAGGTTCAGAGAGGTGGGGTGACTCACCCAAGGTCACACAGCATCAGGGCCTCCTGACTCCAGGACCTGGCAAGACCACTTGTAACCAGGATTCCGAGGTCACCCTCCCCACCTTGGGCCCCTGCCTCAGGTCACGCTGGCCCTCACCTCAGGGCACAGGCAGTGGGCTGGCCAGGCTGGTAGGGCCCGAGCTGCACGCGGCACACCAGGGCGCCCAGGGCCTCGCAGTCCTCCACGTCGCATGGGTACCGAGCGGCCAGCACGTTGCCCTTGGCCTCCTCGTAGAGCAGCCGCAGGACCTCCTTGTCGTGGATCTGCAGGCCGGTGTGGCAGGGAGGGGTGGCTCAGCTGGGAGGGGCACCAGTGTCCAGGGGTCAGGACAAGGGGAGGCTGGACACAGGGCGCCAGACCTGAGTGGTACCGCCTGGGAATCCCTGCCTCACCTGGAGCTCCTGCCGTTTGGGGAAGAACACGTTCCTCCGGAACTGCAGGGAAGGCTCATCTGGGGAGAGAGGAGGGGGTCACCGGCCGGCCGCCCCACGCAGCCAGCTCTGCCCTCTCCCCGACTGGCCCAGTCTCCATTCCCCAAGCCTCCTCCACCACCACTCAGAAAACCCCCAGGCTGTCCAGCGATAGGGGGCGTGGCTTATCGCAAGCTGCTCACTGTGCCCCCAGCCCACCCCTCATGGGCTCCTCTAAGGGATCCCTCCCTCCTCTGGGGGAGATGCCGGCCCTGCCTCTCAGCCAGGGCAGCTCCACCTGCCAGGGGAGGCCTGGCTGGGCCCGAGTGGGCCCGAGACAGGGACGCACAGGCAGCAGCACTGACCCATGGCCACGTCATCGTCCGGAGCGTCGGTGAATCGCAGCAGCAGTTCCTGCCACTGGCGGCCCAGCTTGTAGGGTTGGTGCTTGGGCTTCAGCTGCACCTCTGCAGGACGAGAGGGGAAGCGGCCATGAAGCCCTGACCAGTGCGACTGCCACCCACTAACAACAACAATGCAACGATGACGCAGTCATGACCAATATTAACTGAAGTAGGCACAAGGTGTCCAGAACCATTTCAAGTGGTTAAAGGCAACTGCCCTGCAATAACCCTACCCTCATTTCAACCAATGAAAATGAGGCTCAGAGAAGAAAAATGAGGCTCAGAGAAGTTAAGGTGCTTGTCCAAAGTCACACAACAGGGACTTCCCTGGCAGTCCAGCGGTTAAGACTCCGCACTTCCACTGCAGGGGGCGCGGGTTCGATCCCTGGTCTGGGAATTAAGATCCTGCATGCAGTGTGGCTCAGCCAAAGAAACAAAAAGAAACCCAAACAAACAAAAAAGACAAAGCCACACAGCAATGAGAGGGGGTCAGGTTCCAGGCAGTCAGCCTCTGACTGTTCCCTACTGTGCCCAGGATGGGCTGGAGCTGAGAGGCTGTGGCAGACGGAAGGTGCTGGGGCCGGAGGTACAGACGGCTCCAGCACCGCCGTTAGGAAGCAGAGCCCAAGGCTGGTAACTGAGGCCCAAAGGGCCAAGGGGCTGTTCTCCCCTGCTCCTGGCCCTGCCTGGGCCTCTGCCCGGCCAGCCTCCACCCCAGCAACTCCCCCGGGGGCTCTGGGCTCCAGCTGATCTTCCATCCTGCAAGCTCCCTGCCTCAACGCCATGCCACCCAGCTGCCGCCAGAATCAGTGGCTCCACCAGGAAGCACTCCTGGCAACTTGCTCCTGGCAAGCCTTCCCGGCACACTTCAGACCGTGAGTCCCCTGAGGGCAGGGACACTTTCACTCCTGTTCCCCGCTGAACCCCTAGCATCTAGCTCTGCCCAGTACGAGATTGTGGGCGGGTTGCTCTGCACATACTTGTGAGACGAATGAGGTAAGTGGGTAGTTGGGACCCCGGGACACTGTCCACAGTCCCCAGCCAGCCTCACCCCGAGCCCCAGCAGCTCAGAGGACTCCCGTTATCAGAAGAGGACTGCGCTGATCCTGCCGTCCCACGCTTCCAGATGGGGCCTTCCTGCCTGGGGGCTGTCACCCCAACGAGACTGACAGTCCCTGGAGCTCTGTTCCATGCAGAGTGACAATGGCATGGAGAAGGTCAAACCCTCCCAAACATCCACCTTGAAGGGCGGCTCCAGCAGACAGCACCCCGTCCCTGGGGCATATGTCACCCACTCCGGGCGTGGTGTGGGACCAACAGCTCTGAGGGCCCGAGTCAAAGCTGAAGTGGCCTTTCAGCCTTCCTGAACCCAGCCTGGGAACAAAGTGGGTGCTGACTCTGTGCTGGGGCCTCTGGGATGGGGCGGTGCCCCAGGGTGACCCACGGGCCACACAGGCAGCCCATTCATGTTCCGGTGAAGGGGGAGCAGGAATGCGATGACGAGGGAGTGGGGGAGGAAGTAAGCTGCCCCACTGCAGGGACAGGGAGCCTGAGGTAGGGCAGGGGCCCCATGAAACCACCCCCAGCTTTCCAGAGACACGAGCCAAGGGGCCCGCGGTCCTGATCAACAGCCAGAAGGGTGAAGGAGGGGCAGCTGAGCTGGGTGGGGAGCAGCAGAGAGACGGATCAGCAGGAAGAGGGTGGGCGAGAGCAGTAGCTGGGCAGGAAGCTCCCACTAGAGTGTGGGGGTGGGGAGACAGGCACTCCCTCTCCAAGTGGGCATACCCTCCCTCCAGGGCACAGGCACAAACTCCTAGGGGCCCAGGCACACCCTTCTTGCCCCTGTTCCTCTACAAGGGAGGGGAATGAGTGCAGCAAACATGCCTGGTCCCGGCACCAGCTGGGGCATCCTCTCCTGGCCCCTCTCCTGACCAAGCCAGCAGGCTAGAAGCCCTATTCTGAGGCCCCAGGGAGCTCCCCATTCCCCCCCACCTCATGTCCCCCAGGCCTGCGGGCTGGAGGGCTCCCACTGCCCTCACTCCCACTCCACCCGCCCGCCTTGGGATCTCAGCCTGAAAGGGCAGGACAGGGTGATCACAGGCCAGAAACCAGGCAAGGCTGGAGGCCCCCTGCAGAGAAGCTGGGTTCCCACTCATCCTCCCCACCCTCAGGAAAAGTCCCATCCTCAGGGGTGGCTGCTTCCTGGGCCGGGTCCCACCTTCCTCCCTGCCTCCACGGAGCAGGAAGCAGCTCAAGGAGGCTGGCTGGGGGCCACCTAGGCTTCCATTCTGATCTTGGTCCCACCACTCACTGGTCCCATGGCTCCAAACCTCAATTCTTCATCTGCGTGACCAGGCTGGGCCATGAGGATAAGGTGAAACTCTGCTTGCAAAACGCCAGCTCAGGCTGTGGCACAGACCACGTGCTCGGTGAACACGCGCCCCCTCCCTCCCTGTCCGCCGCCCCCACTCCTGATGTGCAGGCTCCAGCAGCACTGAGGCTGAGGGGTAGGCTTGGCCCCTCCTCTGCCTCCAGCACAAAGAAAAGAGAGGCGGGGGCAGAGGAGCCAGGCCACCTCTCAGGGCTCTGGGTCCTGAAAGCCACGGCCAGCTCCAGGACACAAACACGTCCCACCTTCCCCTGATGTATAGCGGCCAGAGGTTCCAGAAGCTGCCCCTTCCTTCCCCACTGGTCAGCGCCCTTCCAGCCCTTCCCCCTGGGCTTCTCACTGCCAAGTCTTACCCAGCAGAGGGGAGACAAGCCAGAGTGCAAAGGCATCCAGGGCAACATCCGGGAGCTGCAGGACCTCACGGACGGCCTGATGCAGCTCATGGGCAGTGAGCGAGGGCAGGTTCTCCACGGCCAGGGGCACCATTGTGTCATCCGCCAGGTACACCAGCACGTCAGCTGCTGCGATGGAGGCCAGGCAGGGTCAGCTGGGCCCACTGCCCAGGCATGCCAACCAGGCACCCTCCGCTCCCCGCTCTGGGGCTGCAGCCCCCACCCTGCAACCCTTGGGGTGACCAAGGCTACATTCCAGAGGCAGAGCCCCGTCATCCCCTAAGGACCCCGTGAAGAGTGCTGTCTGTTAGGACTTACTGAAGACCCTCAAACCACCCAGAAACCCAGCAATTCCAGCCCAGGGACCAGCCTAGACCCACCCTAACCCCCAAAAGTTCAAAATTAGGGCTGGCTGCTGCACCCACACACACTCCCCTGGCAGCCCCAAGGACTCTGGTGTGCTTCTCCCCCGAAGGAGAACATTCTACAGGTGGGACTGAGGCAGAGACAGATTGAACCCATCCTGAGGTTACAGTAGTTAGTAAATCAAGCAGGGAGGGAGAGAGCTATCATCCTTAAGCAAATCACTATCTCCCTCTGGCCCAAGCTAACATGGGGACAGAGGATTCTCAAGGCCACCCCAGGGTAAAGCCAGTTCCAGCGCTCAGCTTCCTTGGGACTCTTTAAGACTCAGGACTCAACACAATGGCCTTTCAGTGTTAAACAGAAGTACAGTCCAAAAAGTTGAGTGTTCCCTTGTGACAGCCTGTGGGATGCCTATTTGGAGTCTGGAGCCAAAAGGAGACCCTTGAAAGAGCAGCCAGATTCAATTCTCCATCACTGGAACCACAGGTACCATGAAGAAGCACTCAGCTTCGAGGCCAATATACTCGGGGTTCCAATCCTGCCTGGTCTCTGGCTAGTTGACCGATTTCAGAAAGTCAGTGTGTCAAATGCCTCAGGTACAAACTATAGCTAATACCTGACTGACCTGTCACTTTTCCACACCTCAACAGACCTTATTTGTTAATTAATAAATAAGATTCTCTTCACTGAAAGAGATGACAAGCCAGGGCCACTTCCTCAGGCCTGAGGCCCTAGGAGGGTACAGCGGGGAGAAGACTGCGGACAGGGACCCACCTCGGGCTCCCACGGAGGACACGCTGCTTCGATGGGACCGATCAGCGGGGCCGGGTTGCCCAGCATTGCCTTCTGTTCCGTCCATCTGCAGAGGGAAAGAGAAAAAGCAGCTAGTGGAGAGTCCGGAGCCCTTCAAGCTCTCACTGAGTAAGGAAGGGGTCCCGAACTGATCTACGAAGGTGAACAACCAGGGCTGGAGGCACTGGTGTGCTGACTAGCGCGGTGAGGGGTGGGAGTCCTCAGCCAACTGGAGGTCGGGGCAGGTGGAAGGGGTCGGGGCCGTGGTGGTCAGAAGACGGGTCAAGTTCGGTTCGCCGGGGTGCCCAGGCACGGCACGGCGCACCCCTGTTCGGGGCGGGGGCCCGTGCAGGGCGTCGCCGCTCTCTCACCTTGCAGGGACGCAGCGCCCGCCGCCTCAGTCCAGGTTCCTGCCCGGACCCCGGCCGCCAGCTGCTGCCCCGGCCTCACCGCCGGCCGGCACTCAGAATCCCACTTCAGCTCCAGCTCCCGGGTCTGCTACGCGGAAGCAGAGGCGGAGGAAGCGCCGCACACGGCCCCGCCTCTCCGGCCCGCAGGAGCCAATCGGAGCTCGGGGCCGCCGCGCACGCGCCCTGCCTGCCGCCCACGCGCTCACGCCCCTCGCCAGCTCGCGCCTATTTCGGCCTCACGCCTCCAGCTTCTTGTGCCTGAGTTGCGAAACTTCCTCGCCACCTACTCGGGTGACTGGGGGGCCAGTGGCCCACACAAACAAGGGTCCCGTCTCTTGGCCGGTAACAGGGTGTGGCGAAGGTTCAAGGAAATCGGGAATGGGGGCGCGAGCTCTGGCGCTCAAACGCGTGTGACTTTGGGCCAGTCCCCTCACCTGTAAAGGGGAGATGCTTCGTGGCTGCGTATCATGGAACCACACTGTGCTGGGCGTTGGGTAAAGGTGACGCAAGCCGCCGCCTGTACTGCAGCGCCTCGAGGCCGTGAGGGGTGGTAGGCTCTCCGTGGTGGTCAGGGGACAGGGTCCCTGTCCCGGCTCATCCTGGACAAGGCCCTTGGCCTCCGGGCCTCAGTTCCCTCCTCTGTAAAATGAAGAGGTTGTACTCGATGACCTCCAGAGATCCTCAAATTACATGTCAGAAATCCAGGCTGGGCACACCTGTTATTCCAGGGAGCAGTCACGTGAGCCTTCACTATCTTGGACACACAGCCTGGGACACCTTGAGTCGTTCGCAGGCTGGGAGAGGCATTGGGGCCCCGAAGAAGCAGGTGTGAAACCACTTATCCCCAGGGTCATGTCACTAACATGTATGTCCTGGCAAGGCCAGCATGTGTGTGCCTGAGGTGTAGAGGTGCCTCAGAGAGAAAAACAGGTCCATACGGCACCTTCCTAAGCCAGAGTAGCCAGAGGTTGTTCTAAGTGACAACAATGGGCGGTGTGTGTGTGGGGGGTGATCAGGAGGGGGTGGGGTGGGAGGTAGAGGGCTCGCCCTGCCCTGATTCCAGCGCATTGGAAGGCAGCTCCAGCTCCTAACCCAGTCCAAGTTTCCTTAGTATTTGAAACAGCTCTTTGCCTGACCTGCGGGACCCACACTGCCCCCACAGTTGGCCCATTATATCCCAGCATGACCTGAGGACTCAAGGAAGCTCAGATGTGAGCAGTGGGAATCGGCATCTCCCTCCAGGTTCTCAGCTCTGGGACAGGCCACAGTGGCTTGGTGGCCTCCCTAAACCAGCTGGACTGAAGTGTGAACACAGTTCAGTGTGTTGAGTGCTTACTGGGTGTGTGGCCTGGGCTGGGGCAGGGGATGGAGACCTGGGTGAGACATGGCCCCCTGCCCTCAGGGGTTTCATTGGGGAGTGGAGGGAGAGAGGAGAGGGAAAAAGCCCAGGAGAGATGCATGTTTATTTAATTAAATATTTATTTATTTGGCTGCGCTGGGAGGCATGCGGGATCTAGTTCCTTGACCAGGGATGGCACAAGGGCCCCCTGCATTGGGAGTGCGGAGTCTTAACCACTGGACCACCAGGGAAGTCCCGAGAGATGCATGTTTAAAGCTACATAAGATGACAGAATTGCCCTAAGAGCTATAAAATGTCACAAGCAGGAAGAGCAGCGTCCTCAATTCCTGAGCACCTACTGTATGCTGGGCCCTTTCCCGTGTGTTTCCTCATGTCATCCTCATGGACCTTCGGAGTGGAGATGAGGACAATAGTAGCTGCCATTTGCGGAGCATATACAACGTGCCGGACCCTTTTCTAAGTGCTTTAATCTTTATAACACACTAAGAGGTGAGTATCATATTTCCATTTTATCAGAAAACAGGATCAGAAAGGTTCAGTAACAAAGCTGACGTCTGGCAGTATGTGTGGTGGTGGTGAGGAGACTGGAACCCAGATCCAGCGAGGAGCGGCGCTGGAAGAGATTCCTGAAGGCATTCCAGGTACCAGGAGGTGTGGGAGCATGGTTAGGACACCAGGGAAGCCCTGGGCCATCAGAGCACAGCAGGTGGGAAGGTGGGGTGCACCTGGGGGGGGCTGGGGGGCAGGCATGAGCACCAGGGGTAGGGCTGTGGTGTGTTTAGCAGACAGTGAGGCCATTTTGGAGGTCGTGAGCTACAGAATGTCAAGATCAGAGCTTTGCTCTGGCAGACAGAGGGTCAAGCTGGTGGATCTTGTTGGAGGATTGGAGAAGAGCTAGTCAGGGGTGGGGCTGCCCTTCTGCCAGCCTCTGGGGAGTGGCAATGGGTCTCCCTTGAACTGGAGAGGTGTGGGGGGATTAGAGAAGAGAGTGGGACCCATTCTGAAGTGACAGGGCAGCCTGAAGGCCTTTAGAGCCAAGAAGCCTTAGACTCAGCAATCTGCTGGGCTGGTCCTTTACTTTTGCAAACAGTAAAGGCCCACAGAGGGATTGCCCAGCATCACTCAGGAGAGAATGAGCTGCAGAGCTAGGATAACAGCCCAGCCCTCTGCGAGAGACCAGTACTCGGGAAGGTCTTTGGGGGCAGCCCTAGGGGCCCTGGGCAGCTCTAGGGGGAGGGTGTCAGAGATGGAACCCTGCTTCCTAGAACCTGTCTACCCATGAGAATGTGGTGGGGGTGGATGTGTTCTGCTTTGGCAGCAGCGGGAGAGGAGAAGCAGCAGCAGGGCTGGTCCTTGGGCATTTGATGGGAAACTAAGAGCTGTAAGAGATCTGGAGGGGCAGGTTGGAGGTATTTGGAGGACTTTACATTCTTTGGGGCCCACTGGAGATGGGGACAGAGAATTGGAGACCCAGGGCTGGCTGCAGGGCAGCTCACTAATGCTGTTCCCTCACTTGTCCACTCATTCATTTCTCCTTCATTGCCTACGCTGTGCCACACATAGTTCTAGGCCTTTAAGATAACATTAGTGGACAAAACAGCCAGAGATCCCTGCTCAGACAGACAACAAGGTAATTGCATAGTGTGTCAGAAGGTGATGAGTGAAAGAAAGGGTTGGACCAGGGAAGGAGCACCTGGAATGCTGGGCAGGTGGGGCAGATGGCAGTATTCAGCGAGCCAGTTAGGGTGGGCTCACTGCGCAGGCAATGTCTGAGCCCAGGCAAGAGGAGGCCGACTGGAGGAGGGAGCAGCCAGGGTGAAGGCCTGGGGGCGGGAGCCTGTTGGAAGAAGAGAAGGAAGCCAGGGTGGCACCTCGAGGACACCTGGAGCCTAAGAAGGCTTTGGCTTTTTGTTTTTTTTAGGTTTTTTTTGATGGCGACATGTGGGTTGCGGGATCTTAGTTCCTCGAGCGGGGATGGAACCCGTGCCCCCTGCGGTGGAAGCGTGGAGTCTTAACCACTGGACCGCCAGGGAAGTCCCTGCAAGGCCTTGGTTTTGAGTCTGAGCAGGATGGGGCCATTGCAGGGTGTGGAGCAGGGCAGAGACATGGTCTACTTCAGTTTCAACTGTGTCATCTGACTGCTGTGGAGGACAGATTGGAAGGGGAAGTGGGTGGGTGGGAGGGACAGGGTGGGGGCAGGGAGGCCAGCTGTGGACAGGAATCCAAGTGGAGGTGATGATGGCTGTGGGCCAGGGCAGTAGCAGTGGAGGAGGTGAGGAGGGGTTGGATTTGGGATCCGTTTGGAAGGTAATATGAATGCAGTTTCCTCACGGAATGGTGGTGAGGTTGAGAGAAAGGGAGGGGTCAAGGCAACTCCAGGGGTTGGTGACACGTTTGGGGACTTCACAGCTTTCTCTGGGCAGTGGTGCCTGAGCCCTGGATCTCCGTGCCCTTGAGAGAAGACCCCCTCCTCCTCAACCCCACCCCAGGCCCCAACTTCCCAGCATTCCTGAGAATAGAAATCTGACGGAATATTTTATGGCTGTTGATGTGAAGAATGTGGTACATCTGTACGCCGCCATTCTCTCTGCGTTTGCAGCCAAACCTGCAGTCAGCACCTTGCCTGCATCCACGGGTCTGCCCCCTTGTCCTGCCCCGTGTTCCGGTAGCACGTGTGCATCCCACCCTGCCACCACATCCCCACCACTGCTGTCTCCCAGGCCTTACATCATAGGAATCAATGTGAGGTTGCCAGAGAAAGTCAGAAACGTGGCCTGGATGATGTGGTCCTGAACGTGGGCACTAACAAAAGAAATGCTCATACCTGAGTTATGGCTTATATGGCTCATACCTGAGTTATGGCTTATACCTGAGTTAACTTGAACTTGATGCTAACTGGAACAGCCTGTTTGTGGCCTATCAAACATACACTGTACATCTGCTTTAATCATTAGGGAAAAGGGCGCATTGACCAGAAGCAAAGAATGTCCACATTAAAAATAAAGATTAGGGACTTCCCTGGTGGTCCAGTGGCTAAGACTCCACACTCCCCACGCGGGGGGCCCGGGTTCAATCCCTGGTCAGGGAACTGAATCTCGCGTGCCGCAGTTAAGAGTTCACATGCCGCAACTAAAAATCCTGCAGGCTGCAACTAAGACCTAGCACAGCCAAATAAATAAATAGAAGATTAAGTGCCTCTCTTCCTGGGACACCAATGCTGGTGCTCCTTCGATGATAAGTCTCACTTCCCAGGCGCCAAGGCCATACTGACTCTCTGTGTACGTGCTGATCTGTTTTTTTGAAACCATGAAGGAATGTCTCCCTGACTTGTTTGATGTTCTTTGTTCTGACAAGGCATAAAACTGTGCTGAAAACCATGCTTCTCCGGAGCAGTCCCTCAGAGTTATCTGAGAGGCTGTCTTCCGGGCTCTAGTCCTCAGTTTGGCTCAAATAAAACTCTTTTCAATTCCTGTTATACATTGTGTATCGATTATTTTCCTCGACAACACCAACACCTGGAAACCCCCTTTAATGACCTCCCAAGCCTCCCAAATGACATGGGAGCAGAGAACCTCAAAGTGTGTGCCTGGTCACAGATCACCAGGCTGCCCGGGGCTGCTGAGACTGGAACCCGGTTTAGAAGGTGCCAAAGCCTATGCTGCTTCCACTCCATGTACACTGCCCCCCTTCTGGAACAGAGAAAGATGACAGAGTAGGAAAAATAAAAATACCAGACACTTAACGGAAGACACAACAGGTGAGCAATCATCTGATTTATAAAAAGAGGCAATGAATTTTTTCTTAATTGAAGTATAGTTGATTTACAATGTTGTGTTAGTTTCTGGTGTACAGCAAAGTGGGAACAAATGTTTAAATGATACAAAATAGCATTTTCAAAACAAAGAGTAACTGTATTTAACCATACTCAGCTCAGAGCAAGAGGGTGAGTGGAATAATCATTCATGCTGGGACTTCCCTGGTGGCCCAGTGGTTAAGAATCCACCTGCCAATGCAGGGAACACGGGTTCGAGCGCACTGGTCCAGGAAGATCCCACATGCCGCGGAGCAACTGAGCCCGTGTGCCACAACAACTGAGCCTGTGCTCTAGAGCCCGCAAGCCACAACTACTGAGCCCACGCGCCTAGAGTCCATGCTCTGCAACAAGAGAAGACAGTGCAATGAGAAGCCCGTGCACCGCGACGAAGAGTAGCCTCCGCTCGCCACAACCAGAGAAAGCCCGTGCACAGCAACGAAGATCCAACGCAGCCAAAAATAAATAAATTTATTTTTTAAAAAATCATTCATGCTATAGCACTTATTTAATGAACTGGCGACAGAGGAAGTTGGTCTAAGGAAGCAGAGAGGAAGGGAGGGATTCAGGTCCCTGTCCTGTCAGTTTGGGTTGTTGTCCGAAGAGAAGTGGGAAGTCATAGCCTGGTCACCCCCAGGCAGACAGACACACCACCCTTTGTACACCGAGTCTCCAGCCTTCCCCCGGAAAGAGGCATGGGGAGGGGAAGGCGAGGGAGGCTGTTTCTGACACACGCGGAGGAGTCAGTCGTAAACAACCCCTGGAGAAGGCGGCTTTGGGCCCCGGTGAGTCACTCCTCTCTGCTGGGCCTGCCTCCCCATGGCCAGGCCCCACTGCCGCGGGCCCTGCTCCTTAAACCCTGGCTGACTGAGGCAGCCCTGGAGGGGTCCCACCAGGGCCTGGGCCCAGCTGCCAGGCCTAGTCACACTGCGAGGCCATTGCTGGCCGGCAAGGGGGGTCAGGCCACCGTGGGCCATCCTCCCTGCCCTGTGAGATTTCACGCTCCGCACAGCTCCAGGCCACCAGGCCGCCTGCGTTGGCTCCCTTCCCGTCCTGGTCTTGGCACTGGGCCCTCACCCAGGGGTAAACATTAGTAGCAGATTATCAGTCCAGGGTCAGGGGGAGGGTGGAATTACACATTCACCAGCGTCCCCTCTGCAGGAGCCACCAGTGCCCACCCCTGCCAGACAATGCCCGTGGAGGAGTTTGTGACCAGCTGCATCTCTGGTGAGACACTTTTCTTCCTTCTGTCATAGTAACCCCAATTACATGTCATTTCCTGGGGAAGGTGGGTGACGTAGGAGGAGCTGAAGCCAAAGTCCTGGTGGCCTGGAGCACCCAGAGCCAGCTGTCCTGGAGCCTCCTGGGAGTTGCTGGAGAGGAGAGGAGAGGCGGGTGCTTCTGCCCAGTCCCCAGGCTGCCCCCCAACAACCTGGATACCTGCCAAGTGCCCAGGTGCCGTGCTGAGTGCTCTCCCAGACTCACCTGCACTGCCGGAGCCACTCTCCGGGGCTCAGAAAGGAAGTTCACCTTTGACCTCACCTGCTGTCCCGCATTCCCCTTTGGGCCTCTGCCCTACCCGGCAACGTGCCCTGAGGCCAGCTGTGCTGTGGACCCAGTCCAGCGTCCAGGTGACATTTCTCTCTGGAGAAAGAGACATCCGAACCTGCCTCCCGGGGCTGTGACCTCACCGAAAGGTCGGGGACCAGCATCCGCTATGTAGGGCAGGACCAGGAGGTGGGGAGACACTGGGGGCTGGGCCCTTCTCCCCTGGTGCCAGTAAGTCTCCTCTAAGGGGGCCTCCCTGGTGGCTCAGTGGTTGAGAATCCACCTGTCAATGCAGGGGACACAGGTTTGAGCCCTGGTCTGGGAAGATCCCACATGCCGCGGAGCAACTAAGCCCGTGTGCCGCGACTACTGAGACTGAGCTCTAGAGCCCGCGAGCCACAACTACTGAGCCTGTGCACCACAACTACTGAGGCCCGCACGCGTAGAGCCCGTGCTCTGCAACAAGAGAAGCCACCACAGTGAGAAGCCTGCGCACCGCAAGGAAGAGTAGTCCCCGCTCGCCGCAACTGGAAAAGCCCGCGCACAGCAACAAAGACCCAACACAGCCAAAAAAAAATTAATTAAAAAAAAAAAAAAAAAAAAGACTCCTCTAAGGGCCCCCAGCTCTGCACTGCCGGCTACAGGGCAGAGCGCTGGTAGGGCCAGTCCTGCAACAAGGCCCTGCCCTGGACAGCAGAAGGAGGGAACAGAGCTGGCAGCGAGGCAGGAGCCCCGGAGCCCCCCAGTTAGATAAGTCAGCAAGATGCTTGGGTGTCAGGTCTGGGCGAGGACACTGGGCGTCTGGGGTTGGCTCCTCCCCTCTGCCTGTGCGCCCTCCAGGCAGGGCCAGCGTTGTCTCCGCTGTCCCCTGTCCCCACACCTTCCCAGCCCAGTGCCTGGAGTGGAGGAGGGTGCAAGGGGCAGCTGGCGTTTCTCTGGACTCTGGCAGGCAAGCCCTGCCCCGCTTTCTCCTGCCTGAATCCCGCTCCCCTCTGGATACAAACTTGCTTCCTCGGCCTGGCCCGAGGGTCCTCACTCATAGCACCTTCTTGTCACCACAGGAGCTCTGGGCTTGGTCCTGGGACACCCCTTTGACACTGTGAAGGTGGGTCTAGGGGAGGCACCTGGGGAATGAGAGACGTCGCCTGAACCAGACATCAGGGAGAGAGCAGGGCCTGGCTGACGGAGGCTCTCTCCCGCTTCTCCTGCCCTGCGGGCAGCCCACTCAGAGGGGCCGAGGGATGAGCTGGGCAGGATGCCCAGCCTGTCCACCTGCTCTGTCCTCCCTGTCCAGGTGCAGCTGCAGACCCAGACCACATATCGGGGCATCACTGATTGTATGGTCAAGACCTACCGCCACGAGTCGGTGGCTGGCTGGCTTTTTGGGGGGCTTTGGGGCGGGAGACCTTGGGCAGTCGGTGCCAGCTTCCTTCTCCCCTCCCCGCCCACAGAGCTCTGCCCGTGGAAGAGAGAAAGAAGACCCAAATCTGGGGCCACTGGGGGGCTGAGCAGTAGCTAAATGCCCCCAAAGTGGAGCTGAGGCCACCCCCCAGCCTTAGGCCGCTTCCTCCTCCCTGTGGCCAGGCCCAGGAGCAGTTTCCAGCCAGAGGAGGCCCTGCCAGGCCCAGAAAGGGCAAGGGTGAGGCTCGCACAGCACCCTCCCAGCTAGCATCCGGTGTCTCTCTGCAGCCCCTGGGCTTCGTCAAGGGAATGAGCTTCCCCATCGCCAGCATAGCTGTGGTCAACTCTGTCCTGTTCGGGGTCTACAGCAGCGCCCTGCAGGTACTGACAGCCACCTCCCACCAGGAGCGGCGGGCCCAGCCGCCCAGCTATACGCACGTCTTCATAGGCAGCTGCACAGGGGGTTCCTGCAGGTGAGGGGGCAGCGCGGGGGTACGTGCACACACTGGGGCAAGCGCACGCGCTCGTGGTCACACACAGGCACAGGCACAGTGATGGCCAGTTCACTCCTTTCCCTCCCAGCCCCCTCTGGCCACCCACGGCTGCAGACCCCAGGCCTTCTTGAGGGGAACACGAGTTGCTGTGGGAGAATGGCTTGCTCCTGGCTGCTCCCTGTGACCCTGATGGCTGAGCTGTGGCCTTCCAGGCTGCAGGTCTGGAGGGGAGGGTCATGGAGAACAGAGGGGGCAAAAAAGGTAGAGAGAGCTGGGGTGGGGGGGAGACAGTGCCAAGAGGACATGATGGAGGAGCAGTTGATGTCATCCTCTGAGGCTGGCAGGGCTTGCCCACCTCTGGAGGGGTCTGCTTCCATCTGTGAGCCTCACCTGGGGCCTGTCCACAAATCTCGCTGGGAGAGGCTCAGGGTGTTAAAATCATTAACTGACTCTAATCATTTGGTTCTGGTCTTTGTTCTCAGTGCTTAAGGACTGGGCTTTCGAGGGTTGGGGTGGAGGGAAGAGGGGCCTCCAGGCACCAGGGGGATCCCCAGCTAAGTGAGGGCCTGAGCTCAGAGGCAGAGGGCGTGCGCCTGGCTCCATCCCACAATCCAGCCAGTGCCGTAGGTCACCCTCTGCTCGACACCTGCCCTGATGCTCCTGTATACATCCCAAGGCAGAGAGCAAGGACAGAGTTAGGGCTCACTAAATGAATTAATCATTCATGAGACCCAAACGGCCCTGGCTTTGCTTTTGCCCCTTGTGTGGGGCTCATGCCTGCATATTTCCCAAGCCCTGAGACCTGCACCCCACAAAAACAACGACGAGAAGGAGCCCCCAGGCTCAGTGGCCTGAGTCAGGCTCAGCCGGGCCCAGCTCCAACGTCCTCCTCCCCTCTGGCTCCTCGAAGGCAGAACAGATGGCAGAACTGGGGCCTGTCGGGTCACTGATGGGGATGGGGTCCAGGGACCAGCTGGAGCCCCGTTTGCCACCAAGCGCACGGCTCTGGTTAACAGGGTCTTGGAACGGAAAATGTATTTTCACGTGGAGATGACGAGGAAGACTCTGTAGCACGGGGCAGGGAATGACAACCTCTTTTGTGTACAAAAGTTGCTTCTGACTCAGCTAAGGCTGACATCATTGTACAGAGCAGCAATGTCTGACGTCCCCACTGCCCCTGTGGGCACAGGATGGGAAGGGGAGGGGCCGTAGCCCGCCCAGCCATTTTCTCACCCCCAGGAGCTCACCGCTCTGGAGCAGCCCTCAGCTCAGCACTGCCCACAGGCTCTGCTGGGAGGGTGCCATCAGGAAGCCATCTCACAGCGGGGGACCCCAGCCCACTGCCCTTCCTGCAGGGGAGGAAATAAGCAAACTGTCACCCTCTAAAGATCACCGGAGCCAACCTCCAGCCTCCACCGCCGTCAGCCATCTCCAGGGCTGAGGAACTGAGCTTGTGTACCTTCCACGGAAGGAAAAAAACAAAAACCACATAAGTCCATAAATGATATGCTAACCTCAGCTTGGACCTCAATTCTCACCTGAACTTTCACAGCTGACCTTGACCTAGTTGCGTCCCTGACCCACACCTCGGCCCCTCCCCACAACCTCCCTCCACATCCCCAGTACCAACATTACCCCAAATCTGTGTCCTGTCTGCCCCAGCCAGGTGATAAAGTTCAAGGACCCACAGATCCCAATCTGTCACCCACCTTCTGCTGGGACACTAGTGCTTGGGGGTTTGTGAGAGGTGCTTCTCCACCCAGGGACCTCTGAGAGGTGTCCTGCAGGAGGTGG
Organism: Neophocaena asiaeorientalis asiaeorientalis; assembly: GCF_003031525.2. Taxonomy (NCBI): domain Eukaryota; kingdom Metazoa; phylum Chordata; class Mammalia; order Artiodactyla; family Phocoenidae; genus Neophocaena; species Neophocaena asiaeorientalis. Next base: position 6,993,167 of record NW_020173674.1, read on the forward strand.
GGAAGGGGGAATCTATGAAGTTGAGGTGCCCTCCTTACCCCTGGGGAGGGGTCAGTCCCCTGCTGTTTCTTGGGCACAGACTGAAAGACTGAATCTTTTTTTTTTTTTTGAACCTGAGCCACCGCAATGAAAGCGCCGAGTCCTACCACTGGACTGCCAGGGAACTCCCTTTCTTAAGCATCGCGTGCATGCCAGCAATTTCGGCCGAGGGGAGGGGCAGTGTCCCTTGCTGTCAGGGACCTGATGCTAAGGGAGGGGGCTCTGGCCCATCCCCCACTACGCGTGGGAGAGGCTTAGAGCGGGGGAGATTCTGAAGGAAGATGCTGCCCTGTCTGCCCACTGCCTCCCCGCCCCGCCCCCCCGTTAAGATCAGAGGGAGGGACTGTTCCCGTCCAAAGCTCCACTCAGGCCCTTCATGCTTCTTTCCCTACAGGCCTACTGCTTGGCCCCTTTTGACCTCATCAAAGTCTGGCTACAAAACCAGACAGAGCCCAAGGGGAAGTCAGGGAGCCCCCCACCCCAGTACCAGGGGCCCGTGCACTGCGCGGCCTCCATCTTCCAGGCCGAGGGGCCCCAGGGGCTGATCCGGGGAGCCTGGGCCCTGACGCTGCGCGACAACCCCACCCTGGGAATCTATTTCGTCACCTATGAATGGCTGTGTCGCCAATTCACACCGGATGGCCAGAACCCCAGTAAGCAAAGTGGTGTGAGAGGGTGGAGGACAGAGAGGAGTGGGGAAGGGGAGCTGGACTGAGCCCTGCAGGATGGGGAGGGAGCCTGCGGATGCGGGAGGATGCTTCGTTCCTCAGTCTGACCCCTCTCACCCCCAGTTCCTCTACCCCAGGCTCGGGCACAGTGCTGGTGGCAGGGGGCTTTGCCGGCGTCACCTCCTGGGTCACAGCCACCCCATTAGACGTGATCAAGTCCCGGATGCAGATGGCGGGGCTGAGGCAGAGGGTGCACCAGGGGCTGCTGGACTAAATGGTGAGCAGCGCCCGGCGGGAAGGGCTGGGGGTCTTCTTCCAGGGGCTCAGCATCAACAGTGCCCGTGCCTTTCCCGTCAACGCCGTCACCTTCCTCAGCTACAACTACCTCCTCCACTCCCGGGGATGAGCCTGGCTGGGTGACGAGCTCCCCAGTGAGACCACCGCCCACCTGCCCCGATTGGAGGCCAAGTTGAAAGCACCAGCTTGCGATTCTGATGCGAGAGGCTGAGCCCCTCTTTATCAAGGCACCTCCAGCACGCAGAGGGGGCCGGGGAGACGCCTCGGGGAGCTGGAGGCCTGGGGACCTGGACTCCCCCGGACTCCAAGGCTGGCGTGGGCCTCCTAGCAAGTGCCTTGATTCCTTTGCTTCCTGAGTCTCTGAAGTAAACTCACAGCCAGTGGCGCTGGTGACATTCCAGTCCGCACACTCGCAGAGCTCCTGCTTAGCTGCCCGGTGCTGACCGCCTAGCTCCCTGGATTCCGGTGACACAGTCTCACCAGCCTCCCCCTTCACTTCCTTTCAAACCTCTCCCCGCATGACTTGAGGGTAGCCCGGTCTCCTCTAGTCCAGAATCCTTCAGTGGCTCCGTCACCCTCAGGGAAAAGCCCGAACTCCTCCTCCTCCTGGCCTCCCCTTCCCCCCAGCTTGCTTCTCCCTCTGTTCTCAGGCAGCCCAGTCCTGCTTGAGGTCCCTGAACAAGCTGTGCCCTCGCCTCCCACCTAGAAGGTCCGTTCCCTCTGGGCCAGCAGTGGGCAGTGCCTGCAGGGTGACTCCCGCATCCCTGGGGCTGAGCGGCTCCAACCCAGGCTGAGCGCTGTCTTCTGGAGCCCTTCCTCTGCTCACCCCCTCCTGCCCGGAACTGACTCTGGGGTCTGCAGACCTCTCTGCTCGCCCCCTTGCCTTGATCATAGCCCTCGCCTGTGCTTTATTATGGTTGTGGGTTTACTTCTCAGCTTCCCAATTAGACTGGGTGCTCTCTGAGGTCAGGGGTCATACTTCTGATCGTTTCCCTGCACGGAGCCCAATGCTCGAAGCAGCCCAGTAAGTGCTCGTTAAATGAAGCGCACTCCCGACCTCTGGCCCCGAATCCAATCACCACACCCCTGTCTCCATTGCCTGTCCAGGCCCCTCTCGGGGTCTCCAGTGCAGTAGTGTCTGCCTTGCCCATCAATGGCACTTGTTTTCTTTACCTGTCTTAACTGCTAAATGGGAATCAAAAACTGGCTGAAATTGTTCACTTAATTGGCAATAAAGTGAGCAGAGTTTGTACTCACCCGTGTCCTGATGTGGTCTGAGATCAAACTCGGCCCCCCTCATGGTGACCTGAACGCCTGGAATTCCTGCCATTTACTGGGACTCCAAGCATCACGGTGTTATCATCACAGTTTACACAGGAGGCAGCCTTGGCTCAGGGACAGTATGTAACCCACCCCAGGTCGCACGGCTGGTATGTCACACAGCTCACTTGGATGCATCTGAGCCTCCACCTCCAGAGCCTCGTTGCTCTGCTACCCTGCTCGACCTGGGGCTTGTGACAGTCCCCCACGAGTCACCTAAGTTCAATTTCACGCGGGCTCGACATACAGCATCAGCCTCCCCACGTACTCCTCGGAGCTCTTGTTTACTGGATCGTGTGTCACAGATGGTGGCATTCTTCCCTGCTTCCATCGTCATAGCGTGTCCGCAGGGCATGTGGCTGCAGAGCGAGGCTACGTTCCCCTCAGTGGGAACTTGTGCTTGGGTTCTTGCTAGAGAAATGTGAGCAAAAGTGACGCTTGCAGATTGCCCATTGCTTGCTTAAAAGGAGACTCCTGACTGTTGGCTGGAAATGGTGACCCCTGGGGGCCACTGCTGAGGATACAGGAGGCACCTGGAACACAGGGACTCTGGGAGCACAGCTGACTGTCCACCCCGGGCTGTTGCCTTCTGACGTCTCTGTAGCCTTCACCCGAACTAACACAGTAGGTAAGGGTCTGCCCATTTCGAGGTCGGGGGTGATCCCAGAGTGGCCCATGGAGCAGTAGCATGAGGACTTCCTAGAGGGGGTTAGTAATGCAGAATCCCAGGCCCCACCCTGGATTGACAGAATCAGAATCTCTGAGGTTGGGGCCTGGGGATCTGCATTGTACAAAGCTCTCCCTGTAACTTTTACACACTTTAAAGTTTAAGAAATGGTGTTCTGCACTCTATGACATAAATCACAGCAAGATCTTTTTTGACCCACCTCCTAGAGAAATTGAAATAAAAACAAAAATAAACAAATGGGACCTAATGAAACTTAAAAGCTTTTGCACAGCAAAGGAAACCATAAACAAGATGAAAACACAACCCTCAGAATGGGAGAAAATATTTGCAAATGAAGCAACCAACAAAGGATTAATCTCCAAAATTTACAAGTAGCTCATGCAGCTCAATATCAAAAAAAACCAAACAACCCAATCCAAAAATGGGCAGAAGACCTAAATAGACATTTCTCCAAAGAAGATATGCGGTTTGCCAAAAAACACATGAAAGAATGCTCAACATCACTAATCATTAGAGAGATGAAAATTAAAACTAACAGGCGGATTCCCAACCACTGCGCCACCAGGGAAGCCCCGAGACATGGCGAACTTCTTAGTTGTGGTATGCGGACTCTTAGTTGTGGCATGCAGGGTCTAGTTCTCCCACCAGGGATCAAACACGGGCCCGCTGCATTGGGAGCATGGAGTCTCACCCACTGGACCACCAGGGAAGCCCTTGGATGCTTCTAATAGAAGAAATACACTGCCTATTCTAGCTGAGGAAGTTATGAGTCTGATGGAAGTGACTCAGACTCCAGTTCTGGTGGCCTCAACTCCTGCACAGATCTAGGAAGCCTACGTTCCTGGTGTGAAAGAACAGGGTCTGTCTGAGACAGTCACTGCCCTTTCTGTGCCCCAGTTTCCTCTGAGATCCCTTCCAACTGGTCCATTTTGGGCCCCAGTGGCCAGTCCAGGACCACCACGGTGCCAGGGATTTTAGGCCGGACACAGAAGTGCTGGGGAGCAGTCACTGGAACATCTCAGGGGAGTTGGTGGCTGGTTCAAAGGGAGCAAGCAGTATGCATGTGAAACAGAAGGTGGCTCTTAGAAACGGGACAAGGAGGGATCAGTAGGTCAGAGTGGTCCTCTGTAGTTTGTTATTTCTCACCACATTACCAGTTAGCAAGAGAATAACATTTTAAAATCCTTTTTTGATTTTGTTTTAATTAAATCCTTTTGGGGGCAGAAATGATGCCTGTAAGCTTGCCTTTGCACTGCTGGGCATGGGTTTCTGTCTCCTCTCTCTGGTTCTGTCCAGAGGCATCTGTGCAGGGGCTGGAGCTCGTTTTCTTTATGCACCTCATTAGAACCAGAGAGAATGTCCGGCACCCCTCGGGCCATGCAGTCCCAGGCCTGAGTTGCTTCCACTGGCCTATGGCAGGGGCTGCTAGTAGGGCCCGGAGAACTGTGCTGCAGTGAGGTGAGAGTTAAGCGTGGCATGGTTAGTGAGAAAACAACTCACTCCTCTTGGAAAGGAGGATGGAAAGACAAACAGAGATCAGGCAGGAAATGGCCGAAGGTATTTTAAAAAGCCAGATGTTTGTACATCAGCAGGGGCTCAGAATACGCCTGTTAAATTCTTTAAGGAATTAACAGATGTTATTAGAGGTCATCATTATTTGAGACTCAGAGAGGAGTCCCTGAGAGCTAGGAAATAGTAAATGAACCTGCTCTGAGGTTGAAAATGGGGGTGGTGTCTGGGGGTCACACGTAAAGGTTTTGTTTTTTTTTTAATACATTTATTTATTTATTGGCTGCGTTGGGTCTTTGTTGCCGTGCATGGACTTTCTCTAGTTGCAGTGAGCAGGGGTTACTCTTTGTTGCGGTGTGTGGGCTTCTCATTGTGGTGGCTTCTCTTTGTTGCGGAGCACAGGATCTAGGCACGCAGGCTTCAGCAGTTGGGGCACGCGGGCTCAGTAGTTGTGGCACATGGTCTTAGTTGCTCCGCAGCATGTGGGATCTTCCCGGACCAGGGCTCGACCCAGTGTCCCCTGCGTTGGCAGGCGGGTTCTTAACCACTGAGCCACCAGGGAAGTCCCACATAAAGGGTTTATAACTTGGGCAAACATGTTAAATAGCGTCTCATTGGATTCGTGTCGTCAAATGTTATACTTATTTTTACAGCACCGATCACAGTAGGAGAAATTGCAGGAGACCTAATTTACATGTATAGTGACACGAGGGCTACATGTGTCTAAAGCAACTAGGTTCCAAACCATTAAAACATGATTTTAAAACCATTGCTAACTTTGCAAGAAGTAAGGGAACTTCCCAAAGACCCCTTCGAAACAAGGAAGTGAGCGTAAACAGCGTGTTGGAACTGTGCAGCCCTGCTAACACTGCAACCTTGAAGATTAAAGAAACACACAGAAGACTAGACTTTGGCCCAGACATTAAGGTAGCTGAACCCAAGATTGATAAATTAAGTCAAGATCCTGGAAGGGGCTATACCTTTAGTGAAAGACTAGACCAGAAAACCTCCACCCACCAGTAAAGGGAACCTACAAAGAAAACTGCCTCTCCTTGTGGTGGGAAAAAAATTAAGAATAAGATGGGCTCCTGTGAACCACGGCACCTGCTACCACACTGTCCTTCAGCTCTGGGACACCTTCCCCCGCCAGAAACTAATTTATCATGATGGTAGCGCCGCCTTGTGTCTGGAAGGAGTAACTACAGGCTTTTCTAAAGGAGCGCCCCCAAATCAGGATCTTCAGGTTTTCCAGGGATTAAATGCAACCAATAAAAAAATTCCCACGACAAAAAAAGCGACCAGACCCGCAATGAAAAAAGAGCCACCATGGATTCAGGAGAAACAAAAGCAACAGATTTATCCCTCCAAAGATTTCAGATGTTAGATTTATCAGATACAGAATGTAAAATAACCATGCACAAAAGATCTAAATATATAAAAGAATTAAAAGAGAAGAAACAAGACAGCATAAAAATGAC
>NW_020173674.1:6999288-7039933 GCF_003031525.2 Neophocaena asiaeorientalis asiaeorientalis
TTTTTTTGGCTGTGCTGCACAGCTTGCGGGATCTTAGTTCCCTAACCAGGGATTAAACCCGAGCCACAGCAGTGAAAGCGCCAAGTCCTAACAACTGGACCACCAGGGAATTCCCTGATTATGTATATTTAAAAGAAGAAAAAAGAAAAAGAACTGTCACAGCTGAAGAGAATTGGGAGGTAGGTTGGGAGAAATCAGAGTGCAATGCAGAGATAAAAAAAGACGGGGAGCCAATCTTTCTGCCTTGGGGCTCTCTGGATCCCGTTCCTCATCTTCTCAAGACTGATTCTGCTTCTGAATATAATAACAATAATATCTAACCTATATATAGTGCTTAAAATAGCACCTGGCAAGTAGTAAACATTTTATAAATATTAATTTGTTTAATTCTCATGACTGACCCATATTATTTCTGCCTCTTAGGAACAGGGACTGTGTCTTATGCATCTTTGCTGCCCTGGAGCCTTGAATGCCTTCTGAACATAAACTTTTAAATCAACTGAAATAATGCACATAATTTCTTTGTCCCCCATTTTGCATGTGGCAAAACCTGCAACATCGGATAGGACTGCCTGACCCTGATAAAAAAAATTAGGTCTGTTGGGAGTAGCCGAAGTCCTCTTCGCCTTCTCTGGCTCCTTACACCTTATGCCCAGTGCGTGAGGAAGTCCCACCAACCACAGTAGCTTCCTAACTTACTTGGTTTTCCGGTTTCTACTTTTGCTCCCTACCTTGCCATGTATTCTTCACGCAGCAACTGGAATTAGTTTTTTTCAAACATAAAACATATCACGTTCCTCCTTTGTCTAAATCTCCCCACTCTCCCCGCCCCCCCACAAAAAAAGAATCTTCCTGTCTCGCTTCCAATGAAATGTAAGTGCTACCATCTCAGAGGCCCCTGCCCACTTCTCTGCCCTCCTCCTCTGCTTGGCCTTCTCTCATTTTCTGTTTCTTAAACCTGTCAAGCGGTTTCTAACCTTAGATATTTGTACCTGCTGTTCCCTTTGCAGAGAACACTCTTCCTTTGGAAGAGTGGGTGTTCCCTTCTTATCAGTCACTACTCCCCCCCAACATTTCCCTGACTCCCCTCCCCCAGTCACTCTCTACGATATGGTTGTTTTATTTTCATCTTGGCACTCACTGCTGTCCAAAATCACCGTGTTTATTTCTTTACTTGTCTTTTCTTTATCCCCTCTACCAGAAAGGAAGGGTTTAGCGAGGAGGATCCTCTCTGTCTTGTTCAGCACTAGCTTCAGGTCCCAGAACAGGACCTGCTCCACAAGCAGAGCGTTCAGTAAATACGGCTTGAATGAGCCCATGGAGCCACCCACCAAAAGTTAAGTACGATACACGATATCAATGCAAGAAAAGAAGAGATGACTGGTGGCTTTTTCTTTATGGCTGTGCTGCATGGCTTGCGGGATCTTAGTTCCCTGATCAGTGATCGAACCTGGGGCCCACGCTGTGAGAGCGCCGAGTCCTAACCATTGGACTGCCAGGGAACTCCCTCTTTTTGGGGGACTGGTGGCTTTAGAAAACAAGCTCTAGGGCTTCCCTGGTAGTGCAGTGGTTGGGAGTCCGCCTGCCGATGCAGGGGGCGCAGGTTCATGCCCTGGTCCGGGAGGGTCCCACGTGCCGCGGAGTGGCTGGGCCCGTGAGCCATGGCCGCTGAGCCTGCGCGTCCGGAGCCTGTGCTCTGCGACGGGAGAGGCCACAGCAGTGAGAGGCCCGCGTACTGCAAAAAAAAAAAAAACCAAAAACAAGCTCTGGAAAGAAGTCAGTAAGAAAACCCTGCGCTCTATCCCGCTCCTCCCACAGGAATACGACACACCTGAGAACAGATTGCTTGTCTGCCCCTTGGTTGCTTTGGTCAGGCCTTTAGAGATCATGTAACTTTTGGTTTCAACATTTAAAAAGAGATATGTCAGAACTGGAATGACTTCAGAAAAAGGACAATTTGAATGAATACAGGTGGGACTTCCCTGATGGTCCAGTGGTTAAGAATCTGCCTTCCAATGCAGGGGATGCAGGTTTGAGCCCTGGTCGGGGAACTAAGATCCCACAGCCCTCGGGGCAACTAAGCCCACACACTGCAACTACTGAGCCTGTGAGCTCTGCAGCCCGTGTGCCACAACTAAAGACGCCCGCAACGAAGACCCAGCACAGCCAAAAAAAAAAAAGAAAGAAAGAAAGAAAGAAAAAGAATACAGGCAGGAGAGCAGAATCTGTGGGGAAAGGCTGAATGATTTGGGACCTTAGGCAGAAATGGAAAGCCAGCAGGCAGCTTCAGAACTGTTTAAAAGTGAGTGGGCAATGACACACCTCTGTCTCACTGTCGGGCTGCCAGGTGTTGAGGTGGTCAGTGAGGACGATGAGCCAACCTGAAAGAACAGTCGGTCTTTATTCACTGAGTGCTACTGTCTGAGAGGCAGAAAGAGGCGCCAGCTCCCCAGGGGTCCATTTTCCCAAATGCAACAGCACTGGGGAGGGTCAGATGACACGGTCTCCTGCCTCTTTATGGACAGTGGGAGTGGGGTGGGGAGTGGGGGAAGGCAGGGAGAGAAGCGCTGGGAGTAAAAGGTACTACATCAAAGAGGAGGAAGGGTCTCAGCCCACGCCCCCAGTAAGGAGGTGTTGGCGAAGCCCCTAGAGAGCGCCTGAGCCGAGGCCACACAAAGAGGTCCCTGGGCTGGTCTGAGTCCTTGACTGTGATGCTCCCCAGAAAACCACACCGCCCTGCCTTGTGATTCCTGCGGTCGGCGTGAAAGGCCTCATGTAGGATTTCAGCCTGGAGCTGCACTCAGCAGCCAGGGTCTGTCTGCGTCCAAAGTCCTGGTCCTTTCCAGGTGAGCCGTCCTCTTCCATCCTGCTCCCGTGCGGGATCTGGCTCAGGCCTCCCCATCTGTCACTGGGACCAGTGGGAGTTTCTCTGCCTCTAGGTCTCACGTCTTTGACCCACCCTCCACATCTCAGTGTTCTAGAACCTCACAAATGACCTGTCCCCACCATGAGTGAAACCCTTTGGGGGCGCCCCACCACCAGGCTTGGGGGGCTACAGGTGCCTCCAGCTCTCTGGGCCTCCCCGTGCTCTCTCGGGACAGCTGCCTCCTCGCCTGCCGCCCTTTTGCCAGGACTATCCTTCCCACTCCTCTGTCTGTCTGTCCTTCTGCTGTAGCTCAAAGCTCACCTGCTCCCGAGGCTCCCCAGGGCCACAGCACTGCGCACACGTCTTTATGACGACCCTTAATCACACTCCACTGTCACTGTCTGCAAGGTCTTGCCTGGCGGGGACACCATCTTCGCAACCTTGTCACGCAGGAGGCCTTGCTGAAGAGATGTCGTGAAATGATCACATGAATGAAAAGAAATAATGAATGGCTATTCCAAATCCTGCCTCCTTTTTTTTGGCCACTCGGCTTGCAGGATCTTAGTTCCGTGACCAGGGAGCGAACCCAACCCTCGCCCTCTCAGCAGTGAGAGTGCAGAGTCCTAACCACTGGACCACCAAGGAGTTCCCCTGGCTCCTTTTCGTTCCCCTGGAATGTCCCTAGCTTGTCCCCTTCTTTCTTAGACACCACCCCTACCATGGCAATCTGAGAGAGAAATCAGAGCAGCAGAATGTCCTGGGCAATACTTGGGATCTGCCTGTTTGCCCATGAGGAGTCCTCACGTCCTGGGAGTCCCTCCTGCCAGGAGAGGCTCACTACTGGTCATCCGCACACAGCTCGATAGCCGCGTGGCAGCGACCCTCAGCAATCAATTTAAAAATCTGAGGTGAACGTTTTCACCCTTCTCCCGTGAAAATAACACCCTGGCCTCTTTTCTGATTAAAAACTTTATTTCCAGAAGCAGAACTGTTTTTAACACAGAATTCAAGGGATCGGCCTGTCTGTAAAGCCCGAATTCCACCTTCCCAAGTCCCTGACTCCACAGCGGTTCAGGAACCATGCAGCCTAGCTTCACTCCCTGACACCCCATCGTTAGACCCTCTTCTCAGGGCTTGGAGAACTTTCGCTCAGAGCTTAGACTTAGTCTCCCAACTTGTCTCCCTTCAACGCTTTTCACAAAAGCTCCATTTCCACGGGAAAGAGACCAGCCCCCAATCTGCCTTCTGAGCGAGGGCGTTTCCATGGGAAACAGGAGAGGAGGGGCTCCGGCTGGAAGGGCCCTTCACAGGCAGCAGAGTCGCTCCACCTCCTCCTCACAGGCGTAGAAATTTGCAAAGAGCTCAGGGCCGGTGCCCTTGCACTCAATCCACCTCCTCAACGTGCCCAGAGCCCGGAGGGCATCGGCTTTGGTGGGCAGGGGCTCCAAGACGTCCTCTCCGCCCCCACCCTGGTCTTCCGTGCCCACCTCCTCTTTGCACACTCCAGACACAGGCTCCTCACCCTCCAGGTCCACAAAGCGGGAAAACTCCTCGAGGCTCAGCCCACCGGGGACGGGTGGCATCTCTGAGGCTTTGTGCGGGGCCAGGGCCGTTTTGCCTGGAGCCAGCCCTTCCTGAACAAAGCTGCTCACGATGAGCTGGAGAGGCACCTTGGCCCAGGCCGCCGCTGCCATGTGTAGAGCATCCAGCACTGTGATGCCTGCCCCGGCCTCAGCTAGCGATGTGCCAGCCCTCTCGCTCTGGACGGCAGCCAGCTTGCCCAACAGACGGCGCCGGTAATGGGCCTTAAAGGCCTGGACCACGGAGCTGGGCAGGGAAGGCGTGGTGCTAGCAGCGGACAGAGGCAAGAGCTTCACGTGGCCGAGCCCGGGCAGGCCTGCCAACTCCTCCACCACTCGGGCAGCCAGCAGCAAGGCTACCTGTCGGCCCTGCCGCCCCATGTCCCGATCAAACTGTGCCAACCATTCTGACCAGGGGATGGCCAGGTCAGGGTGGTAGGAGGCGGGCAGGGCCTCACTGCTGACCCCAAAGAAGCATCTTGGGGCAGCCTGGAGCCCACTGACCAACACCCGCCGTTTCTCTGTGCCCCTGCTGTTGGCACACAGCAGCACCTGTACCCGATCACACACACCCACTCTGCCGGGCACTGCCCGATATAGCAAGGGCACTTCAGCACACCCAAAAATGTCCTCTGGGGAGAAATCTTTAAGAGAAAGAGGCAGCTGGGCCTGGGGCGTGGGAGCTGGGGGAGGCAGCTCAGGGGTGAACGGAGACACCACTACGTGGCGGGCCCCAAAGCCCACGTTGTTTCGGCGTTTCCAGCGGACCAGCCAGCCAATGCTGGGCACAAAGTCCTGGCCCATGATGTCGGCCAGCTCCTTGGCTTTATGGAGCAGCATGGGCCCCGTCACCTCCCAGGCCTTGGCCTGGGCAATGTGGTACCAGCAGAGCAGAGCCTCATCGATCCCGCTGTACTTGGACTCCCGCTTGCGCTTGCGCTCCCGGTTGGCCGTGCCACTGCACCAGTCCGCCAGCAGCTTCTCCTTATTCTTGCAGATGCGGGAGATCTGGGGCTGGGAGACCTGGAAGCGCCGGGCCACCTCCGACTGGGACATCTTGGACTCATCCAGGAGTTCCAGCACCTGGATCTTCTCGGCCAGGGACAGGGCGTGAAGCTTCTTCTTGCTGCACAGCTCCATGGTGTCTCCACAGCACCTGTGTTGGGAGGAAACGGCGAGCGGGGGCAACAGTGGAGGCCACTCGTGTTGGGAGAGGAGGTCAGTAAGAAAAGAGATATATGAGGCTGGGAGATAGGCTGGTGTGGGGGAGAGGCCAGGGAAGACTGGACCAGCTGGAAGAGGGTGAGGGTACCCTGAGCAGGAGGTGAGAGGGCTGGGCTGAAAGGAAGGGAAATGGCCAGGCTGAGTGAGCAGTGGGCCGGGCACTGATGAGGAGAAATGACAGAACAGAGCCCAGAGGAAGTGGTCCCCTGGTCAGAGGGAGAAGGGAGTCTGGGCTGCGGTTTGGGGGAGAAGGATGAATAGAGCCGAGGGGACAGCTGCAGAGGCAACAAAGGAGAGTGGACGGGCGAGGACAGGGGGCCTGGGGCTGAGTGGGGCAGGTGTAGGGATAATCAGAGCTGGCGGGAGGAATCCCCGAGAGGGGGAGGGGGAGGGGGGATGATGGCCTAGGCTGGATGTAGATGAAGATGTTCGGGGCAGGGTGGTGGAGTTAATGAACAGAATTGAGGTGACAGGTGTACAGACGACAAAGAGGGACGGATTGGGGGCTGAAGGAGCAAGTCTAATTTGGTGCTGGGTCCTGAGCAGGTAAGGCTGAGCCAGGGTCCCGCCTGGAGGGGTAGTAGGAGCACAAGGCCGAAAGGGCAGGTGCACAGGCGACGAAGGGCCAGAGGGGTTAGGAGGCCGCGGGCAGCGAGAGGGGCGGGGTGTCCTCAGCCGGGAGGGTCGTGGCCTGGGAGGGGTACCACGGCGCGGGGACGAGCGTCCGGGACCCAGGCAGGCCGGGAGTCGGGCTCCGCAACCCGGCCGGCCTCTCCCCACGGTGACCCGGGGTCCGTCGGCAGGGCGGACCCAGTTATCCTCCCGCCGGGCCTCCAGGCCTCCCCGCCTCCCCGCCTCCCGCTCCGCACCCACCTCTGGCGCTCGTCCCGCGGCTCCCGCCCCGGCCCCGGCCCGGCTCCCGAGCCCCTCTCCCGGCGGTTACGGGAGAGCAGGGGAGGGACGCGCGGAGCGGACAGAGGGGCTGTGCGGGTGGCGGGCGCGCGCACAGCAGGGCCTCGAGCGCGCCGCCCGCGCCGGGCCCTCTCCCGACAGGGAAGACCGCGGTCCGCAGTTCAGCTCCCACCGCCTCAGCCCCGCCCCGGCCCAGTTAGATTGGCCTTCGGTGGCGTCCGTCCCGCCCCTGGCTAAGTCTCATTGGGCATCGCGAAAGTGGCGGGTCGCCGGGTCCCCCGGGGGACGGAGCTTCCAGTGCTAAGGGACGGCGAGGCGGATCCCGGACGCGGCGGGAGTCCTGGAGGCGCCGCCAGCCTCAGGCGTCCCGGCCCTCGGGGCCTGACGAGACTCTGGGCTGCGTGAACGCCGGAGGTCTTCCCAGCCGTGACCCTAGGCAGCTTCCTCACCTGCCAAACAGGTCTAATACCCCTCATTGAGTGTTTTTTTAAAAAATGGAAGGTTTTAAGCTACGCAAAACATGTTACCATGGACAGCATGGGCCTCACGTCTATCAGCCCAGCTACAATAAACTACTTGCTTGGGGCCAGTTCTGGTTTAGGGTGAGAAAAGGCTAATTTTCTTTTTCTTTTTTTTTGGTTATGCCACGCAGCATGCGGGATCTTAGTTCCCCAACCAAGGATTGAACCCGTGCCCCGGCATTGGAAGCGTGGAGTCCTAACCACTGGTCTGCTAGGGAAGTCCCAAAGACTAATTTTAGTTGTTTTTTTTTTTCCTTTCTTTTTTCCTCCCGTTGCGGAGCACAGGCTCCGGACGCGCAGGCTCAGCGGCCATGGCTCACGGGCCCAGCCGCTCCGTGGCATGTGGGATCTTCCCGGACCGGGGCACGAACCCGTGTCCCCTGCATCGGCAGGCGTACTCTCAACCACTGCGCCACCAAGGAAGCCCCAAGATTTAATATTATTCCCTTCCTTGGTAGCCATCAGTTCTTTGCAATCAAATATAGACTTTCTAACCTGGGGTCTAGTGCTCCCCATTCAGATCTAGCCTCCTTTCCTCTCCCTTTACAGCTCTGATTGGAAGGCTGGGGCCACAGATGAGTCTGCTTTCTCATAGGCTTCCCTTCCCATCCCAATCCTGACCCCTCTTCCATCCTTCTGTATGCCATCCTAAATCCACCGCCTGCAAACTTTCCAAATTTCCTCTCACTTATGCCTGTTAGTGTTCTCATCAACATCCTTTCTTAAATTTATCTTTTATCTGTTCTCACCTTAGACCACTGAACCACCAAGGATCATTTCATTGCTTTCCTCCCTCTGCTCCAGGCCTACTTCCATGTAAAGGCATGAGGATGGGGGCTGTGCTGTCCCTAACACAGTTCCCAAACTAGAGCACCCTGCTTACTTAACTGAACACAAGGGCCCAGGCCACACCTTTCAGTAGGAAACAGTGGCTTTCAGACTGTCCCAGAAAACCTTCAGGGGGTTCATAACTGATTCAAATCTTTAAAACGGCTGCAGGAAAAGGAAACTCATTTTTGTGCACGCATACATGCCTGGAGGAAGGCTGCAGCGCTGCGCTATGGGCTGAGCTCATGCACACTACATACAATGAAAGTACGTCAGGCAAGCGAGGCTGAGGTATCTCTCTGCTCATGTTCATTACTCGTGCAAAAAGTTTCATGTGTTTCACTGTGATGTCATTAATTTTCCTGTCATTATAATCAAGCTTCTGGACCTATTTTTAAGTATCTGAAATCGCCAGGTCAGCTGTTACAAACCTGTCACCACTTGCATATACAAATCCAGCAGAATTTCCTCCAAACCAACAAAAATACAGAAATAAACAGGATTTTAAAGTTATTTTTTAACCCAAATTTTGTAATCAAAACTTCATTGTTCTTTATGAAAAAACTTATAATCTAATTTACATAAGAAATTAAACAAATACCCAATTTTATATCAACTTAATCTACTGAGCTTAAGCAAACATTTTAATTTGGGGTAAAAGCTATGCTTCAAAACATTTAAAAGCCCCTGTCCTGGGCTTCCCTGGGGGCGCAGTGGTTGAGAGTCCGCCTGCCGATGCAGCAGATGCAGCTTCGTGCCCTGGTCCGGGAAGATCCCACATGCCGCAGAGGGGCTGGGCCCGTGAGCCATGGCTGCTGAGCCTGCGCGTCTGGAGCCTGTGCTCCGCAACGGGAGAGGCCACCACAGTGAGGCCCGCGTACCGCAAAACAAAAAAAAAAAGGCCACTATCCTAAGGAAGAAAGATTTAGGATGAAGTGGCCTTAACCAGGAAAGGGAGTTTGGAGATAAACAATCCAGCAGAGGGCTCTGTGTAAAAATGTTTATTTGTACTAATGCTTAGTATACAGGAACTAAAGAAAGAAAGAAAAAAAAAAAAGACACCTCAACTCCAAAGTGACAGTGAATTAGGGCCTTCCCACAGCCAAGGGGAAGGACACTCCAGGGTGTCCTGGCATGGACTGTCCCTGCCCCACTACTTAATGTGTCACCAGGCAGAAAACTGAAGAATCAGGGTGCGAAGACCTTACCAGCTGCTAGCGAGCGTGCCAGGGAAGAAAGGGATGTCTATGTGGCTTCCCCACCACCCAGGAGCCAGGATACACAGAGCAGGAGGCAGAGGCTCCCAATTCAGTTAAGGGCAGGAGCTGAATGCCCAGGTCCAGGAAGAACTAAAAGGGGATTTCGGAGGTAGGCTTTTTCATCGAGTTAAAAAACAGGCACATTGTCCAACATCTCCCTGTGGCCCCCAAGCTGCTGGCCTGGCCCCCTAATGCTTCCCCTCTTCCCACAAAACCAAAGGGAATAAGGAGGGGAGGCAGAAGACAGGAAATAACAAGGGTGGGGAATGCTTCAGTCACTAGAGACCAGGGCCTGTGACGGTGAGCCAGGCAAGCACAAGGAACAATCAGGTGAAGCTGCTCCTCCCCCTGCGGTGCAGTGGTGGGAATGGGACAGAGCCAGGAGGGTGACCAAGAGCATCCTGGCTCAGGCAAAGGATCCTGGGTAGCAGGAACAGAGAGCCGCAGAGAGCCGCTCTGGGGGAAGGAGGCTGTGAGGCTAAGCAGCACAGAGGGCACCGGAAGCTTCTTGCAAGCTTGCTCAGTTCTCACTCCCAGCTGCTCTGGCAGAGGCCCCAGCCTGGCTCACCTCCAGGGGAAGGGAAAACCCTGGGGACCAGAGTGGAGGCAGAGCTGAGAGAAGTGAGCTGCTCTCCCACTCTTTCTCGGAGGACACGGTTTGAACCCTGTGAATACCAGGGCCGGGGCCCAAGGCAGACAGAGTGAATGCACTTCATGGAGAACAGTGAGAAGCTGGGCCCACAGGTATGCCTTGGGGCAGTGTGATGCTCCGTTCTCCCTGAGGGCCTGGGGCCAGAGGCGGTCAGAGCTGCCACCTCAGCTTGCTGCTGCCAAAGGCAGGTTGGCACGACCTCCCCGAGGTTCTCTGGACTTGTGAAAGAGATTAGGAAGGGAAGGTGGGTATGAAACACAGGAGAGAAACAGCCCTAGATGTATGGGGGATCGGGGTGGCCACATCAAGAGGAGTTCTGATTCTGGTAGATGGAAGCTTTCTCCTTCAGCAGGTCCAGACACAAGTGGCAGCTCCAACTTCCTGCAGAGAAGCATAAGGGGTTAGGAGGGGCCCCGCACAATCCTCACCTGCTCTTCTTCTACTCCCCATACCTCACCTCCAGTAGCAGGACTGGCTACGGGCAGGATGGGAGATGTCCTGCAGTAGCAAAGTTTCACAGTTATCCTGAGCAGGGAGGAACTCTAGGTCTTCAAATATCATGAAAAATAATTCTCAATGGAGATATAAGAAATAATCGCCTAGAGGCCTATTTCAGAATATAGATGCCCAGGCCCTCTTGGCCTATTAAATCAGAATCACTAAAGAGGACCTGGGTAGATATAACTTTTTTAAAGCTTTAAAAGGCTTTAAACTTGTGATTACAGAAGAACCAGACTTCATTCTCATGGCCCCAAAGGTTAGAATCAAGATCATGAATAGAGGCTCTAGAGAAACCAATATTGATTCCACATAAGACAGCTTTCTGTGAAGACCACGGAAAGATGAGAAGGGCTCCCCACCATCACTAGGTGCCTGAGAGAGGCTGAGGACCCAATCAGAGGAAAGGGGGCCAACTATGATGACCCAACTTGTTGTGACCCAAGTCTGGTTTCATAGAAAAACAGGAAATAATGTCCCTTATGAGAAATATAACTAGCTCATACCTTGTTTATTAATATTTGCTATGGCTGGATTCTTCTATGCTTTTTTTTTTGAGAAAGAAAATTAGCTCTTTATGCCTTGAAGTTATAAGCATAATTGTACATATGTGTATTTGAACATTATTCTGGGGGAAAGAATCCACAGCTTTTATCAGCTCTTCAGAGATATGTGACTCTCAAAAAGGTAAGATCCTTTCTGACCCAAAGGTAAATACGCAGCAGTTGATAAGCTTTTCTGTAAGTAGCCGGAGAGTGTTAACTACTTGAGGCTTTGTGAGCCACATACAGTCTCAGCCATATCTTTTTTTTTAAAAAAAAACTCTCTTTAAAAATGTAAAAGTCGGGCTTCCCTGGTGGCGCAGTGGTTGGGAGTCCGCCTGCCGATGCAGGGGACGCGGGTTCGTGTCCCCGTCCGGGAAGATCCCACATGCCGCAGAGCAGCTGGGCCCGTGAGCTACGGCCGCTAAGCCTGCGCGTCCGGAGCCTGTGCTCCGCGACGGGAGAGGCCACAACAGTGAGAGGCCCGCGTACCGCAAAAAAAAAAAAAAAAAAAATGTAAAAGTCATTTTTAGCTTGTGAGCTATATATACTAGCTGCAGCTAGGTTTGGCCAGAGGGTCATAGCTTGCAAACCCCTGACCTAGAGCCTAGACCATCTGATGGTTCTACGGGGACCCTGCTGTGAGCTGCCTACAACCCTCCACTACCTCAGTGTCTGCCAGCACGTCATTAAGAAAGCCTTTCTACAGTTAATGTAGAATTGTGCCTGTGAACTGGTATTTTATGGTTAAAAACCCCAAAAGCACACTACCTCTCCTCAAACATGGCATGACAGATGAAACTTATAAACGCGGGATGACAGATGAAAAAGCTGAGTGCTCCCCTGCAGCTGCGGCAGGACCCTCAGACTTTGTTAGGGGCCTCCTTCTCTAGGGGGTGACAGCAGTCTGACCTACACTACAAGTCAGCCCACATCACAGTGAGCTACCTTCTCTTGCCTGTAATGCTGGCCCACATCCTTTGTCACAGTAACAGCTACTAGGCATTTGTGTCCTCCTGAGTAAGCTTCTGAATTTCTATAAAGGAGCGGCTTCGGCACAGACACCTGGCTGGAAGAGGACTTGCGGCGAGGCAGCCACTTTTTGGTGTCACCACTGGTTTTGTCGAAGACCTTCCATAAACCTGAAGCATCGTTAAGCACTGCTGGAGGGCCAGAGTGACCCACTCAAGGCTCCAGGTTCAACTCCCTCCCCGACACTGGCAGAAACAAACGCTCACATCTGTCGAGAATGGAGTGCTAAAACTAGTCTCGCGTCAGACAAACTACGAACTGAGTTTCTTAGACTTGTTGGAGGAAAACAAATCTCTCCTTCTGGTAATTATTCTCTGCTCAGCATCTGTTTTCTCTCAGGCTGTCGATTTTCTGTGTTTGTAAATGTTATCTGGTGATAATGTACAAACATTAAAGCCTCAAAGTTGCAATGCTAGGAAAGCACTCTGAACTGAGTGAAGGCAATGTGCCTACTCCCTAATCTGAAAGAATGTATCACTGATACGAGAACTCACTTAACCGTACAGGCGATTTTCCAAGTTACTAATAAAATACTTGTTCTGAGTAAGAGATCAGGGAGACCTACCTTCAGGAGGCTCAGACATAGATGGGGTGAGACAATACATGTGGTAGCCACGATCACAGTCATCACAGAAGAGCAGCTGGTCCTAGAGAATGCAAGATGGAAGAGGAAGGGGGGAGGTGAATGACTAACGGGCCTCAGTTGGGCTGTTGAGGACAGGTAGGAAGGAGGGCTTCTGCAGACACGGCTGCTAATTCCAGGAGGGGCAGGATAGATGGCAGTGAGAACAGACATGGGACCCTCTAGACAGAAAATCACTGCTGTCCACTTCCACCCAGACAGAGTCACTACTGTCATCCCACCTGGACGCCACCAGCCGCCTAACGGATCTCATGGCCTCCACATTGTTCCCTCCCAATCTGTTCTCCACAGAGCAGCCAAAGTTACCTTTTTAAGATGTAAGACAAACCACATCACTCCTGATGAAACTCTCAAAGCTGATGGCACCTGCCTTCCAGCCTCATCTTTTACTCGCTCTCCCACTGCAGGAGGGCTCCAGCCGGCCACAGGGGCCTCAATCCACCCAGTGCGTCCACCTTTAGGCCTTTTTGCTGGCTACTCTTTCCTGGGAATACTCTCTCTCCAAATCTCCTTGAACTGTTTCCTTTGTATCATCCAAACCTCAACACCGACACCACCTCCTCAGAAAAGGCCTCTCTATCTGAATCAGCTATCCAGTTGCTCTCTGCCACATTACTGCTTTCACTTTCTTCATGGAATAGCATAAAACGTCACCCACTTCCTTGCTTATTCCCGCAAGAACGTAAACCCCATGAAAGCAGGGACCCTGTTTGTCTTTAGCGTGCTTATTGCCTAAAACAGTGTCTGACACCAAGTCGGTACTCAGTGAACACCTGCCCAACAAATCAAAGTTCCCACAGGTGGAAAGTACAGTGAGAGCTGAGCAGAAGCGCGCCAGGGGCAGGGGCGGGACGGGACGGGACGACACACGCACATCGTTCTCGGAGGTGCCACAGATGTTGCAGCACTTGCACTCGATGCACTGCCAGCGGTAGGTCTTCACGGCTGCCATCATCACGGGGGTGAACTGGAGGCAGGACGGATGCCCTGTGGGGGGAGCGAGTGAAACAGGCAGCCGGAGGTCGGGGAGAAGCGAGGTGACCTGGGTGACTGTGACAGCCGCTGGATGCTGGCAAGCCACGAGCCCCTCGGGGACTGGGTGCTGGCTAGGGCTGCCCTGGCCCTGGGTTGGAGGTACCTGAGCGGCCACAGTCAGAACAGGACACCAGCTCCTCGGGCTGTCCTGTCTTCTTGTTGATCTTGGAGTCCCCCAGGCAGAAGTCACAGTAGTTGTTGGGCAGGGCCAATCCATCGGGACCCTTCTTGGCTACAGGGAGAAAGGGAAGAACTTTCATGATACCCATGTGGGCCTCTGGGTCTCTCAACATCCCTGCAGGGAGGGCTTTTCATAACCAGGCCAACGCCTGTTTGCCCCGCCTCTGACAGCAGCTTACATTTCTGCTCCTCGGACCTCTGGGAAACCGGGGTGGGTGGCTGCGAGTCTTCTTTGTCCTCGCCCTCCTCCTCAGCCAAGTGGGAGTGGGCATAGTGGTAACTGAGGCCTGGTCGGTTCTTGTAACGTTTTCCACAAACTAAGCGCGGAGAAGATTGCAGAGAAAGGCGTCAGGATCCCAGAGTGCCACATCCCTGCCCCTCTAAGCTGTGGGCTCCACCTGAGGCAGAGGTAATCACCCCCATCAGCTCTGCTCAGGGACAGGCCTTTAGTGATAGCTGCCTCCCCGTGGCCAAGAACATCAGACCTGGGGCTCTCCAGCTTCCATGGCTCTTCTCCCTACTAAACTCCAGCCCATGGCCACCTGTACTCCTCCACGTAGGCTGTCTGGGAGGCTGAGCCCTTGCCCCATCACCGCCTGCCCTGGGAATAGTCTGGGGAGCTCCAGGTCAGGAGGGAGAGGAAATTTCTATAGTCTTGCAATATGGCAGGAAGGAGGAAAGGTAGCAGAGACTCCAAACTTTTTTACCTCTCAGTAAATGAAGGAGGCTTACGCTACTCCATATATAACATAGCCCATCTCTGCCCAAATAAAGGAGCTAGGGGGTGGATCTCTTGGGGATAACCTACCAACTGAGTCTGCTGGGATAGCTGTCTCCCAGAGAAACTCAAAGACACTCCCAGCACAGTTCTGAGCAGTGATACCAAGAAGAGCAGGGGGCAGCAGGAAAGGAACGGGGAAGGGATGGGAGGAGGGGGTGGCAAGATGGTGGGGAACGTTAGCTCACCACTATGTGTCTGTTTTGGGGAAGGGGGAGCAGAGGGATCTGTTTGTAACGGGTTCCTTATAATGCTTCTGAAGCCACCCCATGCAGTGGGCCCGAGCAGCCCTAGGAGCAACTTTGTGGGAGACAAGCAGTGGTAAAGGCAGCTTCCAGGACCGTGAGGAGTGGAGCACATAGAAGGCCCATTGCTCCTGTCCCCATGCCATTCCAGAGACTTTACAACTAGCATCACAGATGATAAGGCAGGAACAAGGGAGGAGGGAAAAAGGGATAGGAAAACCAAAAGTCTGAAAAGTTGAGAGAGCTACCTCTCTGGGGCGCTTTCGAGGTATGCTTTTGTTTGAAACTATCTGAAAGACAGAAAGAAAAGTCATGAGAAGAAGGCCTTGATACACTTGAGACAGGTGCGGCAGCAGCAGGAAAGCGGAGCAAACGAGAGAGAAACCCCAGCGGTGATGGTGCTCCCAGGGTGGAGGGACAGAAGTGGGCAAGAGAGAGAAAAGGGGGAGAGAGCACAGACATTGAAAAAGTCAGTGTTGGACTCCTGGGGCCCTGACTTGATTGGGGCCAGCAGACCTGGATGCCACCTATTTGAGGCCAACCCTGCCTGCTGTGTGTGCCCCTCACGGGTACCCCCACCCCGAGAACGGCAATCTCCCCCAGAGCATGCAGGGCTCACCCACCGTGTAGCGGAGGCCAGGGCCTCTCAGGGATCTCAGAGGGAACCAGTCAGCAGGCAGGACAAGAGTCCAGGCTTGTTTTACCACTCTGAACAAGAACACAACCTTCCCTCCTCTCATATCCTGAGGAGCTGGGTCCAAGGCAAGGACTACCCACCCACTCGTGAGGCACTCACTGTCACAGGCATAGGGTTTATCTCGATCCTCCAGGATGGAAGCGTCCAGCTTCTTACGGGCACTGCCCACACCTTTACCCTGTGAAGAAGAGCAAAAAAAAGCCCTTAACAAGGTGTCTAGGCCTGAGGAGTTAGACTCTCCCAGAAGCTGGCTGCTCATCTCACTCAAGAGAGAAAATGGCAACAACAAGCAATAAAACAGTGGGACTCTGCAGGCTACCTGAGCCCCCAGGCTGCAGGCAGCACTTGGCCCCTCACCTTGGACTTCCCCTTGCCCCGACGCTTGGGAGTGTCTTCTTCATAGTCCTCATCATCGAGGTCATCCAGGAAGTCGTCCGGTTCTAGGATCCGCTGAGTGGACAGGAAGATTAGGATGGGCAGAAATAAGGAACATCCAAAAGCTCCCCCATGATGGGACTGGCCAAGGCCGCCCAGAACCTCCTCTGTGACCTGGCCCCTCCGCTCCAGCCTCACTCCTCACTGCTGTTCTTTCAGTGCTTTGGGCTCTCCTTCCTCTGCGCCTCTCTTCATGTTGCTCCCCTAGCCTGGAATGCCTTTCCCATCATCTCCAAGTGGCTAAATCAAACCCCATGTTTTCATAAAACTTTCCCTGATACCCCAAGTAGCTGTGGCCTCTCCTGCCTCTGATCTGCCACCTTAGGTGCATGTTAGTGGTGGTTCCCTTCCGACACCTCACTTCCCAGATTTAAATTAGAGCCTTCCTGCTTACTTGGGTGGCCTGGTGGGAAGTTTTTTTTTTTTCACTGATCTGCTGCAGCCTCCCTATATGTGAAACGGGCAACAATACCTATTTCATAAGGTTGTAGAGACTGGAGAAGACGATGGAAAGCACTTAGCACAGTGCCTGGCATATTTTTAGCTCTTATTATTTTTATGTACAGTTTTATCTTCCTTGTTGGCAGAGACCAGGTCTGCATCACCCACGTAACCCCAGGCACCAAAAAACTTTGGTGGCAACAGAAGACGAACGAGAGTCTGTAGTTAGAAGGAAAGGAGCAGCAAAGACTGGAAGGTAACAGTGAAGTTCTCATTACGGAATGGAGCAGAACAGAACTCCAGGTGGCTGCCTCCAGCCCCACAGCTTCTACTTCTATTCTGATTACTGGGTGGCCTCTGATGAAGAGGAGACTGATTTCCATCAAAGTTCCCTTAACCACAGTGTTAATCTTGTACCTTCCGTGCTCGACTGTTCGTCACAGGAAACTCGCCCAGGCTGTCGTCATCAACTCGGGGATCCGGGGCGCCTCGCTTCTCCAGCGGGTCGGTGCGCAACAGAGCCTCTAAACTACTGCCGTCCTGAGAGATCAGCCCCTCCTTCTTCAGGGTCTGGTCTGTGTCTGCAGGCAAGGCCAGGAGGAGGCGAGGCTCAGAAGGGCTGGAAGCAGACCTCTCCGGGTGTATACAGTGCTAGATCAGCCACTAGCCAGTCACTGTCTTCTGGTCTCTGGCTGCCCAGGAACCAAGACACCGTGGTTCACTTGGCACCATAACTTATCTGTTTACCTGTCTCTTCTATTCGACTGAGTTCTTTACAGAAGGAATCACATCTCATTCATTTTAGTATCTTTAGGATCTAGCATTGGGCCTGGTACGTAACAGGTGATTGGCAGGCCTCCTACAACACAGCAGGCTATGCCCCTGCTCAGGGAGGAGTGTGCTTTACCTGGTTTAATAGTTGGGAAAGAAAGTCTTGGATCCTCAGGAGGGTGGGCTCGCCGCTTTTTCCGCCAGCGCCGGGCAGGGTAGGAGTACAGCTGCCCAGAGGCCAATCCTGTGGAAGGGAAAAAGAGAGTGAAGTCAAGACCTAACCCTAGAAAATAATACCAAACACTTTCTGCATGAGTAGGCCCTGACTGAGTTCTAGAGCAAGGGAGGAATACGGACAGTGAGGGCCTGGGGACAGGGTGCGGATAAGAGAAACACACGTAAGCTCAGAGGCCTTGGCTAACACATAGCTCTCCAGAAGCCCAACAAGAGCTTCAGCAGTGCAGCCTGCAGAAAACAAAGATGCTTCATCCTCCCTGGGCTTCTAATCATGGGAAGACTATAATCTCCATGGGAGGAAAGCAGTAAGGAAAACCCTTTCAGCTGGCTCATCACCTAAGATGAGGAAGCTTCTTCCTCCTTGTGCTCCTGAGTGGACCCTCACCTGGACCCCGGTGTCGCTTTTCCATCCAGATATAACAGTTGCTCTGTGCTACTCCGGTCTGTGAGTCCAAGAAAGGCAGGCGCACGCTGCGCTCAGCACAGAGGCGGGCGTTGTAATTGTGGCACTGCTCCATTGCATCTTTGTAATACTGCTCCCCAAGGCTGCAGGAAAGACAAAGATCAGGTGTGTGTGTGTGTGTGTGTGTTGGGCTGGTGCTGAGCTATCCCTTTCACTGGCCATCTGCTTCTCTAGAAGGCTCAAGGGACTTGGAGAGTGTCACTCTGCTTTTATTTGCTACCATTTCTGCCTCATGGGACACCAAGCTCCTTCACTAAGTCATTATGAGGAAAGGTACTTTACAAATAAATTACCGTCAGGAACACAGGATTTCATCGTGTGTCTAATCGGACCTTAGTCTAACCCACAAAGAGGGGAAGAAAATAATGTTCCTTCCGTGCCTCTCAAGAGTATAACCCTGTGCTAGCCAAGATGCTATTTCTCTTAATCCTCAGGATTCTGAGAAGCAGAGGTTAGCTCCTTTTTACAAATGAGAAGAGAATTCAAAAAGGTCTGGGAGACTTATGAAACTATATTTAGCAAACTCTATACTAACTCTATCTATACAAACTATCTACACAATGAAATTCTACTTAGCCATAAAAAAAAAAAAAGAAGGAAACTCTTCGTGTACCAACATTAAACAATCTCCAAGATAACTAGAAAAAAAAAAAAGGTACAGGGCTGAGCAGTGTTATAGGATGCCACCATTTATGTGGCCAATTGGTAGAAAAGAAACTGTAGGCCTCCAAGGAGAAAAACCAGGTGACTAGGGGACTTTCTCCTATGTGCCATTTTATATCTTCTGAACTTTAAACTAGGTGTTTAGCCAACTAATTCTATATACTAATTTTACAGTAAATGGAAAACATCAGAAAATACTTGAACACTCTCGAAGCCTACTTTCTACTGAGTATCATTACACTGGTACAAAACCTGTTTGCTCAAAGGCCTGTCCTAGGCCCTTCTCCATTCTCACACCATCAAATTTTTTAGGAAAGAAACCTCTTGGACTCAAAAGATTCAATTTGAAATCTTATTTTTTAAAGTGCTTTAAAAAGCTGCAAAACTGCACAGTGCCAGGAGTTATCTGGCTCTAAGAAGCATGTATGGGCTTCCCTCGTGGTGCAGTGGTTAAGAATCCACCGGCCAATGCAGGCGACACGGGTTTGATCCCTGGTCCGGGAAGATCCCACATGCCGCGGAGCAATTAAGCCCGTGTGCCACAACTACTAAGCCTGCGCTCTAGAGCCCGCGAGCCACGACTACTGAAGCCTGTGCACCTAGAGCCCGTGCTCTGCAACAAGAGAAGCCACCGCAATGAGAAGCCCGCACACTGCAGCAAAGAGTAGCCCCGGCTCACCACAACTAGAGAAAGCCCACGCACAGCAACGAAGATCCAATGCAGCCAAAAATAAAAGTAAATAAATTAAGAAGCATGTATATAGAACCAATCTTGTTCTCATGCTTCAGGGTTTAACAAGTATTTTAGTATGGGAACTTTAACTATATTCACATTTATATATCCAATCAATCTCAAAATAAACAAAATGAGGGCAGAGATGATTTCTTTCCCACGATATCCTCAGTACTCACGATGGTGTCTGAAGCATCTTGACTAAGGAGTAAAAAGACCTGGCTTGGCTGCAAGTCACCACATAAATGTGGACATTTAATCAACCTACATGGACCTCAGGTTCCTATGCTATTGATTGGGGAGGCTGAACTAGATAAGCTCTGACATATTCTACAAGAGGGAGACTCCTAGCAAAAGAAGCTGAACCGAGGTCTTCTGTTGTTTATGTCCATAACTCAAGCTACAGCAACAAACCCTTCTCTGGAATCTGAGGGGGGCTTTCACTGGGCAGCCACAATAGACCACTTAGGCACAGCTTAGCACATTCCCAGCAGCTGAAAAAGACACGCACTGCACACACATCTTGTGACACCACAAGACAGCCTGGCTTGATTCAACGCGCCGTAATGACTGTAATTTGAGGTAGGCATGAATCCTGTATTGGAGAGTAGAGCGAAGGGAACAGGTTCATATTTGCTCGCCTTTAGGAGGCAGCCATGTCCTCACTAAACAGAGGAAAACTGGATAAACAAGGCTGAGTGCAGCAGCTCCTTTGTTTCCACTGATGGGAATTGACACTGACAGTGTGAGTCAAATGGAAGGAAGGGCTAGACAGGCTGAGAGCTGCAAAGTCAGAACAAGGAAGCTGGAAACAGCTGGGGGGGATGCATGAGAGATGTTCTATCAGAGCTCTTGTGAGTTAAGTGGGATTTCGGAAGGTGGGGCAAACTGTCTCGTGAGTAAGAGAGCTGAGAATGAAACACCAGTTGGAGGAAGAGAGGATCTGACGAGGACAGAGCAAGAGAGAATGAGAGAGATCTCTTAAGAATCTAAGGCTCCTATTTCAAGAAATTTCAAGGTAACATCATTCTCCAGATCTCGTTACCTAACTCAGAGGATTTCAAAACCAGTCAGCAACCATAGCTATTTTATACCATTATTCTGCCCTCGTAAGACCCCTTAAAGATCGTTTCAATTCTGACACCACATTTGGGAGGGACAGAAAATTTATAAACAGGGAAATTCTTCTCCCAGAACAAGATGCAAGTCAGAAAAGATGAGCTAGTAGTCCTGACCTCGATGTATAGCCTCAGCTGTCATAAGACTAGGCACACCATGGTCAAGAGAAGCGCCAGAAAAGCACCTCTTTCCAGTATGAGAATATGGTACAGGAAGCCGGCAAGTCCCTTCTTCAAGGGCAAGTTCTGTAGGGAAGTGTATTAACTGTGGTCCACAGCTCTCTACAGCTAGAACTGAGGAGCAGAAAGTTACTGGTATCCAGGAACCAGTGGCTGGTGACCCTCATGATCTCTACAGTTCTTTAAAGAGAAATAAGAAGTCATGCTCTACTTAAATGGCCAAACCCTCATTTCTAACATCACACAGAAGGGTTGCTACCCCTATTTCCCAGATGAAAATCTTCCAACATGTAGAATCTCATTACGTGTAACTCTTAAACCTAGGCTAGTTTGACATTCCCCCAGTACAGTAAGGTTTCCAAGGTAGAAGCTTTGATTCTTTTTCGAGAAGCATGAAACCTGTGTAAAACCTCCCCTTACAATGGGACAGGGGGAGTCAACAAAGAGAAAGGTAGGGAAACAAAGAAAGAACATGTGAGTCAGGAAGGATAACTATATAAGGATCAACAGCATCATTCCTAAATTGAGGGAAATGTCAGCTTGAAGAGAGAGCTGGGGAAACTGGAGTGGGCAGATCAGAGAGAAAGATAATAGCATTGGGAGGAGGGGTGGCTGAAAGAGGCAGCAGGATGGAGCTGAAAGCAAGTTAAAAAAAAAAAACAACCCACAAGAGGAGGAGAAGGCACTTAGCTTAATGGAAGCGGGAAAGCATTCTCAAAGAAAAGGCTCCAGGCAGGGGGAGGGAGAGAAGCAAATGTACCCTTAAAAAGGGCTCTTGGGAAGAGTGGGGCTCAGCCCACCACAAAGACAGATGAGAAGCTGTGAGTCCTTTAGAAGAGTTCCCAAACCTTTAC
This sequence comes from Neophocaena asiaeorientalis asiaeorientalis, assembly GCF_003031525.2. NCBI lineage: Eukaryota > Metazoa > Chordata > Mammalia > Artiodactyla > Phocoenidae > Neophocaena > Neophocaena asiaeorientalis. The sequence continues at coordinate 7,020,676 of NW_020173674.1, forward strand.
CTTGTCATTCAGTCAAAATCCAAAACTAGACACCCAGACAGCTCTCAATTTTCCTACCTCTGCAGCCAGCCAAACTTACCCATCAAAGGAGCTTGCTGTATTCGCCCACGGGGGGCATGAACTCATTGCAAAATTCATTCAGATTCTTCTGCAGGGAGGAGGCTGGGTTACATCAAGTCCCAAGGCATCTTTAACTCACAGCTAACAGGCCATTCTCCATCTAGCCAACAACCATTAACTTTAACCTTGCTCGAAATCTGCCTAGCCCAAGAGTATTGCAGAGCGAAGACGGCCGGCCTAGATGCCCCTCTGGGCGGCAAGGCGGCCTGGACCGCGTCCGTCCAATGCCCGCTTTTGGATGGCTGGGATTGGGCGGCGCAAAGGCCCTATTCCCTGAAGTTCTTTCCCTCTGTATCTGCTCCTCAACAAATTCTTCCCAAGAATATTTTTGGTCTCGGGTACCTGATACTCAAGGACCACCCGCCGCCCCTCCGCCACCCGGAACATCACGGGGCTGTTTAGAATAGAACAGCCCAGAGTGCTTAACAGGCTGCCGAGCCTGCTCCTCCTGGGCCGGTTGCGTGCAGCCGATGAGAAGGGGTCGGCGGCCGGGCCACTCCCGGGTCCGCCCTCTGCCCGGCTCCCCCGGACTGAGGCGTCTCGGGAGCGAACCCGGGACCGTCTCTCGTACGCAACAAGGGCGCCATACTCTGGAACCCCTCAGCATGAAGGCAGCGCCCAGGCCGCAGAGCCCCACAGGAAGGCTGCCCGTTAGGGGCTCCCGTGGGCCACCCTTAGGGCCTCCACAAGTTTCCAAAGAAGCGCAACGTCTTCTCTGGAGTCTCCTGTTGCCCTCCCCACTAGGAGTCGCAATAATGCCTTCCCGAGCACGTCCTTCTCTCCGCCTCGTCCCTTCCCATACCGCCCCCTGCTCCCAGGCCCCTTACAAGACCTCCCGGCCTAGGAGAGATCGAAACGGCCACTCACAGCTTCACTACATTTTCCACCACAGCCGCCATCTTCCCGGCTCCTCTCCCTCAGGCCTGGAGGCCCGAAGCCCGCAGCGCGCAGGCGCTGGGGCCGCACGGGGAACCAGTTTCCTCGTCCTTCTGCGCAGGCGCTGCCCGGGCGCGCGCGCCCGAGAGCGAGCGACGGAGAACGAGTCACTTGCAGGTTCTCCCGGGCCAGAGAGACGAGGGACGAATGCGCAGGCGCGACGGGGACGGGCGCGCGTCCCGAGACTCCGGCTCCAGTTCTCCCTCTTCCACCTGGTGGAGTGGGAGGAGAGCGGGAGGGTCTGGGCCCGTCCAAAAATGAGAAGGTGAGAGGTTGGTGAGAACTGGCAGGCCCAGAGGTGGCCTAGATAGAGCTCATGCGTCCTGCTACCTCGCCGACCTTTCTTTAACCTCGTGGTTAACCCTTTACCCTCACTTACAGGCCAGGGGTTGGTGGGTACTCGAAGGTAAGAGGAGTGAACAGTCCACTTGGGCTGCCAAACATGTGCCCATTTTAGGGAGGGCGAATTTAACTCCCAGAACCTGGCAGATCTTTGACCTGAATATTGGGGGTCTGACAGAAGTTCCCCCACCTTCCTGCCACCATATCAAGCCACCAACTTAATTGATGCCCGCCTCTTCTCCCTTGCTTCCTACTCCCAAGCTCGTAACCTCCATGAAGAACTTCCCTCCTGCAACTATCTTCTGTACCATTCATTTCTCGTTCACTATTGCATCACGCAAATTCATCTACAAATACGACTTTGAAAAAAATCAGAGCCCTTCCTTAAGCCCATTCTGCTTTTGATTGTCACCCCATTTATTTTCACCCTATAAAAACACATATTCTGTTTATACTCCATATCTCTGTTGACTTGTTTCCAAGTCTCTTTCTGCCCAGTTTAATGGGGATTTTGTTCCCCCAGTTCATTGAAACATCTTCTAACAAAGACACCACGACCTCCATTTCAACAGATTTAGAGATTTCCTCTCTGTCCTTATCAGCCTATCAACCCCCATGACACCACTGACCATTCCCTTCTTTTTCAAACTCTTCTCCAGGTCTCTGAGACATGCACTCTTCTGGCTGTCCCCCTATCACACTGGCACACCTTCACAAAGAGGCTATCCTATTCTATCACAGAGGCTCACCTTCAGCCTCTTTTGCTGGCTCTCCATCCTCTCTTCCACCTGTAACTGTCAGAGCCCCCAGGGCTTGGTCTTTGGTCCTGGTAATATATCTTATTTCAGCAATTCTAAGATGCACCTATTCCCCGCCCCACCCCCATTTTAATATTTCAGAATCAGGACACATCTTACCATCACTGTGCCTTAAAATCATGTTTGGCAGATGAGAGTTGAGAGGTATTTTCATTGCCTACCTTGCACAAACTTGCAGAATAGGCATCAGCGGCTTGGAAGGACACCCAGCAACAATCCTGGTGCACTCTTGTACCCCCAAATGATTGTGGGTATCACAGGTGACTCCAAAGCAGGAGTCAAAAGTATGCATTACAGCCTGAATGTTTGTGACCCCCAAATGCATATATTAAAGCCCTATCCCCAGTGTGATAGTATTTGGAGGTGGGGTCTTTGGGAGGTTATTAGATTTAGAGGAGGTCTGAGGGTGGGGCCCTCATGATGGGATTAGTTCCCTAATTAGAAAAGGAATCCAGAAATATCTCTCTCCATGAGGAAAGGCCATGTAAGGACACAGCAAGAAGGCAAACGTCTACAAACCAGGAAGTGGACTTCTACCAGGAATCAAATCTGCTGACACCTTGATCTTGGACTTCCCAGCCTCCAGAACTGAGAAGTAAATGTCTGTTGTCTGTGGTACTTTGTTACAGCAGCCTGAACTGTCTAAGACAGTGTGCGAGCCCTGAAGCTGAGCGCACACATACCCCATGACTGAGCAATTCTGTCCGTGGATACATATATGGGAAAGCCTGTATGAGAATGCTCACAACAGCATTAATTGTAATAGCCTCAAACTGGAGCATCCCAAATGCCCACAGTGCTAGAGTGGATTAAACAACATTGAAAAGAACAAACTACTGCTACACAACAACACGAATGAATCTCAAAAAACTTAATATTTGAATAAAAGAAATCAATTTTGAAAGAGGACATATCGTATGATACCATTTATATCAAGTTATGTAAACAGACACACTAACCTATGGGGATAGAATTCAGGAAAGTGGTTCCCTGTGGAAGATAATAACAAGGAGTGGGGGGCACTAGGTGGCTAGTAATGTTCCTTTTCTTCATCTGGGTTACACAGGTTTATTCACTTCGTAAAAATTCACTGACCTACACAAGATTTGTGCACTTCTCTGTAGGTATGTCTCAATAAAAATTTTTAAATAAAAAATATTAGAAATGGTAAGTAGGCTAGTTCTCTATTATTGGAAAGGCAATTTATGAGTGCAGCACCAATGGGTTTTGATTCTTTTAGGATTCTTTTAAGAAATACTCCATCACTGAATAACAGATACTCCCTATGCTCTGAACCAGTGACCGATATATATATATAGTGTTACTCTTACAGACAGGAACCAAGCAGTGGAAGTGGGGGTGCAGCCTCTTGCAAGCTCAACGAATGACTCTTTTGCAAAATGTTTGTTTTCTGTTTCTGTGGCTCAGGGCTCTGGCTGATCTAGAGCCTTTAGGACCCAATGAAGGAATGCTTCCACCAGGGGGCACAAAAATGTTTTCTCTAAATTAGGATCTGAGACTGCCAGTGGGCTATTTTGAGTTCCACCTGCCACTGGGCAAAGTAAAAAGTGGGTACCATTGTTGGCTGGGGTGACTGATTTTAATTCTCTAGGGTAAATAGGATTGCTGTTACCCAGTGGGGGCAGGGAGAAAGATAAACAAAACCCAGGGGATCTGCTTAATATTATGTTCAGTGATGGGAATACTCTGACGATCCAGTGGTTAGGACTCGGCGCTTTCACTGTGAGGACCCGGGTTCGATCCCTGGTGGGGGAACTAGGATCCCGCAAGCTGCGAGACCAAAAAAAAAAAAATTACAGTCAGGGAGACAGGCTCCTGATTGGGTAGTTTTCAAAAAATTATTTTCTGGGGCTTCCCTGGTGGCAGAGTGGTTGAGAGTCTGCTTGGTAATGCAGGGGACACAGGTTCGTGCCCCAGTCCAGGAGGATCCCACATGCCGCGGAGCGGCTGGGCCCGTGAGCCGTGGCCGCTGAGCCTGCGCGTCCGGAGCCTGTGCTCCGCAACGGGAGAGGCCACAACAGTGAGAGGCCCACGGACCGCAAAAAAAAAAAAAAATTATTTTCTTTCTGTCTTTATTTTTGGCTGCGTTGGGTCTTTGTTGCTGCGTGCGGGCTTTCTCTAGTTGCAGAGAGCGGGGACTACTCTTCGTTGCCGTGTGCGGGCTCTAGGCACGTGGGCTTCAGTAGTTGTGGCTCACGGGCTCAGTAGTTGTGGCTCGGGGGCTGTAGAGCACAGCCTCAGTAGCTGTCGTTCATGGACTTAGTTACTCTGCAGCATGTGGGATCTTCCCAGACCAGGAGCTCAAACCTGTGTCCCTGCATTGGCAGGTGAATTCTTAACCACTGCACCACCAGGGAAGCCCACCTGATTTGGTATTTAATTCCAACCTTCCCACTGAATACAAACTAAAAAAACAGAGGAAGTGAAAAAAAACTTAAAAGCATTGACAAGCTAGTAGTATAGTGACGAATTCCTGAGCTAACATTTAAGAGGTTGAAGCCCAGAGCTGTAAGCCCAGAATTCAAGGCAATTTTTGTCCTGGGGACATTTACTGATCTAGAAGATATAACTGTGAAGCTAAGCTGTTGTTTGGTGGTCTTTGGTGGGGAAGGTCAAAATCAAAACCCAGAGCCTGCCCAAGGTAGAAGTCAGATACCCTACTACCAATACATGCCCACTTTAAGGTGGGATCCTAACTTCTGTGGACTAGTAGTCTAGAATCATATTATCCAGGTGGTCCAGGGAAGCTCAAGCCTTGAACCTGGATTAAGTGGACCCATCCTTATAATGCCCCTAGTCACCTAGCAGAAAGAAGCATATTTGGGACCAAGCATTCTTTCTGAAAGAATGTACTGTCATCCAAGGCCTCAAATTATTTCTAAAAATACTTTTTCAGATACAATATCCAGCTCTTAGTCAAAGATAATCAGGCACACAAAGAAACAAGAAACCTTGCATAAGAACTGACTGCAGGGCTTCCCTGATAGTGCAGTGGTTAAGAATCTGCCTGCCAACGCAAGGGACACGGGTTTGAACCCCAGTCCGGGAAGATCCCACATGCGGCGGAGCAACTAAACCCATGTGCCACAGCTACTGAGCCTGCGCTCTGGAGCCCGGGCTCTGCAACAAGAGAAGCCACCACAATGAGAAGTCCATGCACCGCAACAAAGAGTAGCCCCTGTTCACAGCAACTAGAGAAAGCCTGCACGCAGCAACGAAGACCCAACACAGCTAAAAATAAATAAAATTAAGAAAGAAAGAAAAAACTGACTGCAAACAATATAAAGCACAGATTGACCCATACAGATTTAAGATGCTGGAATTATCTGATACCGACCATAACATAACACTTCTTATTGTGTTTAAAGAAGATAAAGACAAGTGTAAAAATATCTGCAGGCAACAAATTTCTATTAAGAAGTGTCACAACAGAATTTTTAAAGAACCACATAGAACTCATCCAACTGAAAAATACCAACGCCAAAGTTAAGAACACAATAAATTGGTGAAAAAGCGAATAGACTGCTGAAGAGAGAATGAGTGAACTACAGGGTACATAGGAAGACATTGTCTTGTCCTTAATACAGCATGGAATACAAAAGAAAAGAAAATACAGAATTAGACTAGAAACATAGAGGATATATAGAGAGATCTAAGATGCATTTAATTGGAGTCCCAGAGGGTAAGGAGAAAGAAAGGGGGTAGAGGCAATATTTAAAGAGAAAGTGATCAATAATTTTCCAAAAATGATGAAATACACGAATTCACACGTTGCAGAAGCCAAATAAGGCCCAAGCAAGCTAAAGAAAGACAATGGGAATAAATACTGAAGTGTCATGACGTCTGCAACTTACGTTCAGAAGGTCAGGAAGAAAGTTTTTATATTAAAGAGATAGAGCAAATGAGGCAAAATGGTAATAACTGGCAGATCTAGGTGAAGGTGTATGGGTGTACACCGTACTATCCTTCTAATATTTCTGTGGGTTGGAAATGCTCCAAAATAAAAAGTTTCGGGGAAGTGTCTATACAGGGAGATCCTCCAAGAACTCAAATTCTTTAAAAAAAAAAGATTTAGGACATGTCACCTGGTAAAGAACCCTGAACAGGCAAGATGCAGGTTGAAGGCAAAGGTATCAAGAACTGGGTAGTGAAGAAGGGAGGTTATTCACACCAGACAAAGCTTTGTTGTAGAAAAGTCTACATATATTTCTTTTCTTGCTGTGTCCAGTGTATTTTTTATATATTTTAATTCTCCCATTCTTCTCTCTTTCTCTCCAGTCTTGTGTATAGGGTATATTGGTGGTAATTAACTTTGCAGTGTAGTTTGCAAAATATTGAGATGGGCTGGTAAAGGAGTTGCAGGGGGAATGGACATCATCTCGAAATACTGGACTTGGAAGTGGATGTGGTCATTGACAAGATTGTAAGTTGTCTCCCTTTGGGAAATGGGTGAATGTATTTTGGACAGAAAGAGGCATAGATGTATTATACCAGAGATGATATATATATATATATACATATATATATAATATAAAATAATACCTATGATATATATATATATTTTTTTAATAGTACATGGGCCTCTCACTGTCGTGGCCTCTCCCGTTGCAGAGCACAGGCCCCGGACGCACAGGCCCAGCGGCCATGGCTCACGGGCCCAGCCACTCCGCGGCACGCGGGATCCTCCCGGACCCAGGCACAAACCCGCGTCCCCTGCATCGGCAGGCGGACTCTCAACCACTGCGCCACCAGGGAAGCCCTACCTATGATATTTTTAAGAGTAAATACTAGAATAAGGACATGCGTGGACATTGGCCATCTAAAACAGTGGACTGTAGGGATATTTGTCTTTTTTTTTGGCTGTGCCGTGAGGCTTGCGGGATCTTAGTTCTCTGACCAGGGATTGAACCTGGGCCCACAGCAGTGAAAGCGCAGAGTCCTAACCACTGGACCACCAGGGAATTCCCGTGGCATATTTGTCATTTTTTTGGCTGTCCAACGACAACTTGTCCTCCTATTTGTGGGAAGTGGTATCTGTAGGATATGTATAGCACTATCCAAGTTGAAGAGGGAAAGTCCTTCACTCCGCCTCTGGCTACCTTGGTGAAGCAGGTATCCCAAGTCTAGTCTGATGCTTCAGTTTCGCCATCTAGTCCCCTTTCTCCACCCATACATGGCAACCCTGAGTGGTTTCCCAGGGTCCTTGGTCTGATGCCTGATGCAAGGTAGGTGGGGTAAGCACTGCCAGGGGAACCGGGACAAGAATGGCCCTCTTTCATGGCCACTCTGTCCTCACCTCAGGTCCAAGCTGAGGTGCCTTCTTCCAGCTGGGTGAAGCTATAAGGAAGGTGTCCTTTTTCTTGTCTTCCCCTTCTGGGCAGATGGGGACAAGCCACTCAAGCACTGAGGGGGAACCTGCAGGTAAGATGGTGCTGGCCTTCAGCTCCCCACCCTTTGCCTTCACACTTTACCAGGGTCTGAAACTGAACCCCTGTTGGGGGAGAGGGTTACAGTTGAGTACAGGCTTTGGGGTCTCACAGTGGGTTCAAATCCCACTACAGATAGTACATCTCCTATTCTGTAAATGATGGCAAAAATTTCAGATTAAAAACAAAAAGTTTGGTGGGAACGTAAAATGGTGCAGCTCCTATGGAAAATGGCAGTTCCTTAAGAAATTAAATATAGAATGATCATGTGATCCAGCAATCCCACTTCAGTGTACACACCCAAAAGAAATGAAAGCAGGGACTCAAACAGATATGGGTACACCCACGTTCAGAGCAGCATTGTTCATAATTGCCAAAGACAGAAGCAGCCCAGGTGTCCATTGACGGATGGATGGATAAACAAAATGTGGAATATACAGACAATGGAATATTATTCAGCTTTTTAAAAAATATTTTTAAATTTATTTTTGGCTGTGTTGGGTCTTTGTTGCTGCACGCAGGCGTTCTGTAGGTGTGGTGAGCGGGCGCTACTCTTCGCTGTGGTGCGTGGGCTTCTCATTGCGGTGGCTTCTCTTGTTGCGGAGCACAGGCTCTAGGCGCGTGGGCTTCAGTAGTTGTGGCTTTCGGGCTCTAGAGCACAGGCTCAGTAGTTGTGGCGCACGGGCTTAGTTGCTCCGCGGCATGTGGGATCTTCAACTAGGGATCAAACACATGTCCCCTGCGTTGGCAGGTGGATGCTTAACCACTGTGCCACCAGGGAAGTCCTCAGCTTTTAAAAAGAATGAAATTTCAACACATGCTACAGCACGGATAAACCTTGAAGACGTCATGCTAAGTGAAATAAGGCAGTCACGAAAAGACAAATAGGGAATTCCCTGGTGGTCCAGTGGTCAGGACTCGGTGCTTTCACTGCCCTGGTTCAATTCCTGGTCTGGAAACTAAGATCCCATAAGCTGTGAGGCTCGGCCAAAAGAATAAAACAAACCCCCAAACTAAATACCGTATGATTCCACTTGTATTAGGTCCCTAGAGTAGTCAAATTCATAGACACATAAAGTAGAAGGGTGGCTGCCAGGGGCCGGGGCAGGGGGTGTGGGGAAATGTGGAGTTAGTGTTTAATGGGTACAGAATTTCACTTCGGGAGGATGAAAAAAGTTCTGGAAATGGATGGTGGTGATGGTTGCAGAATAATGTGAATGTACTTAATGCCACTGAACCATATGCTTAAAAATGGTTGAAATGGGGCTTCCCTGGTGGTGCCGTGGTTGAGAGTCCGCCTGCCGATGCAGGGGACATGGGTTCGAGCCCTGATCCGGGAAGATCCCACAGGCCGCGGAGTGGCTGGGCCCGTGAGCCATGGCTGCTGAGCCTGCGCGTCCGGAGCCTGTGCTCCGCCACGGGAGAGGCCACAACAGTGAGAGGCCCGCGTCCCGCAAAAAAAAAAACAAAAATGGCTGAAATGAGGACTTGCTTGGTGGCACAGTGGTTAAGACCCCGCCTGCCAATGCAGGGGACATGGGTTCGAGCCCTGATCCGGGAAGATCCCACCTGCTGTGGAGCAACTAAGCCCGTGCGCTCTAGAGCCCGTGCTATGCAACAAGAGAAGCCACGGCAATGAGAAGCCCGCGCACCGCAACGAGGAGTAGCCCCCGCTCACCGCAACTAGAAAAAGCCTGCATGCAGCAACAGAGACCCAACACAGCCAAAAATAAATAAATAAATTTTAAAAAAGGTTAAAATGGTAAATTTCGTGTTATATATGTATTACCAGAATAAAAAAAAAGGCATCACCTTTTTAAAAAAAAATCAGTGTAGTCAAGAAAAATGCCTCCTGGTCTAATTCTGTCTCGGCCTCTGATATGAAATCTCTGCCTAGAGGTAGAAAAGGCTGGGGGTGAGGTGGGAGTCTGAGATTTGTAGGGTCAAAAGGATGGAAAAGAACCAGCAGAGAATGGAAGAGGGGTCACCGAGGCCGGCACTGGCCTCCAGCTGCCCACGTGGTCTGTACCAGTCAGACACCAAGTCCCACCCCAGCACCTTCCCCTCCTCTCAATCCCCACTGTCCCCACGAAGAGCCAGCCCTCTTCCTGCAACGGCTTCTTCCTCTTTGATCTTTGGTCCGTCTCCCCACTCGGCCTGGCTGGTGACCCTTCTAAAACCTGGGTCTGACCCCCCGTCTCTCCTGCTTAAACGCTTTCGGCAGCTCCCATGGCCTCAGCTTCAGCCTTGCAAGGAGAACTGTTCTAAGCCGATTCCGACCCAGTTTTCCAGCTCCACGGTCCTGCCTTTCCCGAGCCCCGGGTTCCTTTATGTCTCACACCATAACCATGTTTGAATACCTTCCATGTACACGCTAATAAACGTTATCCCTGACTTGCTCAACACCCCTGCAAGGTTGTTAGGTAGGTATCACTGACTGCATTTTAGAGATGGGGAAACTGAGCCTCACAAGGCTATAGGTTGGACTCAGAGACCTTTGCTCTTTTTGCCACGTGTCAGATCCTCTCTGTCACTCACTCTGGTGCCTCAGTGCCTTTGCTTATGCGTGAGCATGAGTCCGTCAGCCCTCAGGTTTGGCTCAGAAACACGACACCACCGCACCCTTGCCCCAGACATTACCGATCTTGGTGTTTTCTTCACAGTGTTCAACACTATTGGAAATTTACTTGCTTACAGATTTGAATTCCTTCCCCCCTAGACTTGGAGCATGTCTGATGCACTGCAGGTGCTCAGTCGGCAGCGCTGATGAGATGGGTCTGCTGACGAGCAAGGCTGATCCCTCCCGGCCCCAGGCCCAGCCCGCCCTCCCGTGTGCTCCCTCAGTCCTCTGGCGCCCGAGAAGCTGTTGGTTCCACTGCACCAGGCCTGTGGTTATTCCTTGCCTCTTGGGCCTCCCTGACAAGCCCCAGCCCCCGGGGCCAGCTCCTGGCCTACCCCGGTGCTTGGCCGCCTCTTGTCAAACACCCGAATTGATGACAGAATATCCCCAATTGGCACTTGGTTCGTTCCTGCTTCATTCTCACTATGGGCTAGGAATGGGGTACCGTCTTCCAGAAGGCAGGCCCCGCCCTGTTCAAGGCCCTCTGGGGCTGGGGTCTCCCCCAGGGTCAGCCCACAGCTCCCGGAGCCTGGCCTGGCTTCCAGAGGAGCCTGGGGGCAGGGTACGGCGAACACAAGTACCAGCAGCAGCAAGTTTTATTGCAACCAGAATCCCCTGGTCATGTAGGAGGGGTGGGGCGGAGGGACATCGGTCACTGATGCCATATTCCCAGTTAAGGACACAGAGCCAAAGACCCAGCTGGCTGTGCCCCACGTCTTCCCTCACCCTCCGCCCCCCAGCAGGGCGCTGATGGCGCTGAGGCAGAGGGAGGGGAAAAGCAGATTCCATTTCAGCAGAGCCTCAGTCCAAGGGGTCTGAGGAGCAGTTGGCGGTGGGGGTCCGGGTGGCCCAGGAGGCACAGGGCACTTTGGGCTGACGTCTACACATATCCTCGTGGGGCTTAGGGGAAAGCAAAGAGGCCACTCTGTCCACGGGGAGAGGGTGGGAGGGAGGGGAAACAAAGGCTCAAAGTGAGAAATCACTGGCCAGCAGCCACGCAGGTGGGACCTTGGGACCCCGACTTCTAGATCAGGGCCTTGTCCACCAACTGTCTCTGGCATTCACCCCAGCCTGGCCATTCTTGGGTCCTATGTGGGGATCTGCAGGTGGCCCAGGTCCTGGTCCATGATCTGGAGAACGTCGTCCAGGATGGAAGGCCCCAGGTCTACGTGAAGGGAGAGCAGGGAGCTGGCGTGGGACAGGAAGGGCTCCTCAGCCCCAGACTCGGGGCTCAGCCCACTGTGGGTCGAGGCAGCCTCTGGAATCCGCCAGATGTCCACACTCCCTGCCTCCTGCGGGGAGGGCTGTGGGGAAGGCTGAGGGCTCTCCAGGTGCAGGCGAGGGGGTTTGGGTGGGGCCTGGGCGGCAGGCAAGGTGAGTGCCTGGGGCCCGCCGATGACCGGGAGGGAGATGGCGTTCTTGAGCAGAGGGGACGGCCCGTCGGGGAGCTCCCGCCCGCACAGGGTGGCCGTGCGCGTGAATTGGAAGGGCAGCTCAAAGCCACCATCCTCCTCGGCCTCCTCGACCGCTGTCCCCGGCAGGAGGTGGAACTTGCCTTGCAGGAAGGAGATGTCACCAAACATGTCACTGCCACCACCACTGCCGATGTGAATGGTGTGGCGGAAGTCCCCCAGTGGTGGGCTGATCATGTCTGAGGACAGCAGGTCCCGCAGCTTCTCCTTCTTGCCTTTGCGGCTGCCGCGCTTCAGATAGATGGGCACCTTGGTGGACATCGCGACCTCACCACCCAGGCCTGGACAGTCTGCTCGCAGGACCACGGCCTCCGCTGCCTCCTCTCACCACCCTCAAGAAACACCTAGAGGGAGGTTTCCAGACACCAAACACTTGCCAAGTGCGTGTGGTGTGACCAAAGTTGGCCCAAGGAATTTGGAAAAGAAAGATAAACGATCGATGAAGTCAGAGGATCGAGATAACAAAAATCACTTTCACCCAAGAGGGTTGAAAACTCGTCTGAAAACTGGAAGCAGGAAGGCGCAGAGCTCGTAGGCAGTGATGCTCTCTGGGCTCGTCCTCGCCAGCTTCTCTCTGGTCCAGGGCTGAGGAGCTGAAACATCAAGGGTACAAGTCAGGGACGGAAGGACAAAGGCAGAGGCATCCGTCTTGTTTCTGGGTCTTTTTCATCAGCCCTGGGAGCCCACTTGGCGCTGCACTCCTGTGGGGAGCCCTCCTGGCCGAAGCCTGTGTTCGCTCACGGACTTGTTGCACCTCAAGGCCTGGATCAGCAGCGCCAAGCCCCTCCCTCCGTGAGTGGGGAACCTAAGCGACAGGACTGAAGTCACATACCTGCCCTGGCTCTGATCTCTTGCCCTGAGTCCCCAGCTCTGCTCATCACTGTGGTCTGCATTCAACTGTGCCCAAGACATGACCAGTGCCAAATTGTCTGGGGGTCTCACAGATTTGTCTCAGCTCCCGACTTGACGGAGGATTGAGATCTTGTAACCTCTGTCTCATCCTCCCAGGCCTGGCACAGCAGGAGTTCAGCCAACAGTGCATAACGACCGACACCTCCCATTTGGCCCGATCACATCCTACTGGAAGTGAGGTCACCTGCTCAGAGCTTCCCTTTTCTCCTCCTCTCCGTTAGGAGTTCCTTATGGGCAGGGCCTAAGCTTAATGTAGTTTCTGCCCCTCCTCCCTGCCCCAGCGCCTAAGGGGAAGATGGAGTGGGGGATACAAGTATCTGGGGCGTGGCAGCTCTGCTCTGTGCCTGGAATTTCGTTGGGTTCTTTGCACACACATCTCACTGAATCATCACAACCACCCTCCTACCATTCCCATTTTAAAATTAGAGCTATCAGGGAATTCCCTGGCAGTTCAGTGGTTAGGACTCAGCGCTTTCACTGCTGTGGCCGGGGTTCAATCTCTGGTAGGGGAACTAAGATCCCACAAGCCACTAAATAAACAAACAAACAAACAAACAAATAAATAAATAAAATTAGAGCTATCGGACATTTTGGAGGGATTCCCATAAGGCATTGCAGAGAGAGAGAAGCAAAATGAAAAAATGTAGTCTAGAAGATTCCATTTTTTGAAAACATTGACCAGCTCTCCTCCCCACTCCCTTAACATGCAGGTATGTGTACCTACATATACAGGTCTGCATAGGATTATATCCGATATAGGAACAGAGAAGAATATAGAAGGCTGGCACTAGGTTGTCATAGGGGATACCTAGACTGGGGTAGAGGGCAGGGATGGGGTGTGGGGCTTGTGACATGGGAGGAAAGTTGTCCTCAGAAAAAATTAATATCTGGGGCCCATTACTAAGAAATGATATATGTAAGCCAAATATGAAAGGATGGTCATCAAAATGTTGATGGCGGTTCTCTCAAAGTGGTAGAATTTCAGGTGACTTCCCTCTCTTGTTCATACTTTTATAAGCTCAAATTCTTTTTTTTTTAAATTTTTTTTAAAGGAACTCTTTTTATTTATTTATTTATGGCTGTGTTGGGTCTTCGTTTCTGTGCGAGGGCTTTCTCTAGTTGCAGCGAGTGGGGGCCACTCTTCATCGCGGTGCGCGGGCCTCTCACTATCGTGGCCTCTCTTGTTGTGGAGCACAGGCTCCAGACGCGCAGGCTCAGTAGTTGTGGCTCACGTGCCTAGTTGCTCCGCAGCATGTGGGATCTTCCCAGACCAGGGCTTGAACCCGTGTCCCCTGCATTGGCAGGCAGATTCTCAACCACTGCGCCACCAGGGAAGTCCTATAAGCTCAAATTCTTAATAAGAAGCACGTATTATTTATGAGCACGTATTATTCATGTAGTCAGAAAAAATAAAGATATTTTTAATGTGGAAAAAATAAATACACTCTGGAGGGGTATCGTGCAGGTTTGACAGAAAAAGGAAGTGGAGCAAGCACTTCCTCTAGTTCCCACGGTGGGGGATTGGCCTGATGTGTAGAATCAGAGCATGGAAGGCAAAGAAACTTGTCCAAGGTCACCCAGCAGGTAACTAGATGAGCCCACTCTCCCCAGGCCAGCAGGGGCTGAGCAGGTGGGAAATCACTGGGGAAGCACCGAGCAGCATCAGGGAGGCCTCTGCCAGGTCCTCTGCCCCATTATTCATCCCAGGCCAGGCCCGGCAGGGCGAGGGAAGAGTGAGGGGACTGGCAGGAGGGAGCAGGAAGGAGTAAAGAGGATGCAGGAGAGGCTGAGTCCCAGCTACACCCCCCCAGCCCAGGCCCTTACTCAGGAAACCCCACCCCAGGACCGGACACCCTGGGTCAGTGGAGCTGAGCCCAAGAGGCCGGACATCTTGCCCCTCCCAGAGCACCTGCAGCTTAATAGGAAACAAAGGAATGACTCTCTGGTGGCAGAATTCCAGCTAAGCTTGGAAGAAGCTGGAGGGAGGGAGAGGGAGGCAGGGAGTGCTCTGAAGTTGAAGTCTTGGACTCCCATCACTCCTTTATCTAACAAACATTTATCTGTGCCCACCATGCCAGGCCTGGGGGGCATGCTGACACACATCTTATCTGTCCCCTTGGCAGGAGAAGTCTTGGGGTAGCTTTTCCTTCCTTTTCACTCACGGAGAGGGGGGCTAACTGATGGGATCTGCCCAGAACTTGGGCCAGTTCCCTCCCATCATTCAGGGGTGCCAAGACAGCCTGAATGTTTCCACAACAAATCCGGCGTCCCTGACAGCTCTCTTGCTCTGAGCCAGATGTACCCACCCAATTCCAGATGTGGGGAGAACTGAGGCTGGGGGGAAGGGTTGGGCCAGCCTCAACCACCAGGGGAGAGCTGGGAATTGCAACCGTCAAGCCCCAAGTATTCAGATTTGGCAACTACAAGACCCCAGGCTCCAGCTACCCTTGCATGGTTTCCATTTTAACGTCCCAGGCACAGCACGGTGGGTGTCATTACTGGCCTTTACAGAGGCAGAAGCTGAAACTCAGAGATGTTAAGCAACTTTGCTGAAGTCACCCAGCTAGTAAGAGGAAGAGTGGGCACTACTACGTAGCTGGGTCCCAGTGGCTCCGATGCAGTGGGCCGTGTCAACCTCTGTGAACTGCTTAGGGAGCAGGAGAGAAATAGGCTCCCACCTGGGCTGGGGCCACCGGGTCCCCAGGCTTCCTCCATTTAAGTCCTACCTCTTGGTTGGCCCCCTCTCTCAATTTGCAAGTGTCCAGAGATGTGAGAATGAGCTCTCCATCAGGACAAGGCTCTGGGGGCCTGGGACGGGGGCGCTTCCTGCAGCTTTGGGAGGAGCAGATGGGAGATATCCCAGCTCTGTGGGCTTGCTCTGGAAGGAGCCCGGGGCCTCCTTTAGAGAAAATGACTTCCTGGATGCAGAACCCCTCCTGTCACAAGAAATACTAGGCCGCTCTCCACCAGGAGTGTTCAAAAAGCAGGCCTCTGACCTTGAACCCATCTCTACCTGGAACTCACCCTAACCTTGGGAAGACACCTTTCCTCTCTGGGCCTCACCTTCCTCGTCTATGAAATGGGATGACAATAAAGCCATTACCAAGGGGCTACTGGAGACCCTACTGCCATACTGCAAGCGAGAGAGAGCGCCGATGTACAAAGACAGGGTTAGCGGGTCACTTGTCAGCCCCGATATTTATTCAGCAAATAGTTGTAGGGCCTTCCTCAAGCATTTTGGTTCTCCGGGGACAGTGTTCCAAACAAGACCAAAAATGAACAGCCCCCGAGCAGAGGGGTCCGCCTCCGCCTGCCGGCCAGGACTTAGCCTGCCTGCGTAGAGTCCCCCTCGCTGGCAGCGGGGTCTCCCAGCGTCGCTGTGCGGAGCGGCGCTCGGCTCCGCGGCCACTAGGTGGCGCGCTCTCTCCCTCTACTGCCCCTCGTCCCGGAGGGTTCCCAGCGCGCACCCGGGTCTCCAGAGCGTCTCCTGCTCCCCCAAGGAGCCGCACGTTGACGTACCAGGTGAGGATTGTCTGCGGGATCTTCTTCTCTTGGGGGTCTCTGGTCTCACAACCCGACAGTGGGGGGAGAGGGAGAGATCCTGGACCCTGCCCGGGTATCCAAACTCAGGGAGGAGCCTCCCCCGTGCTTTCCGGCCTGGGCGATGTCCGAGTGTCCGCTCGGCTCAGGGCCAGAGCTCTGGCGTGCAGCCCCCGCCCCTGGCTCCCGTGGGTCCTGCTCCTCAGCCCCAGCTCGGGCTCCGGCGCCGACCCCTCCCAGCCCTCTGCCCGAGTGCAGCCCAGCGCAGTCCGGATCCGTTTCAGGACACTCGCGGCCACGGCTAAAGATAGGAGGACACCTCACCATCGACTAAAAATACGACCCTGAGCCCGGGCGGGGATGGCGGCGGGAGGGCACTCCCGGGTCCTGGGGTGGGGGGCGGAGGCTCTGGCGCAGTGTGGACGGCTGGACCGGGAGTTCAGGTTCGCGATGCGCGGCGCCCCGCAGGCCGAGGGGGAAGCGGGCGTGGCCGCCGGGACCAAGGCGCGGGCGGGAAACATGGTGCAGCCCGAGGCACCAGGGAAAGGATCTACGTGGAGGTGAGTCGGGGACCGGGGCGCGAGCTGGGATGGGGCGCCTCAAGGATGGGCCTCCCTAGGAGCCGCGGTCGGGCCGCAGAGTCCCGGCCTGAACTCACCTTGAGCGCGTTCAAGCGACTGACCGGCGGGCGGCGAAAGCTCAGGAGCTGGACCGCGCGGCGATGGGACAGACCTGGGCTGTGAACTTACAGTGCTGACAGTGGCCCCTAAAGCCCCGCCCCCTGCCGCGGAGCCAATGCCGGGACCGCCCCAACTAGGCCCCGCCCACAGCCTCGCCCTACTCCCTGGCCCGCCTGGGCTCCCCCTTTAGAGGCGCAGCGCGGGGGTCCAGCAGCCGCGCGGGCCCGGGGGTCCAGTCCAAGCTCGGGCGGCTGCGGCCCAGGCGGCGTCGGGTGCCCGGGCTGGACTCCGCGGACTCCGGCTGTGCCCGTCGGAACCAAAACTCTCGGTTCTAGGAGGGCCGGGTCCGGGGAGGCGCCCGCACAAGTGTATTCAGTGACTACTAAGGAAATGAATGAGGCCTTAGAGGCGTCTATGTTAAAATATTACAGACTTCCGAGAGCTGTCAGGAGTTTGCCGCCCCTTAGAGTAGAGGGCATCGAGGGTGTGTGCGGGCGGAGTGGCCGGGCCATGCCCGTATTTGCTGTCAGGCTAAGTGGCTTCCGGGGCTGGGGTGGGACCCGTACTTAGACTCATTCCAACATTAGTTGATTGGCTGGTTGGTTGGTTCATTCATTCTTTCATTCATTCAGTACGAGCAACATTTACTGAAGGGCAGGCCCTACACAGGAGCTGGAGATAGACTAAAGGGAACTCTGCCCTTGCTCCTTTCAGTGATTCAGCAGATAATTTTGCATCTATAGGTGCCAGGCGCTGTTCTTGTCGCTGGGGATGCAGCCCCCTCCGGACTGGGACCTACTGTCCAATGAAGGGAAATGGAGGAAACCCAAGTCCCCAAGTAGACTGTGATACCCGTCTGAGGGAGCAAGTGCTAGGAAGAGTGGGGCAAAGGAAGGGTGGATGGTAATGAGGTGAGGGGACCTTGCTTTCTGGAGGGTGACAGCTGTGACCGTACAATGTGACCAGGATGATGAAAGCTTCCATACTGTAAATGTGGGAGGGACTCTTAGGGAGAGGGGGTCAGGAAGGCATCCTGAGGGAGGGAAGGATGGGGAGAAGGGGAGTGGAGTAGGCAAATGGCCCCTCCCTAAAGATGTCCATGTCCTAGTCTCTGGAACCTGTGAATATATTTCGTTACACAGCAAAGAATAATTAAGGTTGCCAATGGAATTACAGTTACTACTCAACTGACTTTAAAATAGAGAGATTATCCTGAATTATCTGGGTGGGCCCAATGTAATCATGACGGGCCTTAAAAGTGGAAGAGGGAGACAGGAGAGTCAGAGAAAGAGATGTGATGACACAGAAATGCTGTGTTGCTGCTTTGGAAGATGGAGGAAGGGGCCACAGACAAAGGCATGTGGGTGGCCTCTAGAAGCTGGAAAAGTCAAGGAAACAGATTCTCCCCCAGAACCTCCAGAAGGAACACGGCCCAGCTGACCGCTTGATTTTAGACCCATGTTGGACTTCAAACCAACAGAACCGTAAGTTAATAAATTTGTGTTGTTTTAAGCCCCCAAGTTTGTGGTGGTTTGTTACAGCAGCAATAGAAAACGAATACAGGGAAGTTTCAGGTTTTAACCTTGAGCCTTCCGGGCCCCTCCTTTAACTCCCCAGGGAACATCAGTCAGGTGGATTCTGCCAGGACTGGCCTGGTGGCTCAGAGGAAAACTGAGGCCTGGACAGTGGAGGAATGGGGCCCTGGGCCAAATTGTCGTGTGTGTGGGTAAGTATTGTACCTCTCTCCCTTCCTGCCACCCAGGCTCTGCCAAGAATCCACCCACCCAGGCTTGCCTGTGCCCCTTACCAAGTGCCTCTTGCCCCTGAGCTCCTCAAATCCTCTGAGAGCCCAGCAAGGTGGGCAGAGCCAGCATCACTATCCCCCTTTACAGAAATGGAAACCGAAGCTCGGGCCCTGACAGTGATCTACTTAGACTGCAAGTGGCAAGACATGCTGGCTCTGGGCCCTCATCCCCACTCAGTCTTCTCACCCAGCCATTGTCACCCCCCACCCCGCCTTCCTTCCCACACACAGCCAGGTAGGGGGACAGCTAGGTGCCAGGCCCTGAGCACTGCTTCTGAGCCACAGACCCAGGTTCTGAGCTGGCTGTGCTGCTGACTTGCTCTGTGGCCACAGACGAAGAAAGGACAGTCCCTTTCTGAGCCTTCTTGCCTGTAAAACGGGAGTTACATGAGTCCCAAGCAAGAGAAGGGACTTGCGAGTGTATTGTTGATGGGACCACACAGTCCCCGCAGGCAGGAGTTTCATGGAAACATTATAACAGGAGCTTTGGGGGGTGGTGACTGGCCTTGTCACCTGACCTGGAATGAGTAATGATGCATAGATGACTCTAATAATGACACCCCCCCC
>NW_020173674.1:7040046-7075261 GCF_003031525.2 Neophocaena asiaeorientalis asiaeorientalis
AGCCGGCAAGAGTGAGGCTGAGACGCAGCCCCGCCCATCAGCTGAGCGTCCTCCATTGGAGGAAGGGGCTCGGGGAAGGTCAGGAGCTCCATTCAGGGCTGGTGGCAAAACAAAGTTCCAGAGATGAAAGCTTGCAGAGGCAGAGACCCTCATCCAAGGTCACTCAAAGCCAGGAACGAACTCCAGAGCCCTTTGGAGAGGTTCTGGGGTGTGTGTGTGTGTGTGTGTGTGTGTGTGTGTGTGTGTGCAGTTGGGGAGCCTTGGGGGATGGATAGAGAGCAGCAGATTTGGCCCCCGAGCCTGACCCAACCCCCGGACCCCTCCCTCAGCGACTAGCCATCCTCCCAACCAGGACCCAAAGCCACAGGAACTGCGCTCTGGGGACTGTTTTAATCCCACCTGGCTGTGACGTGGCTCCGCCCAGTGCCGGCTCCCTGTGCTGCTCTCCTGCCATCAGCCAGAGATACGGCCCCCACAAAGCCCACATCCAAGGCCCGCTTTGTGCCGGGCACTGGGTTCTGTGCTTTGCAAGCACTCAGGTAGGTGGTTCATTCTCCCCATTCACAGATGCGGTCACGTCACTTGGCTGGGGCCCGAGGAATCCCTGGGGATGGGACTGCTGGCAGCTCTCAGCTCTGCTGAATGGACGAGATCTTTGCAGATACGCCCAGTGTTGCCATGGCAGCCCTGCAATTAATGAGCATTTATAAAACAGGATTTCATTGACTAAAACTGGCTTTTTTATGCAACTTCTCAGGCAGTGTGTAAAGGCCCAAGTATGGGTGGTGAGGCCGGGATCCTGAGCCATGGGAGGGCCAGGGTGTCCTGCATTTCTGACCCCGTGGACACTCAGGCCAAGTGCCCCCTGCCCAGCCTGACTGAGGGTCTGCTGCCTCAGCCAGGGCCTCAACTATTCTTGCTGGAAGGACTCCTGGACACCCCGGTGTCTGAGGGGGTAGGACCCTGAGGGACATTCAGGACAGGTTAGAGGCAAGGAAGCCTGGGTGGAGCAATGCCCCAAGGGGCTTCCCTGGAGGTCCAGTGGTTAAGACTCTGTGCCTGCAATGCAGGGAGCATGGGTTCGATCCCTGGTCAGGGAACTAAGATCCCTCATGCTGTGTGGCACGGCCAAAAAATCCAAAAAAAAAAATGTGGTATTCAAATTCCTTCTTCTCAGCCTGGAGCCTCGCCTTGATCCTGAGATAAGCCCAGTCCCCACCCCTCTGCCCCCCAGTCCCACAGCAACTCCCAGCACCCGCAGGGCCTGTAATCACCACACAGGGACTGACTCAGCCCTTCCTTCCCCGCCCAGCCTCTTCTTCCTGAAAATCACCCACGTCAGCAGCTCCAGCCCCCAAAGGCCCTGGGGGATAGAGTCCGAGGCCCCCTTTTCCGAGGTTAGCCTGGAAGAACGGAGGAACTGAGCCAGAGGGGTAGGACTCCCAGGCCGGAGCCAGCTCTCCTCGGCCCCGCCCACCCGGGGACCTAGGGAGGCAGGTGGGTTGAGGGGACCAGGAGTCTGGGGACAGGTCTGAGAGCAGGGAGTCAAAAGGGAAGGGTGGTGATACTCTTGGGGGCATCTAGGGGGCAGTGCGAGGAGACAAGGTCTCTGGAAGGGCCTCAGCCCCTGCCACCCTGATCCCCTGCCACAGGGAGACAGGGAGCAGGGCAGGAGCTCCGTCCACCCCTAGGAAGCCTCCTCCACACAGCCTGAGCTCAGCCTGCAGGGCTCCGTGGCCTGAGCCAACCCCAGGCCTGGTTTGGATTTTTCCTTGATTGTTTCTTGTTTCCTTCCTCCCCTGGGCTCCTGCCAACTCCAGCCCTGCCCTCCTCGCTTTTCACTTGCCTTCATAGAACTCTGACCTGGCAGAGGCTGGGATTCGAGATGAGAGTCCCTTCGAAGCTACCGCCAGCTTCTGCCTCTGCCTTGGACCCCTCCTTGGGAGTTGGGTGGCAGGGCCTTACTGGGGGACTTTCCTTTGGGTCTGGATTTTTGGCCCCAGGCCCAGGGCCATGGGGGTTTCCGGAGTGGTGACAGCCCTGTCCCAGCAGGGACTGAGGCACTTCCTCCCAGAGGCCTCTGGGAACATCCAAGCCACATGGCTGTCTTTTGGCCTGGGGAACACAGAGTTAGCAGGCATTGTTTTCAACACTTCCCACCCCTTCAAGGCACCTTGTCATTATTCATTTTGAAAACTCATTTGCATCTACCTTGTGCCTAGAGCTGTGCTGACTGGAGAAGACACAGAGGGTCAAGGCTGGGCCCAGCCCTCAGAGAACACATACCCTGAGTAAAACAAATAACCAATTCTAAAACAGCACATCCTGTGCCATAATGGAGGTCCTTGAAAGCAGAGGCCAGTTCTGATTTACCTCTTTCTATCCCAGGCAGCATAGACAAGGCTCAGTGAGCGACTATGGATTGAGTGAAGAACCAAAAAGAACAGCGGTAAGAAGGATTTGTTCTGCTAGAGGTGGGGAAACAGATGGAAGAGTTAGGAAGGCTTCAAGAGGAGATGATATTTGAGCAGGGTATTAATGGATGAGTGGGAATTTGCCAGGCAGAGAAAGGAAAGGATATTTCAGGGGGAGCAGGGAGAGGCAAAGGCAAAGGCCAGAAGGAGTGCAAGTAGATGCATGGTGTGAGCGGGAAACAAGATAGATGTGTCCAGCAGACCATGGCATAGGAGAGGGGGAAAGACCAGGAGGGTAGCTGGCGAGCACCATTATCCTTGCCCAGCTCCCATTCCTCTTATTCTGCTGACCACCCCTCAATTTTCCAGAGTCTCCAGTATGATTGACCTTGCCTCCAAGCTCTAAAAGTGGGTCTGAGGCCCCAGCCTATCCAATCTGAGTCATAGGGATGGTTTAGGGATGGGCATGTCAGCAGTGGGCTTCAGCCTGGGAACTTGTGGTGACTATTAGGGTGACAGATGCCAAGATGTCAACTCAGGGCTGTCAACTCACAGAAGAGCTTGTCCAAGAATAAAGCCAGCACAGAGGAAAGCTGAGCCAAGAGAATGACTCTCAATAACATTGTTCATGCTTCTGGATCCAGCCATGCCTGAATCAGACATCCATTATATGAACCAACAACTTACAGTTTTTGTTTAGTCCTGTTGGAATTGGGTTTCTGTCACTTGCCCATTAAAAAATAATTAAAAGCAGACAATAGCTCACGATAGCTGCCGAATGCTGTGGGAGGGAATCAAGGATCTGTGCAGAAGTGCGACATGACCAGAATTGCATTTTTTAAATTTAAACTATCTTTTTGACACGGTAATGCTTTCGTGTGGTTCACAATTTAGAAATCACAGCAGGCTGAAGAGCCCACGCGCCACATCAAAAGATCCCGCATGTCGTGACGAAGATCCCGTGTGCTGCAACTAAAGACCCGAAGCTGCCAAATAAATAAATAAATAAAAATATAAAAGAAGAAATCACAAGAGGCAAAACGTCTCCCTCTTACCCCTGTTCCCCAGGCACCAGTTCTCCTCTCCACAAACAACCAGCGTTATCAGTTTCTTGTAAACACTTCTAGAGATACTCTTTGCACACGCAAGCAAAGCCCCGTCCATTTTTTTTTTACACAAATGGCAATATTTAGACAAGTAGAGCCCCAAAGTACAGCAGACCTTGGTGGGAGCAGGGGGAGGACAGGCCCCACTGCCGGGGGCGATGGGGGTGATTCTGCAGGAGCCTCGGGAAGCCACAATTTATTGAGCCTCTGCTATTCACATTGTCCGGCACCTTCCTTTCTTCAGTTGACATTATATCTATGACCACTTCATGTCAGTTCATAGAGTATATCGTCAGTTTCATTTTCTCACAGCTGCATAGTATTTCACATGGGGTGTACCATAATTTATGCAAATTATGGCCTCTCCAGCCTCAAGCCCCCTCTCCACTCCCTCTGTTCTGGACAAGGGCCTTTCAGCCCATCAGCCACCCCCGTGGCCTCAGGTGACGGACGTTTAGGTTGTCCCCAGCCCTTTCCTGTGACAAGCAGTGCTGCCATCTTGCACAGATGCTGTTACACACTCGTGTGAGCACAGCTGAAGAATAAGTTCATAGGGACTTGGGGGTCACAGGACACTCTCTGTTGTCATTTGGTCAGCTCTGTCCACTTGTCTTTCTCAGGTGATGTGCCAGGTCCAGGCCCCCATAGGGACCACAGGGCCCATTTCTCCTCAGCCTCACTGGCAACTGGTTCTCAGCCTTTTTGATTTGTGTCACTCTGGTAGGTAAACACTAACTAAAGACAAAGGAGCCTCAGTGTGGTTTTAATCTGTGTTTCTCTTATTAGTGAGTTTGGCCGTTTTTCATAGGCTTCAGGGCCATTTCTATTTCCTTTTCCATGAACTGGAAAAGGAAATAGAGAATTATGCTTAAGAGGATCGATTCAGAGAAGGGGACGTGGAGGGAGGCCTGATTGGACGCAGGTGCCACTTTGGGGGGGATGGATCAAGAGAGAGACGGAACTTGGCTCTGAGCTGTGGTGGGAAAGACGGCGCTGGAGGTGATGAGGTCGAAAGATTGGAATTTGGTGACAGATGGGTCACAGGGGCCAGGGAGGAAGGACCGGGCTCAGGCCGGTCTAGCGTGGTGACTTGGGTGTTGAGAGGGGGCAGGGAGGGAAGGGAGAACAGTGGGGCCACCAAGGGAGATGGAGGATCCCAGCAGGGGCCCTGCCCACTCTCCACCCCACATCGTGACTGATGCAAAACACCAACCTGACGGCCACACGCCCCTGCTCACATGCTTCA
This sequence comes from Neophocaena asiaeorientalis asiaeorientalis, assembly GCF_003031525.2. NCBI lineage: Eukaryota > Metazoa > Chordata > Mammalia > Artiodactyla > Phocoenidae > Neophocaena > Neophocaena asiaeorientalis. The sequence goes on from NW_020173674.1 coordinate 7,044,813, forward strand.
GTGACCACAAACCCTGGTCAGGGACCCTGCTGGCCTCCAGCCTCAAGCCACCTCTCGGCTCCCTCTTCTCCAGCCTTGAGCACACCCAGCCTCCAGGACGGGCTCCTTACACGGCTCTTTCCTTCACCGGCTGCCTCCTGCGATTCCTGCAGGTCTCAGCCATGGTATCTCCCCTCGGGGAACCATTCCGGACCCCAATCGATGTCGAGTTCCCTCGGAGAAACTCCGGACCACGGTCCTCTCTGAGCCATCGTCATCTGATTCATGTCCATCCCCCACTGGGCTGTAACAACTGTTGCCTCCCCAGAGTGGATGCCAATGAATGTGAATGAATGAACAGATGAATGAATGAAGGGCAGGGTACCGTGGGTAGCAAACAGGGGGCAAATACGAGACGAGGGTTTAGGAAGTAAAAGAGCCTGCAGTTTAGACTCCCCTGGTGGTGCAGTGATTAAGAATCTGCCTGCCAGTGCAGGAGACAAGGGTTCCAGCCCTGGTCTGGGAGGATCCCACGTGCCGTGGAGCAACTAAGCCTGGGCGCCACAACTACTGAGCCTGCACTCTAGAGAGCGAGAGCCACAACTACTGAGCCCACGTGCCACAACTACTGAAGCCCATGCGCGTAGAGCCCATGCTCCGCAACAAGAGAAATCCCCGCTTGCCGCAACTAGAGAAAGCCCGCACGCAGCAACAAAGACCCAATGCAGCCAAAAAAAAAAAAAGACCCTGGAGTGGGCTACCTCTGTTTGAGGCACAGGGACTCTCGGTGCTTCCCTGGCGCCCCCTCTAGGTGGAGCAGGAATTCTGTCCATTTGGTGGTACATGTCTGCATCCCGATGCTGAGAAGAGATCCCCACACAGAGCCGGCACCCCTGCAAGTGTCTGCGAACAGGAGCAGGCGTGAGAACAGGCGTGGGAACTGATGCGCTGGGGCCCAGGTGGATGTTTCATGACAAGGCATCCCTTCGGCAGGTATCTCTTGTGGGCCTACTGTGCGCCAGGCACTCTACAGGGACGGGACAGGGTCCCTGCCCTCAGGGAGCAGGCATCGTGGAGCAGAAGGGCAAGAGAGTTGTGTGTATACACACACACACGTATTTTTTTCTTTCTTTTAAAATAATCCATGCACATGGCAAAAGATGTCAAACAGGATGTGAGAATGGACACGACAAATAATCCTCCGAGCCCTGACCCCTGGTTCTCCAACACCCATCCCCAGAGGTAAACCACTGTGATTGGAAATAATCTAAGGTCAGAACATTTGGGGTTTCTTTGTTCATTTATTTTGTTTTTAATTTATTTTACTGAAGTATAGTTAATTTACAATGTTGTGTTAGTTTCTGCTGTACAGCAAAGCAATTCAGTTATACACACATATATATATAATGGTTTGCATCTGCTAGTCTCAAACTCCCAATCCATCCCTCCCCCACTCCCCTTCCCCTTGGCAACCACAAGTCTATTCTCTATGTCTGTGAGTCTGTTTCGTAGATAAGTTCATTTGCATCATGTTTTAGATTCCACATATAAGTGATATCGTATGGTATTTGTCTTTCTCTGTCTGACTTACTTCACTTACTGTGATAATCTCTAGGTCCATCCATGTTACTGCAAATGGCATTATCTGTCCATGGACATTTAGGTTGTTTCCATATCTTAGCTATTGTAAATAGTGCCGCTATGAGCATAGGGGTGCATGTATCTTTTTGAATTATAGGTTTGTGCAGATATATGCCCGGGAGTGGGATTGCTGGGTCACATGGTAGTTCTATTTTTAGTAACCTCCATACTGTTCTCCATAGTGGCTGCACCAACTTACATTCCCACCAACAGTGTACGAGGGTTTCCTTTTTTTCACACCCTCTCCAGCATTTGTTATTTGTAGACTTTTTAATGATGGCCATTCTGACCGGTGTGAGGTGATACCTTATTGTAGTTTTGATTTGCATTTCTCTAATAATTAGCGATGTGGAGCATCTTTTCATGCGCCTGTTGGCCACCTGTATGTCTTCTTTGGAGAAATGTCTATTTAGGTCTTCTGCCCCTTTCTTGATTGGGTTGTTTGTTTCTTTGTTATTGAGTTGTTTGAGCTATTTGTATATTTTGGAAGTTAGGCTAAGAAGAAGAACATTTGAAGAGGACTCCAGATCTCACGGGAAAGTGGGCCCCGGGAGCAGCCCCCCAGGACTCAGGCATGGCTGAGCCTTCCAGACACTGGCCCAGGGCTCCTCTAGCTCCCGGAGCAGAGAGGGGCTGCTACGGGACTGCCTCTGCCCGCCCTGCTCTCCCTCTTTCCTGGGGGTAGGGCCTGCTGACTCAGCCCTGCAGGCCTTCAGTTCTCTCTCTCAGTGAGAAATGCTCAGACCCTGGGAGGATCTGGGAGCCACGGGAGCCAGCAGGAGAGATGGGGCTCTGCGGGGCCCCGCCAGGCTCGGGGCAGATGCCCAGGCTCTCAGGGAGCAGTGCACGGGGACAGGGGTCAGCGGGGTCATGGACCAGCAGCTGTCCCCAAGACCCCTGAGGGGCCCTGGGGCCCAGCAGCTGCATGGCTCTCAGCTGTTTGTTAGGCGGGCTCCCGGCTGACAGGAGAAGGAGGGTGGGTCTGGGTGGGGAGTCCAGAGCTGGCCGTGGGCCCAGTGGGTCCCAGAGCAGACCAGCCCTGAGGCCCATGGGGCCCTGGCATTTCCAGGGCAGACCCAGAGGGAGCAGACATAGATAGGCCTGGCCGCTCAGGGAAAGAAGATCTAGAATGATGAGGCCAGGGTGACAGAGGGGCCCAAATGCCTGAGCGTGGGTGATTAAGTCCCACCCCAGTGACCTCCGGACTCTGAGGCCAGGCACATAAGCTCCCCCTCTGGTCTCCCCTCTCCCCTCTCCTCGGCCAGACTCCCAGTGCTCTGGGTTCTCTTGAGCATAATGAGTTCTACGCAGGCGACCCCTGGATCAACGCCTCCAATCCTCACGCCTCACCAGAGCCCCGGATCTGTCATCCCTGATGTCCTGGGAGGCTGGGCCCATCTGGGTGCCCTCTTCATCCCGACCTGCCCCAACAGACCCAGGCATCCCCTCCTCCCACATGCTCCCAGGCACCTGGGTTGCTCCCTGGGACTCCTCTGAAGTCTGTCCTTGCTGGGTGGCCAAGTTGGTCAGTATGGCACAATTGGTCTCCCCTCTCCTCGGCCAGACTCCCAGTGCTCTGGGTTCTCTTGAGCATAATGAGTTCTACGCAGGCGACCCCTGGATCAACGCCTCCAATCCTCACGCCTCACCAGAGCCCCGGATCTGTCATCCCTGATGTCCTGGGAGGCTGGGCCCATCTGGGTGCCCTCTTCATCCCGACCTGCCCCAACAGACCCAGGCATCCCCTCCTCCCACATGCTCCCAGGCACCTGGGTTGCTCCCTGGGACTCCTCTGAAGTCTGTCCTTGCTGGGTGGCCAAGTTGGTCAGTATGGCACAGAGGAGAGACAAGGGATTGGAGTTCAAATCCCAGCCCCATTGCTTACTTCGGCCAGTGATCTTGAACCTCTTGGAGGCTGCCAGAGGGTTAGATGTGATCTCTGTGTCAAAGTACACACAGTTGGTCCTCAGAAATGGTAATTCCCTTTCCTTCCTACCCAAGCTGTGTTTTCTCCTCAGCTTAAACTTAAGAAAAAAAAAGGGGTGTGTGGGGGAATTCCCTGGTGGTCCAGTGGTTAGGGCTTAGGACTTGGCGCTTTCACCGCTGCGGCCCAGGTTAAATCCCTGGTCAGGGAACTAAGATCCCGAAAGCCGCGCAGCATGGCCAAAACAAACAAACAAACAAAAACCCTAAACATTTCTCTTTTTATTTTATTTTCTAAATTGAAGTATAGTTGATGTACAATATTAATTTCAAGTGTACAACATAGTCATTCAGTACTTTTATAGATTATACTCCATTTAAAGTTATTACAAAACAATGGCTATATTTCCCTTTGCTGTACACTATATCCTTGTTGCTTACCCATTTTATATGTAGTAGTTTTTATCTCTTAAGCCCATACCCCTATCTTGCTTCTCCTCCCTCCTCCTCCCACTGGTAAGTACTACTTTGTTCTCAGTATCTGAGTCTGTTTCTGTTTTGTTATATACACTTGTTTTATTGTTTAGATTCCACATATAGGTGCTAACATAGAGTATTTGTCTTTCTCTGACTTATTTCACTGAGCATAATAATTCTCTAGGTTCACACACATTGTTGCAAAGGGGGGTTGGTATTTGTGCTTTAGGTTTGGGGGCAGGAGGCTCACTTCACCAGAGCTCGGACATTGTAGCCTGGTGCTGACCTCTCTCCCCAGCTTCTGGCTCTCTGTCCTCTGGTTTGATCCATATTCAGGAGGCGTCTCCCCTCATGGTGGCAAGATGGCTGCAGCAGCTCCACCCTTATGGTGTGTCTTTTCTCCCACCTCCAGCAGAAGCCTTAGAGTCATTGTGTTTGGCATGTCTTAGGTTGTGCCTATCCCTGGCCAATCACTGAGGCCAGAGAAATGCAACGTGCGGTTTGGTTTAGGCAAGGGAGGTGGGGGGAGGACAGGCAGTTCCTCCACAGGGGAACTGGGGTACTGTTTCCATAGGAACAGAGAGAGACTGCTGGGGGGGCTCTGTCCTCTGATGGCTCTGAAAATGTCTCCCGTCTCCCGCCTCTCCCAGCTTCACTTCGCCCTTTGCGGCACTGCCAGCCCTTTCCTAAGACAGAGACTGGATGTTGTCCTTCCACTACTCAGAAGCCTTCAAAGATTCCCCAAGGCACAAGAATCGATCCAAACTTCTTAGCAAGGCAGTCTAGCCTCCTCGAGTCATCTGGCTCCTAAACAAGCACAGTTCCAGGCCCATCACTTCTTTCTTTCCTTCTTCTCTTCTCCCTCCCTTCCCTTGCATTCCCTTCTTCCATAAATCTAAAGCCCCTCCCCCTACCATACCTGGGTATATAATATACCCAAGAGCATTGAGAACATGTTCACACAAAAACTTGTACAGAGTGTTTACAGCAGCACTACTCACAATAGCCCCCAAAGTGGAAGCAACAGTAATGTCCATCAACTGATGAATGGAGAAACCAAACATGGTCTATCTGTACAGTGGAATAGTATTCAGTCATAAAAAGGAGCGAAGCGCTGATAATGCTACAACGTGGGTGAACCCTGAAAACATTATGCTAAGTGAAAGCAGCCAGACACAAAAGAGCACATACTGGATGATTCCATTTATACGATATGCCCAGAATAGGTAAATCTATAGAGCCAGGAAGTAGTTTAGCGTTTGCCAGGGGATGGGAGTGGGATGGAGATGGTGAGTGAGTGCTAGTGGGTATGGGGCTTCTTTCTGGGGTGATGAAAATATTCTAGAAATAGTGATGATGTTTGCATAACATTGTGAATGTTAGCCACTGAACTATCTATACACATTAAAATGGTGAAATTCGGGAATTCCCTGGCGGTCCAGTGTTTAGGACTCCGCGCTTCCATTGCTGGGGTCCCAGGTTCAATCCCTGGTCTGGGAACTAAGATCCCACAGACCTCGCTGGCAAAAAAAAAAAAAAAAAAAAAGAAAGAAAAGAAAAAAAAAGTGAAATTCGTGTTATTATTATATCTCAGTAACATTTTCTTTTTAATGTAAAAAAAAAAAAACCTACCTCACCCCACCCCAGTCAAGACCTTTCACATCTACTTAGAGGGCCGTCTGGAGGGAGAGGTCACGTGTGTCCAACCAGAACTGGCTCTCAGGTGGTTCAGCCTGGAGCCCCAGGGTCGGGGGAAAGGAAGCGTGTATCAAACAGAGAAGTGAAAAATCAGCCCAAATGGCTACTTCCAGCACTAGGGGAAGCCGCAAGGCTGGCTGAGTCGGGCTAGGTGACCCTGAGTGAAGGGAAAGGAAACACCGAGGCCAGGGCTGGGCAGGGCTGGGGCATCGAGGCCTGGGAGGGAAACGTGGTCAGAGCGCAGGACTTTGCTTCTTCGGAACCATCTGCTTCATTCTTGGGCTTGTGTCTTGAAGGCCCAGGGCATGACCACGAGGGAAGATGCCACCAAAGGGGATTCTGAAGCAGGTGGGTCCCAGGAGTCCAGGACCAGCCAGGTTCCTCCACTTCATCCACCCCCGTCACCAGTGCCCCCTCCCACAGCCTTATTTCAGAATCCTGAGCCCCAGTGAGGGGAGGGGGGAAGAGATCCCCCCACAAGCAAGTGGGACGAGGCTTCAGGAAACTGGTGACCCAGGTGAAGAGGGGCCGAGGAGCAGTCAGCCGGTAGTCGCTGGGCACCGACTTCCCGCCAAGAGCAAAAGGGAAGCGTCTGGCGTCAGAGGGGCACGGGTGGCAAGACCTGTCTGCAATCTGGGGTTCTCATCCTGCTTTTTTTCTTTGTTTTTTTTTTTTGCGGTACACGGGCCTCTCACTGTTGTGGCCTCTCCCGCTGCGGAGCACAGGCTCCCTATGCACAGGCTCAGCGGCCACAGCTCACGGGCTCAGCCGCTCCACGGCATGTGGGATCTTCCCGGACCGGGGCACGAACCTGCGTCCCCCGCATTGGCAGGCGGACCCCCAACCACTGCGCCACCATGGAAGCCCTTTTCTTTGTTTTAAATGCCTGCTCAGGTCCTCCCAGAGCACTGCCAACAGTCACACGACTTGTATCCAGGCAATGGGCTCTTGCTCCCATTCACGCCGAGCACCAGCTTTCTTTCCCAGGAAGCTGCACACCACTGCCTGCCTGCCCGGCACACGCCTCCCTCCCACCAGGATACAGGTCTTTTCTCCCCTCTGTAAACCGCCCATCCCACTGGGGTCTCTGGATCGTCCGTGACAAATGGGCACCAGGACATTACCATTCCCCACAAGGCTGCTTCAGCGGCAACATAAGAATTGCCTGAGCCGTGACACCCAAGGAGCCATGCATGGGCTCAAACGGTAAGGGCCGGAGCCTTGCCTATTGTGGCCAAAGGCTCGTAATCTCCCCCGGCAAGGGTTTTCCAAGGCGGGGAGGGGTGGGGTTTTAGCTGATATGTGGCTTGATAGAAATATAAATGACATTCTCGAACTGCGGCAACTCTATCAGGTTGTGGAAGAGGGGCCCGGGCTCCACCCTGAGGCTGCTAAGTCACAGTGGCCCTTTGACCGTGGCTGGATGCTTCCCGTGTGGGGGATCCTGGGGAGGAGGGAAAATCAGCTCCCCAAGCTGGGGCTTGTCTCCAATTCCTGCCTTCAGAGGAGGCACTTATAAAACGAATGAAACAAAGCAGCAACTGCTTGTTTTCAGAGGGAGACCAGTTTTACCCAAGCCTGGTCCGATCTGTTGTTGATTCCACTTCACCATCAGAGGAGGAAGGCAAAGGTTGCACACTATTGGGTTAACTATTTATCTCTGACTCAAGGCATCGGCACGGGCTGCTCCCTCGGCCTGACAGCTGCGGGTTTCCAGCCTTAGCTTCGGCGCGTGAGGCAGGACGGCTGCCAGCTTAGGGCAGAAACCCGCTCCACGTTTAGCCAGCGACATCCTCTCCCCAGATGCCAGGACACACAGGTGTGGGGACGTGTTGGGGACCCTGGAAGGCCTGGCCTTCCAAGTGTTCTGGGATAGAGGTGAGCCCCAGGCTGCTGGTGACTCGGCTGAGCCAGCGCCGGGGAATCCAGCTCTGGCGCAGCTCTGGGAGGCCGCCCCTCCCGATGGAGGGGTCAGGCTGGGACCACAGCAGGCCGGCGAGGACCATGCTGGGCGGGCCCGGCCCGCAGCCAGCTGCTCGCTCCATGGCCCGAGCCCAGCGCCTCCTCAGCACAGAGGCTGCGGGGGCCTTGGGAGCAGCTTTAGGAGGATCGGGGCTGGGGCTGGGGCTGGGCGGAACCCAGTGTGACAGACGCTGCACAGAGCTCCAGGAGGGCAACATTCTTTGTTCACTACCAGGAAAAAGACGGAGCGGAAAAAAGATTAAACTCAGAAGTCACAGAATTTACTTTCATATCTCCAAAAGTTGTTTCTATGTCTGACTCAGTAGGAAATCGCAAAGCCTTGACCTTCCTGAGCGTACCGCGTCCATGGCCAGTTCTCGCTGGGCTCCTAGTGTCCACGAAGAAACAGCTTTCCTCCAGAGAAGCTCGACGCGGAGTAGGGATCCAGCTGCCCAAGGTCTTCCCGCTGGGCCCCCTGCCCGCAGCCCTGTCCTCCCCAGCTGGCTGCCCCCCCTCCTTCCACGGGTGGATCTTGGCAGAGGTCTACTCCCGGGCTCTCAGTGTCTGGGAGGCCCGCACGACGGGGGGATGACAGAGGACCGAGACTCAGATCCTGACCACCTGGGCAGCAGTACATGGGCTCCGCCTGCCCTCGGCGCCCGCGGCCCGCCTCCTAAGGTAGAGTCGGCCGAAGGTGCCCCCCACCTGCCCTTTGGTGAGGCGCCCAGGATTCACACAGACGCAGCCAAGGATGTCCTGGGGGAAGGAAAGAAAGACTGTGGGTTTGGAAAGGCCAAAATCATCGGGACTGATGTGAAAAAGCTGGACTCATCTAACGATTAGACCCTAAAGAGGACTTTATAATATGGAAATGCAGGCCAACAAAACGCATCTTAAGTAAAATATGTTAATTTATTATTAGAAAACTCAGAACCTTTTGAGTCTCTGAAACAAAATAAAGAAGATGACTCGGCAGGGTGACAATCAGCTCCCAAACTTGGAGACAAACTTGATCTATTTGTTTCCCGACATGAAAAAAGTTTACCTCTCGAGGTTGAACTGGCTCTGGTTTGGCAAGAGGGGCTTGATCAGGTGGATTCCCTGTGAGGGACCCGATCCCCGGGCAGGGCCTCAGGCAGCAGAGATGAGAATGACTGACAGCTGCTTGGAGGTCATCTCAGAATTCAGGAGGGGGCAGGCAAGCCAGGGCACCTGAGGTGGCCTCAGGTGCGAACCATGGTTTGAGGGTCTTCCTACCTGCCTCCGGCGCCTCCAGGCTGGGCTGACTGAGTACTGCGCCCTGGGGCAGGGAGGGCAGCGAGGGGGCGCTGCTCACTTACGCGTTTTACTAACATTTGTTTTCTGAGACTGGTTCTGGCGTTTCTGGGAAATGGTGGAGTTCAAACCTACCTTCACAAAGTATCTCAGCTCTGAAGGAGCTATGAAGACATCGGGGGTGACGGGCAGCTGTGCATAGGCATAGAAATTCTCATAGTCAATGGCCATGTCCTCCTGGGGAGGGTAGAGCGGGTAGTAGCTGCAGAGACAGAGAGAGACAGTCAGCGGCAGCTGATTCAGGGACCCCCCTCCCCAGATGGATTTCCTCTATGTCACTGGTTTCCATGGTTCCACAGACCGTCTCTCCCTTTCCTCTGTGTTTAGGGGACAGGACGTAGGCCTGTCATCCCAGGGTGGAGTTCCCTGGTGGTGGCCTGGGAAAGGTCTCGAGGTCAAATCTGTCAGAGCTCCCTGACCCCTAAGCACTCCCTTCACGGTCAGCTACTCCGTCGGGCAGGCTCACCTCCGCTGCGTCAGGATGTGCTTGAGTATTCGGCTGAACCTGTCTGAGGTTCCGGAAGAACTAGGAGAGGAAGAAAAGCAAGAAACGGAAAGTGGAACCTTGTTTATCAGTGCCTGTTTCTCCTCGGGGAGGATTTATTAAACTAGAGAGAAGCGATGCGGCCAAGGCATGTGACAAGAAGGTGCCTCTGGGGAAGTTTAAAGACCTGCCCGCAAATGCTCGGTCTGTTGAGCAGGACACGGGGTTGAGGAGGGAAAGAGCAGGAACCCCTTGCGATCAGGGCCCAGGCAGGCTATCACCGGCTCCGCATCGTGCCAGAGAACGTGGAGTCTGTCCCGGCGCGAGGCCAGCTGTAGCCGGGGTGACCCTTGCTCCTCCGACCGGAGCCAACAAACACACACTCATTCTCGCCTAGGACGCAAACTGCTCCACACTCCTTCCCATCACGGCGATGCGGGAAGTGAACTGCTGAGCCTCGGCTCGACACGTCTGGCTGTGTCTGATCCTGTGCAGAGCTACACACTGCTCTGGAAGGGGGAACACCCTGCGGGGTGAATTCACAGTCACCCTCTACAAGCAGGGACATCTTGTTTAGGTCACAAATGTGGCAAACAAAGAAAAGCAGATGAACTTCTATGACTAGAAATTAAGTGCAAAGACAGAATGGATGTGGTCCTTCAGGGTCTCAAACACCACAGAAACAAGTGATAACAGAAACACATGCATCCCACCGCTCCCCTTGGGTGCAGAGAAACTCAGTGGCCAAAGGCTTTGGCAGAAAGTGCTGCTCTAGGGGCTGCCCTCTCAACCCTGCCAAGCAAGCCCTTGGCCAAGGACAGGACCAGGATCCAGAGGAACTGCCTGTGGGACCGAAAAACCCTTCTCACCTACTGATCTCCTCAGCCCCCATGTGGAGCAGCAGATCGGTGGATGTCAAGCCAAAGATCATTCCATTTATGGAGAGCGTGCAGGGCTCGGACACAAACTGCACTCGCTAAAATGAGAAGGGTGGGACAGACGTTTGCACACCAAAGCTAGAAACTTCTTCCCCATGAAAATGGGGGGTCTGCAAGGGCTGGGGGGACCAGTGAAAGGGGGACCAACCCAACGGACAGTAAATCACACGTCTGCCTGTTACAAAGAGAAGCTTAAGATGCAGGTACCACGTGTGCCTCAAAGGCGCCCCCGCCCTCTGCTTCTGGGACGAGTTGGGTCGCCTTCGGCACGTTGGACTCTGGCTGCCTGGTCAAGGAGGGGACGCTGGTACCTTTTTGTCCTCCCGAGGCAGGTCGGAGCAGCTGAAGGGCGGCTGTGGGTACACGGGCTCGTGGTGCACGTCTCTCAATGATGGGACGAAGATGAGGTGTGAGCCGGAGCTACTTTGCCAAAAAAAGCATCAGAACAGTAAGGAAAATGAGTGCAGCTGAGTTAGCATAGCTGGGTGACAGACTTAAAGGGTCAGAGCTGGACACAAGAGCCTACTTCCAGGGAAGAAGTTCCGAACGGAGCTCTCCTATGAAGGCGGGGTGCCGTTCCCCATGGGACACCAGGAATGAGAGACGATCTGTCCTAATTTACACACAACCACCTGGATGGGGCTCATGGCTCTCTCCCAGGACATGCTTTCTCCTGGCTCCGTACGATGTTCTACTCGAGAGGAAGAGGACTACTGTTTCGTAGAAAAAGGGGAGAAGAAACGGAGATCTAGGAAAGCAGGAAAGACAAGGATTTGACTGAAAATCCTCAGAGCCAGACCTGAAGCCAAAGTTCTGACTCTTCACGCTGCGTGAACAGACGTGGCTTTTAGGCGTCACGTAGCCTCCCTGGATGGGGGCCTCTTCCCTCGGGAGGGACCCGGCAGGCTGAGCAGATCTGGGCGGGGAAGGCACGGCAGGTTCTGGTTCGCCAAGAGCCCACCCCGCCCACCCCTCCCGCACAGGGAATCAACGCCCTTGGTTTTTCTTTCTCAGCAGCCTGTCTTACAAAGATGAAAGAAATATCTAACAGCAACAGTAAAAGCAGAGATGACAGACATTTCCTTTGATGGAGGCAGGAGAATCTCTAGGGTTACAAGATGTAAGTGAAGAAAAACCCCGTAACTCTAGAGGCCTACTCTTTAACCTCTCCAGCCACGCAGAAGAAGAAAGGGGGAAAAAAACCTGTCCTTGGCGGGGTGGGGTCTATTGTAAAGACAGAAAGTGTTACTTTGGGGCGAGTTTAACAGCCCCCAATAGCTCTCACTTCTAGCGCCCTCTCTTGCTTAAGACGCAGTGGCTTCCCAGAGGCAGGCACAGGCACCTGTGCAGGTATAGGGACGTGGCTGCCTCTCTGGTGATGGTTGTCACACCTGTCACTTGTTTGTCAGGCCCGCTCAAAGTGTGAACTGAGGCTTCTGCAGCAGAAATGCAGAATCTGGAGACCAAAGGCACTTTGCAAATTAGTTATAGTCCCTTTGACATTGAAAGTTAAGTCCCTGTAAGTAGCCAAGTCTATGGATTTGGGTGCTGAAGTCTGGCAGACAGGCCGGGGGGTGACCCGAAGGGGACAGTCCATGCTTCAGATCCCCGGGGCTCAGTCCGTAATGGACACGAAGGGCGGAGGCACGGCTGGCCGCCGTTAAGAGATGGGCTTGCTCTGCTTCTGTGCAGGCTCTGGCAGAGCAACAGTTAAGGAGGAGACGGGCCTCTGGCTCAGGGTTATAGGCTGGCTGTAGCGGGAGGGATTCGAGAGAAAATTCCAACTATGCTGAGCATTGCACAACTTCATACATCACGGTGGGGAGGGGCCTTGCAGCCGCTCCCTCCCTCAAGCTCCCCCGGCTCTGCTGGGCTCTTGCTGGGCTCTTGCGAGGGGAGGTGCTTCCTCACTGGCTCTGGTTTTCACTGATAAATCAGCTTAATGCTCTGCGTTTCTGACCTCTCAGAATAAAAATAAATTCCCCCCAAAGGAGGGCCATTTTGATACTGTTTTGGGAAGGGTGGGGCAGCCCCTCTCCCCCGAGGCACACACTGGCCTCAGATCAAAGTGCCTGGTGGTGCCGGGAGCTCACCCCCAGGGCAACAATGCCTGGTTTGTTCTTTGTTTGTAGCACTGCTGTCAATACCATACGGGGTGAGGAACCCAAAACAGAACCCCATCTCAAATCGAAAAGCACCCAGCCCGCGCAACGGCACCGCCCCGCAGTCCCTGCCTATCCCAGAGGGGACCTGAGGGCTGATAAAACAGGGACACCAGCCCTGCTCCCGTTTTGGGATTTATCTCCTGAGGAGTGGAGGGGCCTCCAGGTCTGACAAACTCATTCAGGGTCACAACAAACCTGGGAGGCAGAGGGAAGGCACCTATGTTATCTCACTTGGAGGGAGGGAGGGGCAGATCCAGCTGCAGGCTGTCACCTGCACGATTCATGCCCCCTGACTCTGGGGCAGTTGGGGGTGTTCTTCCCCAGTCCGAGAGGCCTACGACACTGGCCCATGCTGCTGGTACTCGTAGGCCCATGCTGCTGGTACAAGAAGGTAGAGTTACAGCTAATCAAGCCTGAGATCAGGTCTCACGGCCAAGGGGCAGATGATTATACATCTTGTTTTAAAAACCACCTTTGTTACAGACTTACTTTTAAAAGCTTAGCCTTGGGAATGTTTGTTTTTGATGAGCTCAGCTACAGGAAGGCAGATCCCCAGAGGAGGAGATCCACCACCAAGGGCAATTTCTCTCAAACCCTGGCGCTGGAGGGAAGGGACAGGAAGCGGAGGTGTCAGCTTCCTGAAAAACTTTCTACTTCTAGCTTAGACTCTTCCTGGAATAGAGGCTTTTCTCTCAATTTAGAACTGCCCATCTCTCATCACCGCTATGACCTTTCCCAGTCCCGTCCCTAGGGTCTGGGGCAAGCATTCAAGATCCCCACCCTCGTGAGTTTCTACGATGGTTCATACAAGCCGGCGGCGCCCGTGAAATGAGGGAAGCACTGACTCGGGGAAGGACTTGGGCTCACCCCAAACTCTCACTCACACAAGGGATTTTGTGGTGTAAGTCATCAAACACCACCCTGGGAAGATTCCCGTGGAATATGAGTTTATACAAAAGGGAGTGAGAGGAGGAAGGAAGGAAAGAAAGAGCAAGGGAAGAGCGAAAGTCTGTGTAGCCTTTTCAAGTGTGTTTATCTTTGTGTTTTACAAAGACGCCTCCTCACTCAGCATCTGTGCACTTGAAGTTCAAGGGTTCTATCTGATCTTTGTAGTTCAAAAGGATATAAGGGTGGGAACTACCACGACTTTTGAACAGTTTCAGTTTCTTAATGAGAAGCCCTGGAGAAACTTAGGAAGCGTAAGGTTCTGCCCAGTATTTTGAACTCTGACCTTCGTGTCCCTTCGATAATCGTTCGTAGACATTGCTTGAAAACTTCTTCAAATGGGCTTGTCAGTAGACAGCTCTGCAAGAAAAGAGGAGACAGGTTTACAGGGGAGACGTTTGGCATTTATTCACTCGTTGAGCGCTTGTCAGATGACCCTGGGGGCCAGCCCCTGAGCGAGGAGCTGAAGGAGTCACAGTGGCCTCTGTGCTCCAGGAGCTGAGTCTAGCTGGGGGCAGGAAGGAGGCGGCGGAGAATCAGTCCTCCTGAAAGTGAGCCGAGGGGACAACTAGGAGGAAAAGCGTTTTGAAATCTTTTCTGTGGCAGGTAAAACCTCCTGAGACAAAGGGAAGAAATGTCCTCAGAAGGGTCATTTGTGTTTTAAGTTCAAAGGATGGCAAGATGATGTGGGTCATGGAGCTGAGGGTAGCAGTCAGGAAGGTACTTTCACAGGCGCACCTCCGGGACCCGCGGGCACCTGCCTCAGCACCAAGGGTCGGTCGCACACCAGGAGGACCGGGACTCGGATATCTGGATCCCCCTCCCCCAGCTTCCAAACAGCTCTGTATTCTGGTGAAATGAAGCCCTTAAATTCAGTACCTTTATTAAAAATGCCCTGTGATAATGCTTTCCTGATCAGCCACACGGATTCATTTAGGTTGTTACAGATGCAGGGTAAACTCAAAGAGACGAAAGTAACAGTGGGGGCTTGACTGAATGTGAGTATCCGGTATCTCCCCCTCCCAACCCCAGTCACTTACCTCTACCTGTTCATGCTTGGCATCCAGGAAAGGTCCAAACTGCAGATAAGCCCGCGGGGGAGAAACAAAGGTACCGAAAGAACAAATCAGAACCACACGTGTGTGTGAGTGCCCTCACATAGCCTCTCCTAGCAGTTGTCTGTCCAGGGTCCATCGTCCCTCCAAGGCCACCTGTACAGCCTGGGCCAGGCAGCAGCTGGGGCAGGGGCGCCCAGCTAGTATCACAGGCAGAAGGACCTGACGCCTGGATGCTAGCTGTTTTGCCTCCTACAATACCAGGCTTTTTCCTTTCTCAACCCAGCAAGGGAAATCTACCTCCATGCAGTTGTATTGTGAGTTTTCAGAAGAGGTGAGTTCACAAACTGGAGTAATGAGGCAGAGGTGGGAATACTGTAAAGTCAATGCAGGGTGGCAAAACAGCTTGGGCTTTTGGATTAATTCCACACACACCTCACCTCGCCAAAGATGTAGGCTGAGCACTAAAAAATATTTTTAAGAAGGAGGAGAGTCCCACACTCGCCCTAAAAATTTAGAACCTCATCAGACCTCTTTCTAAGACCAACCCCCCAGTTTTCCCATTGGTGCCTCCCCGGGTGAAGCTGTCCCAGGAGGGCCTCCTACCAGGATGCAGACGTCGGGCTGGTCACGGTTGATGATGGTGATCAGGTCGAGCAGGGGGTCAAATGTGATGCTGTCAGATGTGGTGTATGGCCCACAGGCCACCAGGACCATGATTTGCTCAGAATCTAAGAAAGAAAAGATCGTTAAGATGCGGATGAGAGGATGCTGGGATGGTGGGAGAAAGGACAGTTAGGGAAAGATGCCACGGGACTCAATTCACTGAGAGTCTCCTTACGTGTGCAACTCCAGGAATCCGGGAGGAGCAAGACCTCATCCTGCCCTCAAAGAACCCTCCATTGCTGGCAGAGACAGGTAAGTATGCAAACGACTAGAACTCGATATTTACCAGCAGTGCACGAGTCATGGTAGGGAAGTGGGCGTCTGGAGAGACTTGATCAAAGTGCCATTTGCTTACATGGTTTTCCTCCCAACATTTACTTTGGGGCGGGGGTGGGTTGGGGGTGTGGCAAAATACATATCACACAAAACTTACCATCTTAACCTTTTTTTTTGGCTGCGCTGAGAGGCTTGCGGGATCTTAGTTCCCCAGCCAGGGATCGAACCCATGCCCTTGACAGTGAAAGAGCGGATCCTAACCACTGGACTTCCAGGGGATTCCCTCTGATCTTAAGTAAACATTTCAGTGGTATTAAGTAAATTCATAATGGTGTGTAGTTACCACCACCACCCCTCTCCACAACTCTATCTCGTAAAACCAAAACTCTGTTCCCGTTCAACACCAACTCCTGCTCCCCCGGCCCCCACCCTCCCACTGTCTGTCTCTATGATTCTGACGACTCTAGGAACCTCGTCTGAGGGGAATCCTGTGGTATTTGCCTTTTTGTGACTTTGCTTACACTTGTAAGTAGGGTGTGCCGGAAGCCAGGGCAAGGCAGGGGCCCGGATGGCCCTGAGATTTGAGTGCTTGGTGTGAGGGACCATCTGCTGGTGAGTGCAGCTGGAGAATCTGGTACCTCGAGGAGTCCACAATGACAGGCTGGGGTGCAAGGCTTGGGACGGGAGACTCTTGTGTGATGGGGTGCAGGGCCATTGTTTTGGGGCACCCTTTTCCTCACAGCGTCTGCTTTCCTTGTGGAGAATCAGCCTCGTCCTCCATAAGCGCCCCCCTCCACCAGGGGGGGCTGTAAATTAGATGCACCGTCCTCCCCTAGCCAAGGAGCAGGTATGGGACCCAGCTTAAGCCATTCACACTCTCCTCTGGATTCTGGAATCTCAAGGTGAGCTACCCAAGGACAGAAAAAGATTGGCACTGACCCACCCCAGCAGAGGTGCCTGGAAGAGACAGCGGGGGACTCCCTGCTACCTGGACACCTAGAGTTACTAAGCCCTAATCCGGGTTGTAAGCCTGTTCCAGCCACCTGTCCAGTCTGTGAGCTATCTGGATTTCCCCTAACAAATTCTCTTTTTTTTAAGTTAGTCTGAACCTGGTTCTGTAGCTTACAACAACAAAACCCAAAGATCCCTGACCCCCTTTTTTTTTCTCTTTTTTTAATTAATTAATTTTATTTTTGACTACTTTGGGTCTTTGTTGGCCACGCGTGCGGGTCTTCTCTAGTTGCGGCGAGCGGGGGCTACTCTTCATTGCGGTGCGTGGGCTTCTCATTGCGGTGGCTTCTCTTGTTGCAGAGCACAGGCTCTAGGTGCACAGGCTTCAGTAGTTGTGGCGCATGGGCTCCAGAGTGCAGGCTCAGTAGTTGTGGCGCATGGGCTTAGTTGCTCCACGGCATGTGGGATCTTCCCGGACCAGGGCTCAAACCCGTGTCCCCTTCATCGGCAGGTGGATTCTTAACCACTGAGCCACCGGGGAAGCCCCCTTGACCTCTTAACAGGCAGTTTCATTAGTTTCCTATGGCTGCTGTAACAAATTACCACAAGCTTCGTGGCTTAAAACAATACACATTTATCATCTTACAGTCCTAGAGGTCGGAAGTCCTAAAATCAAGGGGTGGGCAGGGCTGCATTCCTTCTGGAGGCTCTGAGGGGAATCTGTTTTCTTGCCCTTTCCAGCTTCCAGAGGCCAGCTTCCAGAGGCCGCCTGCCTGCCAATGCACACGGCCCCTCCCCCACCTTCGAAGCCAGCAGCCTAACATTTCTAATCTTTGTGACTCTCACCCTCCTGCCCTCCCTTATCAGGACCCCTGTGATTACACTGAGCTCACCTAGACAATCCCCATCTCGAGCCTTAACTCAGTCACACCTGCAAAGTCCCTTTTGCCATATAAAGTAATACGTTCAGGAATATATTCCAGGAATGAGGACCATTATTCACCTACCAGAGTGGCAACAACTCAACTGAGACAGAGAATTCAGGGGGAAGCGTAACACTCGCCACACCCAGCAGTGCCGTGCTGCTGCGGGGGACAAAGCTAATGGTTCTGAGGAGCCCACAGGAGACGTCAATCCCAGGTAAACGGTGAGTGCCAGGAGGGCCAGGCTCACGTCCTATTCTGTGTGTCCACACCCAGGGTGCTGTGAGCCCAGACCCTGCTCACAAACTATCTGTCAACAACCTACTCAACTGCTTCCAAAGGCTTCCCTGGCACAGCTCAGGCTCTGGGCATTTCAGCCCTGTCTGTTTTCTTCGTTACCTAAAGTCGATCCAGTACCAGCACTCTTGCTTCCATAAACGCTTATTTTCTGAGAGAATGTGCAATGTCATAAAGTCCTAGGTTTCGTTCCTGATTCCAGGCTGCCACTAAGAGTGACCTCACACGATATTAACGTGGAGGGGTGTTGACAATGTGCTGGTGTCAGCCACCTCCCCGCTGATCTTCAGCAGTCTTCTGCTTTGCTTACAGAGATGCTTGGAATTGTTATGAACAAAGTTTATTAAAATGTTCGTCTTTTCCCATCTAGGTTAGTGACCAAATAACTCTAGGCTTTCTGAGAAATTTGTCTAATTTTTAAATACATTTTTTATTTTGGAATAACTTTAGAATTGTAGAAAAGTTCCAAACATAGTCCAGAGTTCCCATATGTACACCTTTCACCCAGCATCCGCTAATGTTAATGCTAGCATCTTATATAACTATGGTACATTTGTTGAAACTAAGGAATTAATGCTGGTATATTACTGCTAACTCCTGACTTTATTTAAATGTCACTAGTTTTCCCATTAATGTCCCCTTTCTCTTCCAGGATCTAGCCCAGGATATCACATGGCATTTACAGAAATTCTTTTAAAAATGGCTGCTCTTTAAAAAATTTTTTTAAATTTAAATAAATAGCTGCTCTTTTCCCTTTTCAAAGCTACCTTCAAATACCTGTTAAACATTAGTCTTTAAACGACAGGCCTTGTGGAGTCAGAGCACAGGCGATAACACTGACAAAGCCATGTAGGCTCAGACTCCTGGCCTTCCACAAAGGGCCAGTGAACCCACCAATTCACAGTCGCCCTTGGAGCTCCGGCATGGTGCTCTCAAACAGCTTGTGTAGCTTCCCTGGGGCCTGAGGAACTGCACTCCTGTACCCTTGTTCACCACCCTCCACCCGCACTGTTAGCAAAATAATGTTTGAAGCAAAGTTTACCTCCATCCTCTTCAGTGGGCTGATGGAACGGAAGTGGCACGCCCTTCAAACAGGAGAGAAGCTACGGTGAGGTTTTGCCCCCGGCACTGTCTTTGGTCAGGAATGCGTTGAGCACTGAATGGTGGTGTGTTTGCGGGTGTCTTGCCCCTTGGAACTAAAAGCCCACAGAGTTGATGGTCCTGCCATTTTTCTTTACTGAGTGGCAAAGAAACCTGGGTAGCACAAGGTCATGGCTAAACTCATAAAACACCCAGCAAAAAGCAGGAGCAAAACCAGGTGCCTGTAGGATCAGGGCCCTGCTAGGCGAGGATGGGAGAGTAGGGTCCTGCTACTTCTCCTCGCATCCTCTGGAAATCTGTGGAGGATTGTTGCTAGAGCAGGGACTGCTAAGCTACGGGCTATGGGGCAAATCTGGCTACCACCTGTTTTTGTAAGTAAACTTTTACTAGCACACAGCACACTCGTTGGTTTACGGGTTGCCTATGGCTGCCTTTGTGCTACGATGGCAGAGCTGACATTGTGACAGAGACCATACGGCCTGCAAGAGCCTGAAATATTTACTGTCTGGCCCTTTAGGGGAACAGTTTGCGAGGCCCTGACCTAGAGGTAAGTCCCACTCTATAGACAGAGAATTGAGAAGCAAATAACTGGGCCCTTACAAAGGACGGGCTCTAGGACAGACAGAACCGCATACACTATGCCTGCAGCAAACCGGGGGGGAGTGGGGGGACACCGGTACCTCGTAGAGTCTGGTGGCAACAAGTTTTCTACCAGTGGTGTTGATTCCTTCCATAACCACAACCTGAAAGACAGGCAGCAGACAGGCTTGCATCACAGGGGAGATGAACAGGAGGTCTGGAATAAGTTATACTCTGATAAGAGTTAAAAGTATTGTCCAGGACTTCCCTGGTGGCGCAGTGGTTAAGAATCCGCCTGCCAATGCAGGGGACACGGGTTCGAGCCCTGGTCCGGGAGGACCCCACATGCCGCGGAGCAACTAAGCCCATGCGCCACAACTACTGAGCCTGTGCTCTAGAGCCCGCAAGCCAAAACTACTGAGCCCGCGCACCGCAACTACTGAGACCGCGTGCCGCAACTACTGAAGACCGTGCGCCTAGAGCCCATGCTCCGCAGCAAGAGAAGCCACCGCAATGAGAAGCCCGCACACCACAAGGAAGAGTAGCCCCTGCTCGCCGCAACTAGAGAAAGCCCACACGCAGCAACGAAGACCCAACGTAGCCAGAAAAAAAAGAAGTATTGTCCAGCTACTCTCATTCTGTGATTGTAAACTTGGGGGTATTTAATCAAGGGGGTTACGTTGGCATAATAATAATTGTACTTTACACGGGTGACCTCATTTTACCTCTCCTGTGAGGTAGGAATTATCATCCCCATTTCACAGGCAAGGACACTCTGGTTTTGAGAGGTTAGTAACACCTCTGTAATCACCCGCCTTGTGGGGTGGAACTGGGGTTTGAACCTGGCAGCAGATCCCAGAGCCAAGGTCCGAGCATATGGGGGAAGGTTGAAATCCCTACACTGGCGTCCCCTCTTGGGCCTGAGCTCCAGCTACACCTCACGGCATCAGACGTCAAAAGTGAGGGGCAGCTAGCCAGTGACGAAACGCTCACTCTTGGAGCCACAGCCCTCTACGCACACTACGGAGCAAACAAGCATGCCCGTGCCCAGTGGGAGACGCCCCTGATCTCACCTGTCCAGGAAACAGAGAATACTCTTTGAGCTCAGATAGATCCACTGGAATCTGAGCGCCTGAGGAATGCTCCCGATCTCCCTCAAGAATCACCGACTTGTGGTTCAGCTTCCCGTTGCTGTCACAGCCAATCTGGCCCAGCAGGGTGACGGGCTCCTGCCGAAGGTACACATAAGAATGACAGTCTTTGGGACAGGAGTTCAAAATCTGGTCAATGTAATGAAGAGCGAAACAGACCTTTCAAAACAACAGCACACATTTTTTTTTGTCGGGGCATCATTTTGAGCCTGAGGTGACCACAAACATCATCACTGGCTCCTTGGGGTGGAAGGACCCTTAAAAGGCATCTAGTCTGCCCACCACCTAATGCTTGAGCCCCTCTAAGTGGCTGCCTGAGCCAGAGCATCTCTAGTTAAGGGGAACTTGCCCCCTTGCCAGCCCCAGCAGCCCATGCACCGCATCCCTGGATAACCGTTAACAAAAGCTCTCATTTACTGAGCTCACTAAACACCAGGCACCGTTCTAAAGGCTTATGTGTATTAACTCATTTAATCCTCACAACAACCGGAGGTGGATGCTATTACTGCATCCATATTATAGATGAAAAAACCAGTAACAGAAAGGTTAGATAATTTAGTCAAGGTCAAACAGTGGAAGAAGCCTGGGTTTGAAGCCCAGAAGTTCGGCTCCAGGGCCATATCCTGAACCACACACCAGAGTGCCTCTTAACAGGAAGTTCTTCGTTAAACTGAGCTGAAATTTCTCTCTCTCTGGCTTCCTCTATCCTGTTCCCACTCCCGGGGGCAAACTGAGGAAGTCTAATCTTTCCCCACGAGATCGTACATCCCAGCCTCCCCTCCACTACTTCCTCCCAAATTCCCCCAAAACTTCCTTATATGACATGGTTTTGCCTATCTTCCCCAACTGGCCATTCTTCTCTGAATGCAAACACATGACAGAGGTACCATAAAGAATCTTTGAGAACACATCTCCCCTTAAAGTACGTTCTAGAGAGAAAGCACTGGTGCACGTGCCAGATTAAACTATGACATAAAGACACGATTGGCAACACTTGGTCCCTAATGACAGAGAAGGGGAGAGACCGTGAGTCACCGTTTCTGGAGATCCTCACCTTGCTGCTGTCTTCATATCCTGATACTTGAATGCTTGAATCCCTCAATCTCGGTTTACATGCAAGACTCTAATCCAAGTGCAAAGGAAATGACTTTCTCTGGTCACAAAACCAGAGAGCACTTATAACCCATTTTACCAAATCCATCCCAGATAGAAGTTCTAACTAGAAGGTAGACGGTTAGTGAAAAGGAAGCAGGAGGCTGCTTTTTCATCGATTTAAAAGAACAACATCATTCAGGAAAGATTATTAGAATAACTCTTACTTGTGCTGTGACTAGAACAGGAGTAAAAGCCTCAATCTTGTAATGCTCCTTGAGCTCACTGCCAAGTTCTTCTATCTTACAGGTCAGAACTGAAATCCCAGAGGGCAGAAAGTGTGTTTAAGACATTTCACTTGCCGAGAAGAGAAAACATAGCACCTTGTAAAACATTAAAGTCAGTCATTTTACAGAAGCAGGAAGGGTGCCTAGGACACCAGCCAGTTTGTAACTTTCTGAAGGCCGAGCCAATTTCCCGATATTGGGCTGCTGAACCCGGCCTGCCACTTGGCCACAGGGGGTCACGCAGCACACTCCCAGAGTCAGTCCGGCTCCCACCCTAGCCTTCCTCTCACTCAGGTCGTCAGGGAGGTTTAGGGGAAGCCAAGCCCAACCTGGAAAGCCTTCCATTCTTCACAAGGAAGAAGCCATAAATGTCTTTGCTTCCTTTAACACTTTAATTGGCTTTCTGTACACAGTTCAAGTGGTTGTTACTGGGAAACGGTTATGTGCTTTCTCTTTAGCAAAGTGATGTGATTTGGGAGAATTATTGAGAGTTATCATCTCATATCCTTTTACTAATAGGGGCACCTGGAGGACATCTATCAAAGGCAACCTTGAAACTTGTTCTACCAGCCTAGCTGAAGCTTTGTTACTGACTCAAGACCCTTCCGGGTGGTTTTATATCCTCCAGAATTTCAAAGAGAAAAACAATTACCTTCTCGAATGTCTGGGAGCTTCTGAAACATGGATTTGTAGCTCCCGGTTAGTGGCTCTGGATACCCCAAGACCTTCACGCTGATGTTACTGGCTCCTTCTCTCCCGGACCAAGACATCACCTGTGCTGAGCCAAAGGAGGTAACCACTTCTCCTCGGTTACTTCTCGAGCTGTATTTCTGAGAGGGAGTAGCACTAATTGGAAGCAAAAGACATTAGTGTTAGTGTGTTCATACCTAAGAGGAGAGAGGAATAGGATGAGGTTACCTTTTGAAAATGGAGATTTGGAGGAACGTCAGGCTGGCCTCACATTTTATAAATCTAATCAGCTTAATGGGGTTGGACATTCTGGACCTTTAAGGAATTTCAGGAATGAGGGGGTTGAGGAATACCAAACGTGTTCAGAGGAGTTTAGATGCAAGGACACATTTTAAAAGGTCTTCTCCTGGCTTAAAACTAAACAAAGTAAAACAAAACCCAAACTCTGAATTGATTAAAAAGCAAGTTCCGAGTACTATTTTCTTCTTAGGAATTTTCAGCATTTGTTAGAGCATCATCAGAGCCTGGAACTGTGGATAAGCCAAAAGTTGCTGTGCAAACACCTAAGACCTCACGACATAGTTCAAGGTAGAAACAGCAATGAAATGAAGTTAAATGAAATGAATCAGCTTTCCCCAGTGTCTCTGCAGGTGGACGCATAATGAGTTCTGTCAGCTGGTGAACAAACACTCCCATTCTCCGAGTCTCAACGGACAAGTTCTCGTATTTCCACTCACTGACTGATAAATTCCACCTCCAAGGACACACGGGTATTGCTGATCTGCTTAGAGGACAGCGAGGTCTTCTAACCCTTTGGTCATGAACACAGCGTAGAGAGAGGTCCAATTAAAACAGGCTTCATTTAATGTTCCGACACTCTGCAGGAACAAGTTCTATGGGGGCACCGTTGCAATGGGTGCCACCAGTGCCTCCTTTCCAGGGAGGCCACAGAAAGCGAGCTTGATTAATTACCTCTATCTCCAATGCTGCCTCTACCTGAATAATTTAGAAGTTACTTTCATAAATTACAAAGCCAGTTTCTAACGTCAGCTTCATTGGCGTGCGTTAAAAAATGACTAGGCAGCACGCTGCCGACTGCTCCGAGCTCCTCCCTGTGAAGCTCCATGGGGTGGGCGTTACAGCCGGCCCTTTAATGCAGGGAGTCGCTCACAGGGGGTCAGCTGTAGACAGATCTACGAGTTGCAAAGCCTTGCTTGTTGAGAGGATAGAACTGCTGTCATGGTGCCAGCACCTATGAGAACCATCTCTGTACACCACACCAACCATCTCTGTGCTTCCAAAGATGCCCTTCCAAGTCTGGAAAGCTCACTGTGGAAGCCAGTTTGAGAACTCCCGAAAGCAGGAGTAGACCACACTGAAGTCAAATGGTCCCTCAGAATCCAACCACCGTTCAGCTTGAATGACGGCTATCATCTCCTTTCTTTTTTTTCTTTTTTTAATATTTTTTGGCCATGGCGCGTGGCTTGCGGGATCTTAGTTCCCCGACCAGGGATTGAACCCAGGACCACGGCAGTGAAAGCACCGAGTCCTAACCCCTGGACCGCCAGGGAATTCCCTATCATCTCCTTTCTAATGTGACAGGGCTAGAAAGTCTTAAGCTCTGCTCCGTCTAGAAGAAGTGACTCCTAGCAGCCAAGTGTTTCCCTAACTGGTTAACATTACTGTTCCTTTGCCTCATCCTGACGTGGCAGCGCCTAGAAACCTTTCTTCTCCTCAGGAGAGCTCTCATCTATGGAATTCTCTCACATAAGACATGTCATTTATGGATTTCCAAAAGTCACATGTGATCTTTGTGGATTTATGTGCAGAGGTGGCAGCAGGGATAAAATACCAATTAAGTTGGTATAGATTCACAGTGACAAGAAAACTCTCAGAAACTAGTTGTAACCCGAGTGAGGGACAAAGAACAGGTTACGCAACATTATGAACAAAGATACGTGCTTTTCTTTTTTAAAAATAAATACTTCAGATAAAAAAAAAAAACCCAACAACACACGAACTAACAGAAGCAGGTGGAAACCTATTTGCCTCTACTGGCAAGACTCAAAGGCCTCCCAAGTTCTGAATAGACAGGTTGTTTTCAGTAGAAGATATCAGTTCCTGATCTAGGAAATGAGCCCCAGAAAAGCGGGTGGAAAGTGAGTTCCCTTAATTACCGTAAGAAACAGTAATTTTCCACACAGGACAAGAGAGCAGGGAGGGCAGAGAGCCATAGGCTTTCCAGCCAGCTCACTGCAGAGGTAACAGTCCACTCATATTCATTAAGTCATGCTGTAGTGTCAGCCGCCACTAGATAACCAGAGAAAGGGAAGGGCAGGCCTGCTGTTGGGCAGCTGAATTAATTATGAGGCATACCTTGGAGAGAAACTTGATGGTGACAGGAGCTGATGGGGGCTTCGAGTAGACACACTCCTTTTTGTGAGGGGGGTTTCCGGAGTGGTGATAGCTCGCTTCTGAGAACCCTAGAAACAAAAGAGGAAACGGGCCCAGTCACTCTAGATCCAGGCTGCTAATTAAGTGTACAGTTCCTTAGGAAGAAAGGGAGAACGGTGCCCGAATGAAGGGCACAGATAGGATAGGGTTGGTTTTCTTCTTAAGGCCCCATTTTCCAAGTATAATCTCAGAGAGAAATCCTCGTCAACTGTAACCCAGTATTCATCAGTATCATGTCTCCATTTGGGAGGCAATTATGAAACAAACGCCAACATTCCCCAAAAAGGATTGCCAAGCAGGCGATCTGTCCTCTCAAATCACTCACGCGTTCACTTTCCTTCCCCACCTCTCTTTGCTTTACAACAGCTGTGAGTTTTGCTATGCATACGGTTCTGACCTGCGTGGACACATTTTCCTGACAAGGGATGGGACCATGTTACTATTTATTTTGGCAAAGTCTACCACGTATTTTCAAAATTAAAGAAGGGAGTGACTCCAGGCAGATAACATGAGTGAGCTCATACTTGGAGAGGATTTAGCAAATGCCTCACTGATGGTCACTTCTGTTTTCTGGGTTTTGCTCATCAAGAATCCAGAGATGCCCAGAGCAGAGGGTGAAACCCCCAAATCCCGAGATCCATTGCTCCCCAGAGTCTGGGACGACCAACTGTGGCTGAGGAATGACAAAATCCTTGCCTGGACAGCAACCAGGCGGCCAGCTAGTCTGCAGACATTCCCCTATCCTTGGGCTCCTCCTGGCTGCAGGTTTAAGTTATGCCACCAAAGCTGCCTACAGGGGTGACGACGAACAGATGGGAGAGAAAGGATTCAAAACCACCATTAAGGAGCTGGAATGGAAACTAGATTTTAAAAAGACCCTTATGCTACCAGCCTTATACAAGAGCCATTTAAAAATATTCCTTCCTAGGGCTTCCCAGGTGGCGCAGTGGTTGGGAGTCCGCCTGCCGATGCAGGGGACATGGGTTCGTGCCCCGGTCCGGGAGAATCCCACATGCCGCGGAGCGGCTGGGCCCGTGAGCCATGGCCGCTGGGCCTGCACGTCTGGAGCCTGTGCTCCGCAACGGGAGAGGCCGCAACAGTGAGAGGTGTGCCGCAAAAAAATAAAGAAATAAAAAATAAAAATATTCTTTCCTAGTATTTCAATATTTTTCCAATTAAAAAAATCCTAATAGTTGTAATCTTATTTTGAATATGAACCTTCACTTAAGTAATACATACACTGAATTTTTTGCTCTATATTAATTATGAGCATTTTCCCACATTGTCACAATCTTCATCCTTTTTAGTAGCTGTGTTGATTGAACTGATATACAATAATTTACTTAACTACCCCTCTATTTCTGGGTGCATTTGTAATTTCTGGTGACTATAAATAATGCTGAAATGCCCATTTTCACACACATCGCTTTTCCTAGAATTTGGATTTTTTTTTTTTTTTTTTGGTACGGGGGCCTCTCACTGTTGTGGCCTCTCCTGTTGCGGAGCACAGGCTCTGGACGCGCAGGCTCAACAGCCATGGTTCACGGGCCTAGCCGCTCCGCAGCATGTGGGATCTTCCCGGGCCGGGGCACGAACCCGTGTCCCCTGCATCGGCACGTGGACTCCCAACCACTGCACCACCAGGGAAGCCCTGGATTATTTTTTTAGGGGAGACTCTTACTAGGGACGATTGTTGGGCCATAGGATGGTAAAGATTTTATGGTTTTGATATATTTTCTCAAACTATTTCCCCCAAAGACCCTTCTAATATACAGTGGGCTACAGAACTCTAGGTCTCCCAGGACATGGACAGAGGATGGGACTCTGGGAGAGAGCAGAGCCTCGCGGCTCTCATCCTCAGACCTTGCGGTGAAACCTGATTGTGTCAGCAAACCAGCTCCAGCTACGCTCCTTGGGGGTGCGCTCACTCTAACCAAGCTCAGGATACTCACTGCTAACACTACGTGCCAGTTCATTCACCTGTAATGAGAAATACCGAGGGACCAGTCTCATATCCTGGGGTGAGCATATCCTCACACCACACAGGAGCCCAAATTGTAGCCAAGGATGCCAGCTTATTCACTTATTAGAATCATAATGCCGACATCATGGGAACTTCAAATCCTCAGGCGAACGCATCTCTCCCTGGCAGGAAGGACATGTGGAGAGCCAAGATTATGGTGAGCATGGGAGCAAAAGTGTAGCTGTCAATTGCACAAGCCAAATATTTAATGGTGACAAGCTAAGACCACTGACATATTCACCTCTGTAACAGGGGCGCCCCTGCCCCTAAGATCTGACACTGGCACTGTTTGGGTGGAAAAGGCCAAGGCTTGGCTCTGACTCTGTCATCATGCTGCCACTGATGCCTGACAGTCTCTGTGTGATGGGCACTGTTCTAAGCATTTTTCCTGTTTCTAGCCCAGCCCCATTCTGCCTCTCCTCCGAGCTTCAGACACATATTTCAAATTCTTTGCTCATTTCAATCCAACTCTCTCAGCTCTGATTCCATGGTCACAAATTTTAATCTGTGATTGAGCCTCTTAGGTACTTTTGTAGCAGGAATGGGGTGTCCTCGATATGGTATTTCAGCCATCAGAAGGGTGTATACGTCAACAGTAAATTAAGTAAATTGGCATCTGACTTATGCATCAGTCTACTGAGAGCTGAATTACCCTGAGTCAGTCCTGCAGAACACTGTGAACATTTTCGCTTTCTTGCTCTGTACAGGCACACCTAAACTATACACCTTCTTTCTTACAATGTAATTTACTTTGAAAGATTAAGGCTTACTCTCTGGTTAAGGATTTCCACAAATGTATTTTCTATAAAGAGTAACTACTATTGATATTACTGAATACATTGCTTTGGGCTTGGCGCTTTACACATTCATTTAATTTTCAAGCCCTCTGAGATAGGAGATATTATCGGCACTGGCTGCCAGCTTCTTGAGGGCAGAGCACACCCAAACCTGTTTCATTCACCAGTTCACCCAGTGCCTGGCATATAGTAGCTGCTCAATAAGTGAATGAATGGATCCTGATTTTAAAGGAAAGGAAAAGGCAGCTCAGAGAGATAAAAGCAACTCACTCAAGGTCACCGAGGTCTCTGACTCAGGCATGGAGGGCAATGCTTTTCCACTGCCCTACTCCACCTCTCACACTGGGGTCCAACACCCGAGTCGGATCATTCAGTTACAGTCCACTTGATACAAAACTAGGCAACCATTAAAAAAGAGTAATTATGGAGAAGTTGCATTTATAAAAATTTTATGATATGATAACTGAAGAAAGCAGGACAACCATGTGTCCACAAGGACTGCCATCATGCAAAAACATCTATGCATGTGATCAGAAAGGAAGATGCGTAAGTGGAAGTAGAGCGGGAAACTGTATGAGTGGTGAATTTTCCCCCTTAGAACTTCAAACGCTGTGCTGATATTTTTAGACTAAAGAAAAAAATGCTACGTGTAGAATGCGATTTCCAAACATGGCACACGCACCTTAGAGGGTGTGGTGTAGGCATTCAAGAGGGTCTCCTCTTCCTCCTCCACTTCAATTCTAAGAACACTGGTTAAGAGAAACAATAGACTTCCACCCAAAATCGAAGGCAAGGGTTGCTCAAATAAGAAATCTGAGTATTAGTTACATTTGTTGCCTGTTTCTAAAATTATACATGCAACAGATAACAATAATGCAATGGTAACAATAATGATAGATCAATGATGAAATACAATGTGTGGTTTGATGCAAAGGCCTTGAGCAGAAAAGGATACAGCTCTTGTATGGAAACGATGTCTCTGGCTCCCGCATGCCCACTGTCCTTGGAGGCACCGAGCCTGGCTTTGGACAATCTTTTGCTCAGAAACTGAGGAAGAAAAGATAATGAATATATTATTCCATAGTCAAGTAATAGAGGAGGCGTTCCCCACAGCCATGAGGTAATAATGGGCATTTGAAACATAATCAAAGATATAAAATTCCTCAAAGGAAGAATGCAGAAGATGCATGATAGACCAAAAAATTAAAGACTTCACCTGTGACTGTTTCTCTACAACACATAACAGTTCTAATATTAACACCAATTATTTGTTGAAGACACAGTTTTAGGTGATTTACGTCCATTCTCATTTCATTCAATAACCATAAAAAGTACAGATCAAGAGAACCACTGAGAGGAGAGGAAACTGAGGCTCGGAGCCATTAGGTTAGTTGGTCCAAGCTCACACTGGGACTGAAATCCAGGCCCGACTCCAAAGCCCACACTCTTCTCAATACAGCGCACTGTCTCCCAACTGAGTAGACACGGAGAGTTACGTTATCAGTTTGCCTACAGTTTGTTCTTTTTTCTTCTCTTTTCCTTTTTTTTTAGTTTGTTCTTACCTCGTGCTCAAAAGAGTTTAGGGTCTCTGAGGTGAGGCAGTCTTTACGTGTGCTGGTGCAGAAGGCTATAAGCTCGCCAGCCATTCCCTCCTCATTCTGTCCATACAGAACACACAGCTCTATCACTGCAGGGGGAAATTGGACACGTAAGAACTTAGTTCATTGCTTGCAGCTTTCATCTTGAAAAGTGAAAATAATCCTCTACTTAAATTCAATCAAAATTTATTCAGCACCTACTAGGGACAGGCACTGTTCGAGGCCCAAGGACACAGCAGTGAATAAAAAGAGACGCACCCTTGTCCTTACGCAGCTCACTATGGAGAGGAGACAGAAAACAAATAAGTAGGGCTTCCCTGGTGGCTCAGTTGTTGGGAATCTGCCTGCCAATGCAGGGGACATGAGTTCGAGCCCTGGTCTGGGAAGATCCCACATGCCATGGAGCAACTAAGCCCGTGTGCCACAACTACTGAGCCTGTGTGCCACAACTACTGAGCCCGTGTGCCACAACTACTGAGCCTGCACTCTAGAACCCGTGCGCCACAACTACTGAGCCCACATGCCAGAACTACTGAAGCCCGCGTGCCTAGAGCCCCTGCTCCTCAACAAGAGAAGCCACCGCAATGAGAAGCCCGTGCACCACTAGAGAAAGCCCGCATTCAGCAACAAAGACCCAATGCAGCCAAAAATAAATAAATAAATTAAAAAAAAATAAAACAAATAAGTAAAAGACGTACATTAGACAATTAAATGTGCTTTGTAGGAAAATAAAGCTTGGACAGGGATGGGGAGTGGGGGGAGGGGCTGGCAATTAAAAAAAAATTTTTTTCCCTGCGCCACCAGGGAAGCCTTGGGCCGGCAATTTTAAACCCAGTGATTAGGGAAGGCTTCATTGAGGAGGTGACATTTTTTTTTTGCAGTACGCGGGCCTCTCACTGTTGGGGCCTCTCCCATAGCGGAGCACAGGCTCTGGACGCGCAGGCTCAGCGGCCATGGCTCAC
>NW_020173674.1:7075574-7094837 GCF_003031525.2 Neophocaena asiaeorientalis asiaeorientalis
CTGGGAAGATCCCACATGCCATGGAGCAACTAAGCCCGTGTGCCACAACTACTGAGCCTGTGTGCCACAACTACTGAGCCCGTGTGCCACAACTACTGAGCCTGCACTCTAGAACCCGTGCGCCACAACTACTGAGCCCACATGCCAGAACTACTGAAGCCCGCGTGCCTAGAGCCCCTGCTCCTCAACAAGAGAAGCCACCGCAATGAGAAGCCCGTGCACCACTAGAGAAAGCCCGCATTCAGCAACAAAGACCCAATGCAGCCAAAAATAAATAAATAAATTAAAAAAAAATAAAACAAATAAGTAAAAGACGTACATTAGACAATTAAATGTGCTTTGTAGGAAAATAAAGCTTGGACAGGGATGGGGAGTGGGGGGAGGGGCTGGCAATTAAAAAAAAATTTTTTTCCCTGCGCCACCAGGGAAGCCTTGGGCCGGCAATTTTAAACCCAGTGATTAGGGAAGGCTTCATTGAGGAGGTGACATTTTTTTTTTGCAGTACGCGGGCCTCTCACTGTTGGGGCCTCTCCCATAGCGGAGCACAGGCTCTGGACGCGCAGGCTCAGCGGCCATGGCTCACGGGCCCAGCAGCTCCGCGGCATGTGGGGTCCTCCCGGACCGGGGCACGAACACCTGTCCCCTGCATTGGCAGGCAGACTCTCAACCACTGCGCCACCAGGGAAGCCCGAGGAGGGGACATTTGAGTAAGGACTTGAAGGAAGTAAAGGAGCGAGTCAGACAGTGTTGAGGGGAAGAACTTTCAGGCAAAGATCCTGAGGGAGAAGCAAGATCGGTAAGGCCTCTGGGGCTGGGATGCACTGAGGAAGGAGGCGACAGATGAGTTGAAAGGGTGAAGGGGGTGCAGACCGTTGGCCACTGTAATTATTGAGCAAGCCAAGAAATCACCAGAGGGTTTGAACAGAGCAGTAACACGACCTGACTTCCACTCAACAGGGTCACCCTGGCTGCTGTGTTAAGCAGACTGAAGGGGACAAGGGCAGAATCAGGGGGACCAATTAAGAGAACCATGGTAAAGTCCAGGTGAGAGATGATGGTGGCTTGGATCAAGGTGGTGGCAGTGGACGAGGGGGAGAAGTGGTTGGACTCTAGGTGGGAAACACTTTGAAGGTAAAGCCAGTGGGATTTGCTGACTGGATATGGGGTGTGAAGAGAGAAAGGCGTCAAGGATGATGCTGTGGGTTTAGCCTGAGCACCTGGAAGGGGGCAGTTAACTGAGCTGGGGAGGCAGCAAGAGGAACTATGTGGAGAGGAAGCAGGAGCTTAGCTTTAGACACGTGGAGTTTAGATGCCAATCAGACATCCAGCTGGAGACATCTAGGAGGCAGACCAGCCCGCAGATCAGGCAAAAGGTCTGGGCTGAGATATAATTTGGGAGTCACCAGCAAACACGTGAATGTAAACCCAGGAGACCAGGTGAGATCACCAAGGAGCCGAGTGTATCTTGGGGCTCAGGATGCGGGTGAATCCGCAAAGGCTGAGAGGAGGTGACACGCATGGTAGAGAACACCTGGGAGGAGCATCCAAGCAGTTATGAGAAAAAACGTGTTTTAACGGAGGGGACATGATAAATGGCATCAAATGCTGCTATTCATCCAAACGAAGACTGAAAATGCATCCGTGGCTTTAGCCAAGTGAAGGTCGTCGGTGACCTTGAGAGGAGCAATTTCAGTGAAGTGGTGGGGAGGAAAAAGCTGACTGAAATGGGCTCAAAGAGGAAAAATTTGAAGAATAGGTAATCCTGAGGAGGAGGTTTGTTGTAATTGGGAGAAGATAACTGGAGTGGGAAGGCGGGACAATGGAGTATTTAAACGGAGGGGGTCTAAGAGTCACATTCTTAGGCTATTAGGGAAAAAAACCTTATAGAGAGAAAAACGGAAAATAAGGGGAGAATTATTAGAGTGATGTCCTTGAGGAGGAGAAGGAATGGGACTTAGGACTCAAGTGGAGCATGTGGCTTTTGCTAGGAACATGGAGAATTCACTTACTGTAATGGGAGGAGGCAAGGAACATGGCACAGACACGGGTCAGTGGGAAGAAGTAATGGGGGTAGCTTAAAGAAGTTTTCCGATTCCTTCTAATGCTTCTCAGCAAAACAGGAAGTAAGCTCATTGGCTGAGAGTGAGAGTGGGACAGAAGGCTGTTAAAGGCGCGGCAGGTGACGAATAGTCATAGGAGACTCAGGGTGAACAGACCAGGGAAATATGGTATGACTGTCAGGCAATATTAAAGTCCCAGCGAGGTTAGCAATTATGAATTCCAAGTCTAGAATTCCAACAGCACTGCCAATGTAGTCCTAAATGAGATGAAAGCCTTTA
Source organism: Neophocaena asiaeorientalis asiaeorientalis (assembly GCF_003031525.2). NCBI lineage: Eukaryota > Metazoa > Chordata > Mammalia > Artiodactyla > Phocoenidae > Neophocaena > Neophocaena asiaeorientalis. The sequence continues at coordinate 7,077,914 of NW_020173674.1, forward strand.
TAAGTTCTCTTGTTTTGATTTCAGGCTCACCAAATAAATTTCTGACTATGACTGGCTTTCTCATTCAAGTCTCCTGTTAGGAAGAGAATGCCCTGGAGATAAAAACTTGGAGTATTCTGGTCTCTCATAAATTACCATGTTTGCGTCCTGGTTTTATATATTAAAAAAGAAGTTCAATACGCTGATGAGTGATTAAGGCAGGTGCACAATCACCCTGATTCTAAAACTGAGACTGTCCACACCTCCAAAGACTCTGCTTCCAACAACTCCTTACACTGCCCCAGACCCTGACCGATACGATGGGCCAATACAATGCAGCACCGGACTCGGGCACAGGAGACCTGGCTCACAGACCAGCTCAGGCAATTAACTCTCCTTATTTGTTTCTCCACCTGTAAACAGCTGACAAGCTCCTTAAAGTTCCTTCCAAAGCGAAAATTCAATTTTAGGAACCCACCTCAAGGGACTCAGATTTGCACAGACCACCAACAGTTTTGATGAGAAGTGATGGTTCAGCAGAAGTTTAGGTGTAGGCTGGAAAGGGAGGAGCCAGGAATAAAAAGCTACTTTTCAAAACCCCAACATCTCTTGCTTTGTTATTGAGCTTTAAGCATTTTCCGAACTCGGTGAGACTGCGCCGATTTAAAATCGCTCTTCATAGTCTTATTTTTGATTTGGGAATCCACGCAGTACCCTGTGAGCGTTTCACAGTCCTCACATCCCAAATCTCAATACTCAGTTTAACTCATCTCACAAACACGGAGAAGCCCCATCTAGGGGAGGTGAACTTCGGAACCGAGCGGGAGCGTGAACCTGGGCTGGGGTCCAGGGAGGGGTTAAGGGACTCACACTTCTCAACCAGAGCCTCCTCGCATTCTAGGCCGAAGATCTCCAACTCCTCCACCAAGAGCTGGGCGGACACGGCCATGATGACCCAGGAGGAGGGCCGGGGCCGGGCCCACCCAGCTCCGACCTGACGCCAAGAAACCCACAGGCGTGGAGATCGATGAGCAGGACGAGGTCCCTCTGATCCTTTCACCCTCCGAGGGACCGAGACGGAGAGTGACCAAATGGCCCAAGACCTCAGGCCGTCGGAAGGCCCCAGCCGTCAGACACGGAGAAACACGTTTTCTTTTTCTTGAAGCCCCCAAACGCCTGAAGGAAGAGAGCAGAAATCTTGAGAAGTCGTTCTCCTGGGGAGAACGTCCAGCTTCCTAAAAGCCACCACTGAACATCTCAAGGCCGGGATCAGAACAGAGCAGCCCGGAAAAACCCGCCAAATGCTTTGTATGCCGCCCGCATGCGCGAGACCCGGGTTCAACCCCACCCCTTCCCCTCTGCTTCCTGTTCCCAGTTCCCGGACTATACGCGCGCACGCGCGTCCGAGGGCGCGTGCGCACAAACGCCTGCGCGGCCGCTCGCGCGCCCGCGCCTGGCGGTCGGCCCGCCCTACGGCGGCTGCGCAGTTATCCCCAGCCGGGCGCGAAAGCAGGGCCTGGGCGCACAAAAACCCGGACTCCCAGAACCGAAACCGTGATTCTGCACCAGCCGCCGATGCCTTGATTTCCGGGCTTCGCGAAGCTCCGTGACGTATGTTTGTCACCCTTTCGTTCCGTGCCTTGGTGCGCAGGCGCTGTCGTGTATATGCCCTTAAATGTCCCATTTTGTGCCCAACGCGGGAGAGGACGGGCTTGTCGTCCCTCTGTGTCTCCTGCTTCATGTCTGCACTCCGTGTGACTTCGTTAGGGAATCTGGTTGCCATGGTTATCGTCATGGTTACCACCGTGGTCCCAGCCACAGCGATAGGTCAGTTTTCTGGATCTGGAGCATTTCAGTGGAAAAGAGGTGGAAAGGTGACAGGAGTGATTTGGTTTTGGACATATCAAGTTTGGGTGCCTTTGGAATTTCCAGGTAGAGGTTCCCATTAGGCGACTGGAAGCTTGGGAGTGAAGATGGGTCCCTAAGGGGGAGAGAGTTCAGAGGTAAAATGAGAAGAGGGTCTTCCCCCGAAATATCTCCTAATTCTTTGACCCCAAATCTCCACTGCCTCAGCTTAGATAGAATAACCTTAGGCATCATACCTGACTAATGGGATGGTAGATGGGTAGAGTCTCTAGAAAACTTTGGCGGTGTATGTCAGGAGCCTTAAAAATGTTCATCCGCCTTGACTCAGCATTTCTCATCCTAAGAAAACCAGCCAAAATTCAAAGTTTTATGAACAAAGATGCTCTTCGTTTTTTAATTTACGATAAAAAAAAGTACAATTAAAAAATGGAAACAGCATCCAAGGGTAGGAAAGTGTAGGGTATCACTACAACAGTGATTCTCACGACTGCACTAAAGAGACCAAAGACTTTTAGCGGGCACCTCAGGACATGAGATGAGGGAGGAAGAGCCAGGCAGAGCCCTGTCTTGGCTTCAGTCCAGCCGTGTGAAACAGGTTATAGTCTGCATACTAACCACAGATGGGGGAGGGCTGGAGAGGGAAAACCACCTTACATTCCCCTAAGGCTTCTTACTGGTGGGTACCAAGGGCAGAGGGTGGGAGCAGTCTACCTGGGTATGGGCAGTAGAGCGTATATTTGTTTTCTATTGCTATGTAATAATTTATCACAAATTTAGTGGCATAAAACAACATTCATTTATTAGCCCACAAATCTGTAGGTCAGAAGTCTGGGCACAGCATGTCTGGGTTCTCAGTAAGGCTGAAATCAAAGTGTCAGCTAAGTTGCATTCCTTTCTAGAGGTTTCTTCCACCAGCCAGAGACACTGCTTTTAATGGGCTCATGTTATTAGGTTAGGACCACATTGATAATGTCACTTTCTTAAGGTCAACTGATTTGGGGACATAACTACATCTGCAGAATCCCTTTATAGCATGTGAAGAGGGCACTGTTCCAACAGGAAAAGACATTGGCCCAATAGAGCACAACAAAGAAGAAAAGCAAAAGAGGAAGTTACTGGAACAAAGACATGATCTATTTTGAAATATGTAATGTCTTCAATATTAGGTATAGCTTCATTTCATGATAATTACCAAAATAGTCTCATAAAGTGGAGAGAGAGTTAAAAAGTCATCTGTTCTGGGTGTCAAGTAGGCTAAGTATGACACTGACCCCCTTCTCTTTCCTTTAATGAATCATTTAGCTGTCTCTTATTATCTGGAGGTGGGTGATGGGGGTTGATAGTCAAAGGACTGGTTCTGGCCTCTTCTAGAAAGCTTTCAAGAGCATGTCAAGACCCTCCCTCTAGAATGTGGGGTTATTTGTCATATATTTACTCTGTTAACAGGAAAAAAATCTCTCCATATCCTGTTACAAATGCTTACTGACCATTTGGATTTCCTTTTCTGCAGGTTTACATCCTTTGTCCTTTGCCTTTCTTACTAAGTAGCAGGAGTTTTTGTATATCAAAGATCAGGGGTTGTAAACTATGGCCGTTAGGCCAGATTTGACCAGCTACCTGTTTTTATGAGGCATGTAAGTTAAGAATAGTTTTTACATATTTATTTAGTTATTTATTTATTTGGCCACGCCGGGTGTCTTGCGGGACCTTAGTTCCCTGACCAGACATTGAACCCGGGCCCATGGCAGTAAAAGCGTGGAGTCCTAACCACTGGACTGCCAGGGAATTTCCAGTTTTTACATTTTTAAATGGTTGGAGAAAAAAGAATAATAATATTCCATGATGTTATGATGTATGATGGAAATTATATGAAATGCAAACTTCAGTATCCATAAAGTTTTCTTGGAACACAGCCATGCTTATTTGTATATGAATGGTCTATGGTTGCATTTGTGCTACAGAGACAGACTTGGAACAGTTGTGACTGTTGAGACCTTGTGGCCCTCAAATATTTACTGTCTGTCTCTTCACAGAAAATGTTTGCAGACCCCTGCCATAGACAGTAACCACTGTCCATCAAATGTGTTGCACACATTTTTTTCCCAACCTTTTTTTTTTTTTAAGCAGAGGTATTTTTCTTTTCTTTTCTTCCAGTTTCATTGAGATATAATTGACATACAGCACTGTATAAGTTTAAAGGGTACAGTGTAATGATTTGACTTACATACATCATGAAATGATCAGCACAAGAAGTTTAGTGAACATCCACCTCTCCTAGAGATACATTAAAGAAATAGAAAAAAACCCCAGCAAACTTGTGTATGTGATGAGAACTCAGGATTTTCTAACATAACAACTTTCATATATAATGTACAATGGCGTCAATTACATTTATCATGTTCATCACATCCCTAGTACTTACTTATCTTAACTGGAAGTTTGTACCTTTTGACCACCTTCATCCAATTCCGTATCACCCCACCCCTGCCTCTGGTACCCACAAATCTGATCTCTTTTTCTATGATTTTGTTTGTTTTTGAAGTATAGTTGGCCTACAGCACTATGCTAGTACCTGTTACACAACAGAGTGATTCGATATTTCTGTACATTTCAAAATGATCCCACAATAAGTCTAGTTACCATCTGTCACCATACAAAGATATTACAAAATTATTGACTATATTCCCCACACTGTACATTTCATTCCTGTGACTCATTTATTTTGTATTGGAGGTCTGTACCTCTTTATCTCCCTTACCTATTTCTCTCTTCCTTCCACCCCCCTCCCCTCTGGCAAACGCCTATTTATTCTCTGTATCTATGACTCTGTTTCTGTTTTGTTATGTTTGTTCATTTGTTTTGGTTTTTTATTTTATTTATTTATTTGGCTGCATGTGGACTTTCTCTAGCTGCAGGGAGCGGGGGCTTCTCTTGGTGCGGAGCACGGGCTCTAGGCTCGCAGGCCTCAGTAGTTGTGGCCCATGGGCTTAGTTGCTCCGCGGTATGTGGGATCCTCCTGGACCAGGGCTCGAACCCATGTCCCCTGCATTGGCAGGTGGATTGTTAACCACTGCCCCACCAGGGAAGTCCTGTTTTGGTTTTTTAGATTCCACATATAAACAAAATCATACAGTATTTGTCTTTCTCTGTCTGACTTATTTCACTTAGCATAATATCCTCTAGGTCCATCTATGCTGTCACAAGAGTTCATTCTTTTTTATGGCTGAGTAATGCTTCCTTGTGTGTGTGTGTGTGTGTGTGTGTGTGTGTGTGTATGTATATGTATCTATATCTATCTATCTATCTATCTATCTATCTATCTATATATCACATCTTCTTTATCCATTCATCTATTGATGGACACTTAGGATGCTTCCATATCTTGGCTATTGTAAATGATGCTGTTATGAACATAAAGGTGCAGAGAGCTTTTTGAATTAGTGTTTTCCTTTTCTTTGGAGAAATACCCAGGAGCGGAATTGCTGGATGTTACGGTAGTTCTACTTTTAATTTTTTGAGTAACCTTCATACTGTTCTCCATAGTGGCTGCACCAATTTACATTCCCACCAACAGCGCACAAGGGTTCCCTTTTTCTACATCCTCGCGAACGCTTATTTGTTGTCTTTTTAAAAAAAAATTATTTATTTTATTTATTCATTTTTGGCTGCATTGGGTCTTCGTTGCTGCACACGGGCATTCTCTAGTTGCAGAGAGCGGGGCTACTCTTCGTTGCGGTGCACGGGCTTCTCATTGCAGTGGCTTCTCGTTGCGGAGCATGGGCTCTAGGTGCACGGGCTTCAGTAGTTGTGGCACGTGGGCTCAGTAGTTGTGGCTTGTGGGCTCTAGAGTGCAGGTTCAGTAGTTGTGGTGCACAGGCTTAGTTGTTCCGCGGCATGTGGGATCTTCCCAGACCAGGGATCCAACCCGTGTCCCCTGCATTGGCAGGTGGATTCTTAACCGCTGCACCACCAGGGAAGTCCCTGTTGTCTTTTTGATAATAGCCATTCTGACAGGTGTGAGGTGATATTGTGGTTTTGATTTGCATTTCTTGATGATTAGTGATGTTGAACGTTTTTTCATGTGTCTGTTGGCCATCTGTATGTCTTTGGGAAAATGTCTATTCGGGTTTTCTTCCTACTTTTAAAATTGGGTTGTTTTTTGATGTCGAGTTATATGAGTTCTTTGTATAGTATATTAACATCTCATCAGATATATCGTTTGCAAATTTCTTCTCCCATTCAGTAGGCAGCCTTTTTGTTTTGTTGATAGTTTCCTTCACCATTCAAAAACTTTTTAGTCTGATGTAGTTCCATTTGTTTATTTTTGCTTTTGTTTCCCTTGTCTGAGGAGACACATCCAAAAGAAATATTGCTAAGACCTATGTCAAAGAGCATCTTGCCTGTGTTTTCTTCCCCAATCTGTCTTTTAACCGTGTTTCTTCATCCAAAGTTTTACAACTTTTATGTCTATCTTTTCCCTTATGACTTTTAGGTTTCCTACTTTGCTTAATAAGATCTTCCCAACCTAAGCTTATGCAACTATTCTTCTAATATTTCTTTCGTTAATTTAATTGCTTTCCAAACCTTGAAAACATTATTGAATCACAGTAGACAACCTTGTCTTCTTCTGTATCTGATGGCAGGTTTTCAGGATGACCTCATTTGGCTTGATGGTTGCTACTGGTTTGTGTTAAGAATGCACAATCAGAATTTAGTTATTTTCTTCTAGTTCTATTTTACTTAGAGTTTATTAGGAACGGCTGCTGAATGGTACTCAATACCACAAGAGAATGATTTCCTCTTTTAACTAATGGATATAATAGCATGTCACTTTTAAAATGATAAACTATTCACTTTAATTTAAAAATTTGTGCATCAAAGGACACTATCAAGAAAGTGAAAAACTAATCCACAGAATAGGGGAAAATATTTGCAAATCATGTATCTGATAAGGGTCCATTTTCCACAATACATAAAGAACTCATAACTAAAAGACAAACAGCCCAATTTGAAATGGGCAAAGGACTTGAATAGACTTTTTCCTAAAGAAGATATATAAATAGCCAATAAAACATGAAAATATGCCTAACCTCATTAGTCATTAGAGAAATGCAAATCATATTACTTCACAATAGAATGGCTATAACAAAAAAAGAGGAACAACAGCTAATGTTGTCAAATTTGTGAAGAAATTGGAACCCTCAAGCATGCTGGTGGGAATACAAAATGATGAAGCAAACAGTCTGGTGGCTCCTCAAGTAGTTAAATATAGAATTACCCTATGATCCAGCAATTCCTCTCCTAGGTGTGTACCCAAGAGAATCGAAGGCATATGTATACACAAAATGCTTCTACAAAAATATTCCTAGCAGCACTATTTATACTAGCCCAAGAGTGGAAACAACTCCAATGTCCATCGACATGAATGGACAAATAAAATATGATATATCCATACAATGGGATATTATTCAGTAAATAAAAGGGAATAAAGTCACTGATAGATGCTGTAACATGGCTGAAACTTGAAAGCATTATGATACATGAGAGAAGACAGAAACAAAAGGCCACATATTGTATATTTCCAATCATGTGAAATATTCAGAATAGACACCGGTGGAGACAGAGAGTAGATTTGTGGTTGCAGGGGCTGGGGAGGGGAGAATGGGGAGTGATTGCTAATCAGTACAGGGTTTCTTTTTGGGGTGATGAAAATATACCAGCAGTTGATAGGGGTGATGGTTGCACAATGGTGTGAATATACTAAAAACCATCAAATGGTACCCTTTGAAAGGGTGAATTATCTCACAGCTTTTATTTTAAAAATGTTCATGTAGCTGTGTTTTGTAAGCAATATAGTCCAATATAAGTGCTCGTTATATAGTATCTCACATTAAAGAAAATAATATAATTCCTGTTAAGCCATAAAAAACCCTTCATATCCTGAAAGGCTGAGGTGGGTAGGGTTTATCGTTATTTTTTCGAGTGGCTTGTCATCTCAAAGGAACAGTTTGGTCAGGGAATAAAATACAATGTTTCATGCAGTGACATGCTGTTCTCCCAATATAAAGTCTGTCTGTGGGCATAAAACCCAGGCTATCTATGGTGGAGAGAGGCACAGCTTCTGGCCCACGTGGCCATGTGGCCAGTCAGGAAACAGCCACTCTCTGGGGGGACTTCCAGACCAGCCTGTGCTCTAAGAGAGCCCTTGGCTACCAGGTACTGCACACCTGCTCTGGGGCAGCTCTTTGACCTTCACTGTGTGATGCAATCCCTGAGTTATTGGTATTGTTACCTCTATTTCCCACATGCAAATAAGGAAACTCAGAGAGGGAAGTGACACGTCTGGAGAGAGTTCTAGCTTAAAGGTTGAGGCAGATCCAGCCCAGCCCAGGTCTCCAACACAAGTTCATGTTTTAACTACAGCCCCAAACAAACAAAACCCCCCAAAAACAAAAAAGCAGAGAGAATCCCATCTTAACATAGGAATACAATACTTGCATAGTGCTTTACAGATTATAATGCTTTTACTATACCTTATCACTTGATTTTTAGCACATTTTTAGCACATGCAAGGAAGACGTTGTTAGTCCCATTTTACTGATAGGGATTCTACAAACTTGGAGAGTTTAGATAATTTGCTGGAGGTTGCATTGCTGGTAAGGAACAGACTAAACTGTGGACCAGTTCTTTTATATTGCAGCTGTGAGTAGGTGTAGCAAAACTATTGTGGGGAACTCCCAGGGAACAATGAGGTGAGATTTCAAACCATCTCCTGTCTCGGATCCTGGACTTTGATTGTAAATGGGGACCTCATGGACCTCACATTTGCTAGAAATGATTGAAAGGCTTAAGGTCGGGGCCAGTTGTACACTGCTGTTGGCACACACAGGGTGGATAGGTCACATGTATTCTGTACCCCAGCAAGAGCTGACGCAAAGTGGAAATCATATGGAACACGATGCTGAGAATCTATGTTTAGAAAATGCAAACTGAATAAAGGGTGGCTTTTGAGCCAAGAGCAGCAGTATATATAAATATAGCATATAATATTTTATATACTATATAGCATAATTAATAATACATGTATAATAGTATATAATTATATACACCCCCCCGAAGTTTGCCAAATAGAAATTTTAAAGGGCTTGAGGGAAGTGTAGAGATAGGACAGAAATACTTTGAACTGTCATGTAATAATGTAATTTATAATAATGAGAAGTAAATTTTGAGACTACAACATAATCCCAAGATTAAGCAATGTTATATCCTAAGTCAAGTGAGAAAGGACTTATTTTACACTTTTAATTTATTTTATTTAAAAAAATTTATCTATTCTATATATAATAATTTCATTTATTTTATACTTTTATTATTTTATTTATTTTTATTGTGGTAAAAAACATAAACGAAAATTTACCATCTCAACCATTTTTATTTGTACACTTCATTAATGTTATCTTTTATTTATTTTTGACACTAATATTGCTTGGAGGGCACTGCTCTGCAGTGTGGACATGTTACCACCAGGTGGCGGTAGTGTGGTACAGTCCCAGGGACTGCGCTTCTGCAGGATTGTTATTCAAACCCTTCCCAGATTCCCCATGCTGTTGCTATGGGAAACTAAGGCTTTCTGGAGAGGGGGAGGCAAGATTTTAAAAAACAAAGCTATGGACCTTGAACCAATTAACTACAGTTTATTGACTTACTACCACGTCTGAGGCGCTGCGTTGGCCCCGTGGTGCGGAGATGGTGGGAGGGGGAGGGGCGTTACATCGGGGAGGGCTGAGGGCCGGGGCCATACCAGCAGCTGATGTCTACTGCGCACTCGCCCTACTGGGTGCCTTTTCTGTGTACTCCTTACTCGTAAGGCAACCCGGTGTGCATTACTGCGACTAGCTTCTACTGCCCAGATCGTTTCCTTATTATGGCCACTGCGATCTGTTTGAAATTCAAGCATGGTTATGTCAGCCCCAGCTTCTGCGTAGAACCCTTTCAGTGGGTTCCTCTTACCTTTGGACCCCCAAGGTCCAGCCTTTGTTCTCCTGTCTCAGGCCACACTGGTCCATCTGCCACAGAGCTTTAGTCCCTGCTGTGGTCCAGCTCCTCTTTCTCAGGCCCTCTTCCTTGACCTCCAGAGTCTCTCCTTCATGACCCTTATCACAGCTTTAATTTCACATTTGTCCTTCTTGGATTCATATTTCTCCAGCTCATTTTACTGTAAGCTCCCTGGGGCAGATCACATGTGTGTTCTTGTTTTTAAATGTTTTTTTAAAAATAATTAATTTTTGGCTGCATTGGGTCTTCGTTGCTGTGTGCAGGCTTTCTCTAGTTGCAGTGAGCGGGGACTACTCTTCATTGTGGTGAGCGGGCTTCTCACTGCGGTGTCTTCTCTTGTGGAGCACGGGCTATAGTCACGCGGGCTTCAGTAGTTGTGGCACGCAGGCTTCAGTAGTTGTGGCTCATGGGCTCCAGAGTGCAGGCTCAGTAGTTGTGGTGCACGGGCTCAGTAGGTGTGGCTCATGGGCTCTAGAGCACAGGCTCATTAGTTGTGGTGCACGGGCTTAGTTGCTCTGCGGCATGTGGGATCTTCCCAGACCAGGGCTCAAACCCGTGTCCCCTGCACTGGCAGGCGGATTCTTAACCACTGCGCCACCAGGGAAGTCCCACGTGTCTGTTCTTATATTCTGGTGCCTGACGTGTGGCAGGTAGATGCTCTCAGGAGGTGCTTATTGACCAAAGGAAAGAAGTGGAGGTTGGAATGCCTTGCTTAGGGTCCAGCAGCCAGTAGAGATGCCAGCGTAGACTGGGTGCAGATTTCCACTCTGTCCACTCAAGTTGGCTTTGAGCCCTTTGTGACCTTGGACAGATGAACTTCAGTTCATCTGCACTTCAGTTTCCCAGTTTGTCAAGTGGGTATAAAACCAGGTGGACTCCAGGATGGCTGTGAAAATGAAATGAGTTGACACATGTGAAGGAAGCATCTGGGCATTGGAGTGTTGGCTAGAGACCAACGAAAGAATGTAAAATATCTCATTAATAATGCTTTATATTGATTACATATTTAACCCAAAATATTGGGTTAAAATGTTATATTTTACTATAATGTATATTATAAATTAATTTGTTTTTTAAAAAAATAATGTGCCTATTTATTCATTTTTCTGACAAGTCACAATAGATTTAAAAAAACATTTATTTGTTTGGCTGCATTGGGTCTTAGTTGCGGCACATGGGCTTCTCTCTAGTTATGGCACGCAGGCTCCAGAGCGCGTGGGCTCAGTAGTTGTGGCACGCGGGCTCTCGAGTGCATGGGCTTCGTTGCCCGCGGCATGTGGGATCTTAGTTACCCGACCAGGCATCCAACCTGTGTCTCCCCTGCACTGGAAGGCGGATTCTTAAGCACTGGACCACCAGGGAAGTCCCTATAAATTAATTTCTTTTTACTTTTTTTAACGTGGCCACTAGAAAACTTTAAATTACACACGTAACTTGCGTTATATTTCTACTGGTGCTGTTCTAGATCGTGGTTCAGATGTGGAATATTAGCTGGGTGGTCCAAATGCAGGCTTTGCCTTGCACTATTGGGTGGACTGGAAAAATTTGCCGATATTCCTGAATCTCAGTAAGTGTAAGTTTTGTGAAAATTGTGTGATGATGTAAGTGAAACCCTTGCACAATGCTTGGTGCCTGGAATGCCCTTGATAAATGTAAACTATCCTACTTATGCACGTGGCAGGGATTAGACAGAACTCTGCTGGTGGGAACAGCTAGTTGCCCCATATGCATACTTTTCTTCTTGTGCCAAGACACTCCTGCTTTTTAGCTGGGCCCATTGCTCCCCAGAATCAGGACTGCATCTCCCAGCCTCCCTTGCAGCCAGATGTGGTCATGTGATCAGGCTCTGTCCGATAGCATGTGAGTGGGCATCCTCTGGGCTGTGCCCTTAAGAGGAAGAAAGGGCATGCCGGCACTTCCCCTTCTTTCCCTTCCCTGTGGCTGGAATGGGGACATGGTGGTAGCCATCTGGAATGGGGACTCGGAGAACAAAGGAAATGCTCAAGGGACAACAGAGCTACAAAGAGAATAATCTTGGGTGTCTGATGCTGTAGAGACATATTCTTCCCAGCCCTGAGGCTTATGCCTAGCTTATTACAGAAGAAATTAATTTTTTAGGGAATTCCCTGGTGGTCCAGTGCTTAGGACTCAGTGCTTTCGCTGCCAAGGTCCCGGGTTCAATCCCTCGTTGGGGAGCTTAGATCCCACAAGCTTCCTGGCGTAGCCAAAACAGTGATCATAATAATAATACAATTTTAAGGCCACTATTATTGTGGCTTTCTGTGTACTCTAACTCATGCAGCTCTGGTGCCCAGAAGTTGCCCAAGCTGGCACCTTGGATACCAGGATTCCCATGCTTGCCTTGGTCCAGATTGGTTCAGAACCAGGCAAGGCAACTTGTGTCTTGAGGTCCTTGGTGTGGCTGGAGGAAGCTGGGCATGGACATCGTTGCTTCTCCAAGGGCATCCATCTCTACTCCTTTGTCCTGTTTCCTGAAGGAAGAGCCCAGCAGGCTGGGTGTTTGGATGCAATATCCCTGGTGGCTGACCAGGTCCTCTCGGAGATGCCCAGAGTGGCTCCGTATGGCCCTAGGTGGACCTGCATTCATAAGGCCTAAAAGATTCCTGGGAGGCCACAAGCACAGAGGTGTTCTGGTGTATGAATTATTCTAAGTATTTATAAAGTAGTCTCTCAAAAGTGAGTTTAGTGGGGACCACTTCTCCAGATCCTGGTTATCTCTGAGGATGTGATACATGTTTTATGTTGTTTCCATCCCAACAAACATGTGATGCATGTTTGTTGTTTCATGCAAAGCTGAGGACCAGAATCTGAAGCGTGAAGGAGCTGTGAAGAACCAGTGTAGACAGTCAGGGCTGCATCAGCGTCAGTTCCCAGCTTGCAACTCACCTTCTGTGTTCTCAGAAGGACAAGATGAAAGCCCTGGGCTTAATTACCGGTGGTTACTGAAGAGCCAAGGAAATCAGTGGATATGGGTACGACAGCCACTCCCTCTGAATGTGGAAGGCCATGGAGAAACCCAGAGGAAGGAGTTGATTCTTGTCAGTCAAAGAATTTGACTGTGTAATTTCAGTTTAGAGGTTTAAAATATGTCCACAAATTCGTTGATACTTCTACCTTTAAAATGTGAAGCCTCATCCCCCTCCCCTTGTGTGTGGCCTGGACCTAGTGACTTGTTTTTAGTGGACTGAATGTGGTGGAAGAGCCCGTGTGTGACATCTGGAACGAGGACATAAAAGCCAGCCTCTCTCCGTTCACTTGCTGCGGGGGAACCAGCTGCCGTGTCATTAGGACACCCAAGCAGTCCTAGGGATAGATGTACACAGCAAAGACTGAGGCCTCCTGCCCACAGCCATGAATGAGCACCTTGGAAGCAGATCCTCCAGCCCCATCCAGATTTCAGATGATGCCACCCCAGCCAACATTCTGTCTGCAACCTCATGAGGGACCCTGAGGCAGAAGAACCCAGCTCAGTTCCCCCCAACTCCTGAGCCATAGAAACTGTGAGATAGTATGTTTGTTGCTTTAAGCTGCTGAATTTTAGATGAATTTGTTTCATGGCAATAGATAACTAACATAGGTTTTCTGAGATTTCTCTGTATGGGAGCTTCCCTTGAACTCATATCCTTCTTGGCTGGATGAATTCTTATATTGTATAAAATCTTTAGGAATAAAAAGTTTAAAATATTAATTCAGTGATTTGATTACAGAACAAGCATACACAAGAAGGTATATCATTTTTTTAAGTTTACAAATGATCCAAGTGGTGTTGAGGCAGTCTCACCCCAGGCGCCACCTCTACACGGATGACTCATGGATTTTTCTTTTTTTTTTGGCCGTGCCACACATCTTCTGGGATCTCAGTTCCCCAACCAGGGATTGAACCTGGGCCACGGCAGTGGAAGCATGGAATCCTAACCACTAGGCCACCAGGGAACTCCCAACATGGATTTTTATCTCTAGCCCAGACATTTCCTCTGAGGCAGAGGTACAGGCACAACTGCTTTGTTGGTGCCTCTTTTAGAGAGGAAGCATCTTAAATTTCAGTATTCCCAAAACTAAATTAGGGTTTCGCGTACAACCTGGTCTTCTTCTAGCATTGTCTGTCCCAGCAAGTGACACTAGTGTCCACCTAGGCCCACACATCAGAAGTCTAGGAGTCCCCACGACAAAGCTCTCATCCCCTCCCGCCACATCACCTATTCTGTTTGTAGGCATACCTCATTTTACTCCACTTAAATTGAAGGTTTGTGGCAACCCTTCAACAAGCAAGTCTATTGGCACTATTTTTTTTCACGGCATTTGGTCACTTTATGCCTCCGTGTCACATTTTAATTCTCATAATATTTCAAGCTTTTTCATTATTGTCATTTTTTTAAAAAAATTATTTTTGGCTGCGTTGGGTCTTCATTGCTGTGCACGAGCTTTTTCTAGTTGCAGTGAGCGGGGGCTACTCTTCGTCGTGGTGCGCGGGCTTCTCAATGTGGTGGCTTCTCTTGTTGTGGAGCACGGGCTCTAGGCGTGCCGGCTTCAATAGTTGTGGCACATGGGCTTAGTTGCTCCGCGGCATGTGGGATCTTCCCGGACCAGGGCACGAACCCGTGTCCCCTGCATCGGCAGGCGGACTCTCAACCACTGCGCCACCAGGGAAGCCCTAAACAACATTTTTATATGCACTGGAAGACCAAAAACTTCATGTGACTCGCTTTATTGTAATATTCTCTTCATTGGGGTGGTTTGAACCTGAACCTGCAGTATTTCCAAGATATGCTTGTTTCACTCTTCTCTTCCCAATGAAACCGCCTTCCTCTTTCCATCACCACCATGCTAGTCCAGGCTACCATCCTATCTCACCGGGATGGCTGGAGTGACCTACCAATTGGTCCCCACACCCCTCTGGCTCCCTTCCAATCTATTTTCTACTCCGCAGCCAGAGCAATCTTTTCAAAAAGCAATGTAATCCTGTCATACCGGCCACCTCTCGCCTCTTGCCCCATCTAACGTAAGACTAATCTTTCATTTCCCATTGCTTATAGGATGAAGAACCACATCCTCATTGAGGCCTGAGGCCTCTGCCCAGTCTGGCCCTCCAGCCGCCTCTGATATTACTCTTCCCCTTGATTCCTGTGCTCCAGCCCCAGTGGTCTAGCTTCCATGAATGAGCCAAGCTTCCTCCTGCCACAGGACCCTCGCACATGCCCTTCCCTCTACTTGGGTCTCTCATTGCCTGGTAGCTCCCACTCTTTCTCTAGATCACAGACCAACAAGAAACTCTCCTTGACCCACCTGACCAGGCCAATTACCCTTCATCATACTCTCTCATAACTCATCTTAATGGAAACTTTATACTATTTTGGACCCCATTCTAGATGGTAGGGGCCCTATATTATATTCACAGTTATGTTTCAGTGCCTGGCATGTAACAAGTGCTAGTGAGTATCAGTTGAATGAATGAATGAATGAATAAATGAATGTTACCTCCTTTAATCTTCAGAATAGTCCGATGAGGTGCACATTATTATCTCCATTTTCCAGATGGCGAAACTGAGGCTAAATGACTTATCGAGGTCATGTAGCCATAATCTGAACTCACCTCCAGCTGACTCTAGAGACCAAGTCATCTATCCCTCTGTTGCACCTTTGCCCAAATATCTTTCTGAGTTTTGTCTCATTTGGTTCACTTTCTTTTACATAACCAGAACATTTCCTGAGACTCTCTTGAGTTAACAGCCTCCTCTTTAAAACAAAAAATGAAAGTAGCTATTGCTGTGAGGCTTTAAGGATTATCAGTAAACTGTACACGATAGGAACTGGGCCAGGCAAACTGCTTTCCTCCTATTGTAGAACAGCTTAATGTTTAGTGATTAAGCAGAACCTCTGAGTGCAGTTGTGCAGGCTGTTCACTGAGCAAGGAGGCCCGGCCAGATGGGTGAGGACAGGCTGCCGAAATTGAGCCTATGTTTTACTGGCCAAGCTGTGCATCCTACTGTGAAGCTGGATCTCCCTGGGGGTGGGGTGGGCACCATTCACCCACCAAGCTGGGTGCCCAGGATGCTGCATCTTCCTGGAGGGGGGTACCTTCTCCAAGTTCACTCAGGTGTGGTGTATGGACTAGGTGGCCCTGCATTTATGGTCAGTTGTGGTCAGTCCACTCACATGTTTTACTTTTTAATTTTTTTTAAATGAATTAATGTATTTATTTGGCTGCACCAGGTCTTTAGTGTGGCATGCGGGATCTTCGTTGCCACGTGTGCAGGATCTTTAGTTACAGCATGCGGGATCTAGTTCCCTGACCAGGGATCAAACCCGGGCCCCCTGCATTGGGAGCACAGAGTCTTAACCTCTGGACCACCAGGGAAGTCCCCTCACATGTTTTTTGTTTTTTTTTTTTGCAGTACGCGGGCCTCTCACTGTTGTGGCCTCTCCCGTTGCAGAGCACAAGCTCCGGACGCGCAGGCCCAGCGGCCATGGCTCACAGGCTTAGCCGCTCCGCGGCATGTGGGATCCTCCCGGATCGGGGCACAAACCCGTGTCCCCTGCATCGGCAGGCAGACTCTCAACCACTGCGCCACCAGGGAAGCCCTATACCCTCACATGTTTTAATTGAATCAAGCACTCTGTACTGTAAGAATTTAGGAAGAAAAGGCAACTTGTTTATTTGGGGAGTGTTGTGTATAAAAGGGAAAATATGGAAATGCCGTCAATCTTTGTTCCCCTCACTGTCCCAGCCCTGCTCTTGAGGGGCAGGATCCTCAGGACGTGACGTGAACTAGAACCAGGGTCAGCCTGAGCTGGGCCCCAGGTTGGGCTGTTTATCTTGTCCTTACAGGTGACATCGTGGGAGATGAGTTGTGTCTCCAAGGATCATGTGAGCGTACAAGACGAACTGTGCTTCTCCCTTTAGGAAGCACTCACTGAAGGGAAACCTGAGGCGACTCCTTTCTCCCCTGTGGTCCTCTGGCCTCCCCCCCCACCCCCCCCCATTTTTTAAAGAAGAGCTGTTCCT
>NW_020173674.1:7094896-7111128 GCF_003031525.2 Neophocaena asiaeorientalis asiaeorientalis
ATCAAAGCAGAGCTGCTCCTCCCCGGCCCCTCTCCCTCAAGGCTGGTGAGTGGGTGGGGACAGCAGCTGAGGAGAAATGCTGTTCCCCTTCTAAGGTGTTTCACCCCGAGGTCCAGCCAGAGCAGACCTGTTGTCCCAAGCACTTCAGCTTCTTGGGCTGGAGGGGTGGGCGAGTTTAATGAGTCCAAATGTTCTTCTGGCTGGTTGTGGGCACAGTATAAGCTTTCAGGAAGACAAGCTGGGAAGATGGAGCTATCAAGAAGGCAAGTTTTTTTTCCTGTTTTGTTTTGTTTTTTAGAATTAGCTGATTTTTTATTAATGAACAAAGCAAAACAAATACCGAAATACCTGCATGCATGTAGCTAGCAAGTGACCACAAGCTGTAGTGCATTTTTAGCTCCATTTATATGGAATTAAAGCTACAGTTGTTATACATCCTCCTACTTTAGTAAACAGCAGATTTTCGGTTTGTGTTAGTAGTTACAATGAGCTTCCTCATCAAAATTAGCAGGCTGACTCTGACATTCTGTTCCTTCCCGTCTCTTCCTTTTTTGTGTGTGGGCATAAAAGAAAAGTTTTATCTTTTTTTAAAAATTGAAGTATAGTTGATTTATTTCCTGTTTCTTTATCTTGTTTTCTCTTAACTAATATATTTACATAGTTTATTAGTTATTTCTTCTTTCCTAATTGGGCCAAAAGAAAAAACAATCTAGAACATTTTGAGTCTTTTTCAGATACAAGAGGACATTTAGCTATTTCTTCTTCTGTGAGTAATATTTAAGTATTCCTTTATTTTAAAGTCACTTTGTTGCTTTTTAAACCATCAAAAATGTATTGCATGTAGTATGGCTTGCTGTTAAATAGTAGTGTCTTGTTTGGCATATTGAATGAAAAATTATCTTTACAAGTTTGTTGGTTGAATTTCCTTTCAAACACTTCTTAGCTTTTACCTGAACATGAAACCAGGCAAAAGTTTGGGAAGAGAATAAACTGTCAACATCATGGTAAAACAGAGTTACAACATGGAAACCTTTGTTATGTGTCATTACAATTTCTCTGAAGAGGAATTCCCTGGTGGTCCAGTGGTTAGGACTCTGTGCTTCCACTGCAGGGGACGCGGGTTCGATCCCTGGTCGGGGAACTAAGATCCCACAAGCCGCGCATGTGGCCAAAAAAAAAAGAAGAAAAGTAAAAGAATTTCTCTGAATAGTTATGTTTCTGCAACAAGCAAGCATTTACCCCTTAAATGCCTGGACCCCAGGGGCCCCTGAGGTGGCTCTGCAGCTCGCTGACCCCTGCTTGGCTCTCCATGGCTGCTGCCCAGCTCTTCACTCCCCCCATCTCCCTGCCTGGCCTGTCTCTTGCTCGAAGATTAACGCCTTCCATGGAAAAGGTCAGGACCAGCCACATAATTTGCAAGGCTCAGTGCAAAGTGAAAATTCAGGGCTCCTCGTTCAGAAATGATTGAGAATTTCAAGATGGCGGCAGCAGAGCATTAACCCAAATGTGGGACCCTTCTGGGCGTGGGGTCCCAAGCAACTGCAAGGTTGCACACCCATGAAGTCAGCTGTGTTCACAGTCGTTCTCGCTAATGCCAGAGCCTTCCTTTGCTTGAAGCCAGCACTGGGCCAGGACCACGTGGGCTGGCTGCCCTTCTCCTGACTTGGGCGTCTCAGCTGCTTCATCTCGGCTTGATGGGTCTGTTTTATAATCCTCACTAAGTCTTTCGGAGATGGGAGGCTGGTCTGTGAGAGGGGAGGGGTGCTCTGGGAGCAGCCCCGGCTGGGGAACCAGGAGACCTGGCTGGGTTCTCTCTCCAGGTAAGGCTGGGTTGTGGCTAGGATTATATTACGACTGACCTTGGGTGGGTGCTTGATAAAGAGAGAAGTGGTCCTGGTGCCGGGAGCTGATGAAAGGCTGCCCTGAAGAGATAACAATGCTAGCATTATTTAAGGTTGGTTTTGTTTTGTTTTTTTGTACTTTGCACAGTCATCCTCTCTGGAAACTTTGTCTAGTAGTTGGAAATCACCCAGGAAAATCATATCCTTTATCCATTACCTTATCATTAAAAGTAATCAGGGGACTTCCCTGGTGGCGCAGTGTCTGCCTGCCAATTCAGGGGACAGGGGTTCGATCCCTGGTCTGGGACAATCCCACCTACCTTGGAGCAACTAAGCCCCTGCACCACAACTACTGAGCCTGCACTCTAGAGCCCACGAGCCACAGCTCCTGAAGCCTGCATGCCTAGAGCCCGTGCTCCACAACAAGAGAAGCCACTGCAATGAGAAGCCCACGCACCACAATGAAGAGTAGCCCCTGCTCCCCGAAACTAGAGAAAGCTTGCGCGCAGCAACAAAGACCCAACACAACCAAAAATTAAAATAAAATAAAATAAATAAATTTTTAAAAAAGTAATCAGGACTCATTAAAAGAGCTGCCTCCTTGCAAATGAAGGAGAATCTATGCCCAGTGCCCCTTCAACTTCCCAACAGTGATGATCCTGTGCTCTGAGACAGCTGGAGAGGAAGTATCTAGAGCAGGGTCATGGTGGAAATTTCTAGCTCTGTGCTGCTTGATACGGTAGCCACTAGTCACATGTAGCTACTGTGCACTTGGAATGTGGCTAGTGAAACCAAGGAACTACGTTTTAAATTTTATTTAATTTTAATTAATTTCAATCTCAGTAGCCACAGGGACCCTATAGCAATCACACTGGACAATGCAAACTAAATCTGGAGTCTAGATTCAGAACATCGTAACCCCAGACAACTTTAAAATATTTGTAAAGACCCAAATAATGTCCCAAAGTGGTTATATTAAACGTGTTGAGCAGGCAAAGAACAGTGCTGGGAACCAGAGGGAAGGCTGCAAAGCAACCCACAGCTCCTGCTTCCAGGAGCTTGTACTGACAAGGAGACAGGATATGGAACATGAACTAAGATGTAAAAGTTATAGAATCTGTGAGCTGATGGCATCTAAAATGGACTCAGTCCCTTTCCCACTGTGCTGTTCGACTCTGTTGTATAACAGGGACCAGCCTGCATCAGGATGAGGGTAATGGCATCAATGTCATCCACGAAGAGTCAGCAGGGACAGTGGGCCTTACGGCGGAGTAGGGATCTGCAAAATCTTCTCCTGCGTAAAACCATGTGAACACTGGCAAAAGATGTTAAAAATCAACTTTTCCAGAGCTCTGAAAATTCATCAAAATTAGTCAAAGGCTTGCAACAGATGCCCAACAGATTAGTCATTAAGGACGTGCAGAGCAAAACCGCAACGAGATACCACTTTACACCCACTAGGATGACCATAGTTTAAAAAATGGAAAATAACAAGTATTGGCAAGGATGTGAAGAAACTGGAACTCTCATACAGTGCTTTGCTGGTGGGAATGGAAAACGTTGCAGCCACTATGCAGTTGCTCAGAGTTACCTGATGACCCAGGAACTCCTCCCCTGGGTATATAACCAAAAGAATTGAAAACAGGCATTCGAACAAATACTTGTACACGAATGTTCGGAGCCACACTATTCACAATATCCTCAAAGTGGAGACAACTCAAACGACAGTTAATTGATGCATGGCTAAACAAAGTGCGGTTTATCCACGCAAAGGACTATTGTTTGGGCATCAAAAGGAATGACACACTGATACGTGCTACGACGAGGATAACCCTTGAAAGCATTATACAAAGTGAAAGAAACCAGACACAACAGACCAGATTTTATATGATTCCATCTATATGAAATATTCAAAATAGGCAAATCTATAGAAACAGAAAGTAGATAATTGATTGCCAGGTATTAGGAGAAGGGAGAAATGGGGAATGACTCCTAACGGGTACTGAGTCTCTTTTTGGAGGTGATGAAAATATCATAAAATTAGACAGTGGTGATGGTTGCACGACTCTGTGAATACACTAAAAACCACAGAATTATGAACCTTAAAAAAGTAAGCTTTATGATAGGTGAATTATACATCAGTAAAGCTGTTATTAAAAACCACCACATAAAGCTACCAATTAAAAAAACTAGTTTGTCCTTTAGCTTTTTTGTTTTGTTTTGTTGTTTGTTTTGGGGTTTTTTTTTGGCGGCTTGTGGGATCTTAGTTCCCCAACCAGGAAATGAACCCAGGCCCCAGCCACGAAAGTGCCGAGTCCTAACCACGGCACCGCCAGGGAACTTCCCTGTTTTATTTTTCATTATTTACTTTTTAAATTGTGATAAAATACACATAACATAAAATGGACCACTTTAAGCATTTTTAAGTGTACAATTCAGTGGCATAAGTACATTCATATTGTTGTACCACCGACATAACCATCCATCCACAGAAACTGAAACTCTGTACCCATTAAGCAATGACTGCCCATTCCTCCCTCCCCTCCAGCCCCTGGCAACCACCACTCTACTTTCCGCCTCTGTGAGTCTGACTAGTCTATGTACTTCCTATAGCTAGAATCATACAATATTTGTCCTTTTGCAACTGGCTTATTTCATTTAGCATAACGTCCTAAAGATTCATTCATGTTGTAGCATGGGTCAGAATTTCTTTCCTTTTTAAGACGAAATAATATTCCATTGTATGTACGTACCACATTTTGTTTATCTCTTCATCCATTGATGGACACTTGGGTTGCTTCCATGCTTTAGCTGTTGTGAGTAATGCTGCTATGACACTTGGTGTACACATGCATCTTCTTATCCCTGCTTTTAATTCTTTTGGGTGTATACCTAGAAGTGAAATGGCTGGCTGATATGGTAATTCTATTTTTAATTTTTTGAGGAACTGCCATACTGTTTTCCATGGTGGCTGCACCATTTTACATTCCCACCAGCAGTGCACAGGGTTCAAACTTCTTCACATCCTTGACAACCCTTGTTATTTGTGTGAAGTGGTATCTCATTGTGGTTTTGACTTGTATTTCCCTAACGATGAGTGCCTTAGTCAGTTCGGTCTACTATAACAGAGTAGCATAAGTTGGGTGGCTTAAAAAACAAACATTTAAAAAAAAAAAAAAAAACAAACATTTATTTCTTACAGTTCTGAAGGCTGGGAAGTTCAAGATCAAGGTGCCGAACTGGTGTCTGGTGAGAATCTTCTTCCTGGTTTGCAAGCGATGACCTTCTTACTGTGTCCTCACATGGGAGAGAGAGGTGAATCTTGTGGTCCTTCCTCTTTCTATTAGGGCTTTAATCCCTTCATAAGGGCCCTGCCTTCATGAACTAATCTAATTACCTCCCAGAGGCCCTACCTTCAAATAACATCACATTTAGGGGTAGGTTTTCAACATATGAACTTTGGGGAGGACACAAACATTCGGTCCATAGCATTTAGTGGTGCTGAACATCTTTCCATGTGCTTATCAGCTATTTGTACATCCTTGGAGAAATGTCTATTCAAGTACTTTGCCTGTTTTTTAAAAAAATTTATTTATTTATATTTTTGGCTGCGTTGGGTCTTTGTTGCTGTGCGTGGGCTTTCTCTAGTTGTGCCGAGCGGGGGCTACTCTTCGTTGCGGTGCGTGGGCTTCTCATTGCGGTGGCTTCTCTTGTTGCAGAGCACAGGCTCTAGGTGCACGGGCTTCAGTAGTCGTGGCTTGCGGGCTCTAGAGCACAGGCTCAGTAGTTGTGGCGCATGGGCTTAGTTGCTCCATGGCATGTGGGATCCTCCTGGACCAGGGCTGGAACCCGTGTCCCCTGCTTTGGCAGGCGGATTCTTAACCACTGCGCCACCAGGGAAGTCCACTTTGCCTGTTTTTGAATTGGGTTGTTTGTTTCTTGTAGTTGAGTTTTAGGAGTTCTCTTTAATCCCTTATCAGATATGTGATTTGCAAATACTTTCTCCCATCCTGTAGGTTGTCTTTACTCTGTTGATAGTGTCCTTTGATGCACAAAAGTTTTTCATTTTGATATGTCCTTTAGCTTTTAGGTTCAATTTACAAGCCTTATATAACTTATATAATTGTTAATTTAGTTAATGAAATTTACAGTTTAAATATTTTATAAATGTAAGCACTTAATTGCCTAACAAGTAGGATCTTAACAAGTTCTTAAGTAATTCTATAACTCTAACAAACTTAATTTATAGACATGATAAAACTTAAGTTTCTATTGTACATGTCAATACTGTCTACTATTAATTGGTCCATCTAATCCATTCGCTGCTTGTGTTCATTCTGACCTCCCTTCCCATCCTTCCCACCTGGCAGGATCACAACCCTTACAGATGTGGAAATTACACCCAGTGAGATTCTCAGTATCTTTCCTGTCTTTTGCCTGGCTCTCTTGTCATAGCTGTCAGGGTCCTTCTAATGACACCTGGATACAAATGATGCCTGGAAGGATGTGTACAAAATGTTAACGGTCATCATCTGTGGGTCATGAGACCACAGGTGATTTCTATTTTCTTCTCTAGATTTTTCTGCATTATCAGGGTTTCCCAAAACAATCATGAATCATTCATTTAATAAATATTTATTGAGTGACTGTTCTGTGTGTAGTACCACCCTTGGCTCTGGGGAGAACAAGGCAGTCATGGTCCTTGCCCTCACAGAGTTTACAATCTAACAGAAAAGGAAGACATTGAACACGAGGGACAAATGTGATGATGAAATGTGCTGTGGCTCTATTCTAATAGCATGTGTCCTAATCTGGAGGGGGCTTCTGGCCGGGGGTGGGGGGAGTGGAGTACTTCCTGGAGGGAGTGATACCTACCTGGGGCCTGAAGGGTGAGAAGGCATTAGCCAGGATAGAGGTGGGTGATGGAGGAGCGTGAGCCATCGATTCATCCCCTTCTCTTGCTGCCTTGGCTTCTAACCCTGACACACGTGTCCCTCCCCACTGCTGCCAGAGAGGTTTTTCCTAAAATGCAAATCTGCGCTCATCACTTATTTAAAACTCTTGACTGAAAAATCATAAAGAACTATGAACGGTACTTACCTCTGGGGAGAGAGACGGACAGGGGATATCTTTTTTTCATCTTGTGCCTTTCTGTGCCGTTTATACTTTCTAATTTGTACATGTACGACTTCTGCTTTTAAAATGTCAACAGGGGTCTTTTTGTTCAGGAGAGTCCTAGTTTATTTCCTGCTTAGTATTTCTTCATATTTTTCTTCACATCCTTCTCTGACTTGCCATTGCCATCTGGAGAAAAAGCCGGTTGTTTAGCACGGCAAAAATGATCTGCCCTCTCTCATCCCTCATTTCCCACTTTTTTTCAATCCCAGTCGATGCTCCAGTGTTTTAGTCAGGACCTATGCATGGGACATGACAGAAACGTGACTCATACTAGTTTATGCTCTTGGCTTGCTTTTTTCTCTGTTGGTTTCATTCTCACACTGGCTTTCTGTGTGCACTTGGCACTGCTCTACCTGTTCTGTGTCTATTTTCTCATTTAACTGCCCTATTAGGGTGTAGGCAAGGCTTATTAATCTCATTTCACGGAGGAGAGAGTCTAATTAGCTCCCCCAAGTTCTCACAGTTAGTAAGGGAGCTGGTAAGACTTGAACCAGGCAGTTTGCCTCCAGAGCATCCAGGACATTGGTCTCTTCCTGAAGACGTCTTGAGTCAGGACCCAGAGGATTCTCTTCCTCCCAACCCCAGTCGGGATTTCATAGAGTGAATCTGATTGGCCCTCCTTGCGTCACATGGCCTCCCTGCACCAATCCCTGGTGCTGAGGAAATGGCATATTCTGATTGGTCAGGCTGGCCATGGAGTCAGCCTCTTTTGAACTCTAAGGAATGAGTTTCCCACCTGGAAGTCGGGTGTTTAGTTACCTTCGCTCTGCAGTCATCCAGCCACAGGGTTCCATCTTGCATCTCCCAATATGCTTCACAGTCTCTCTTACTTCTCTGGCTTTGCCTATGCCATTTCCTCTTCCTGGGAATCTCCCCCCCATTCCCCACCAAGGTGATGCCAACTTCTAAAGGTTCAGGTCTCTCATTCATTTCCCGCAGGAAATTCCTTGTAACGCGCCAGGCAGGATCAGAGGCAAGCTGGGGTGGGATGGGGCTGTCAGGCCCGCAGTTCTCCTGTGACCATGCCATACCCCCTTTTTTTTGGCTGTGCAGCGCAGCACGCGAGGT
The DNA here is from genome assembly GCF_003031525.2 of Neophocaena asiaeorientalis asiaeorientalis. Classification (NCBI taxonomy): domain Eukaryota; kingdom Metazoa; phylum Chordata; class Mammalia; order Artiodactyla; family Phocoenidae; genus Neophocaena; species Neophocaena asiaeorientalis. The sequence continues at coordinate 7,102,984 of NW_020173674.1, forward strand.
CTTAGTTCCCCGAGTTCCCCGATCAGGGATGGAGCCCACAACCGCTGCAGCAAGAGCACGAAGTCTTAACCACTGGACCACCAGGGAAGTCCCGTGGCTGAGGCTTTCTGATCCATGAGTTTGAATGCAATGGAACCAAGCAAAGCAAGTCAAATTCCTTCCAGGGATTTGAAAATGTTAAGTGAAGAATCAGTGGCAGAAGATGCTCGGAGCTGCACCATCTACCGTAGGTCCCTAGAGAAAAGGCTGGAGCACTCCTGCCGAGCAGGCCTGGAGCTGCGCGGATCCTTTTGCCTTTTCTTCCACCCCGTGAACTCACCCAACAGCTGTCCAGAAAAACCTCCTCTGGGACTCAGTTTAGCCAGAGTCAGTTTCTGTTGCTTAAGACTGGAAGGATTTTAGTAGACAAGTGCCCCTTGCTCTGGTCATACCTGTGCACCCCTGTCGTACACCCTCAGAGCTGAATTACTTTCTCACTAGACTGGTTTCCCTGCATACGGTGTTATTGTCCCCATTTTACAGATGAAGTAAGCTAAGCTTAGAGAGGTTAAATGCCTTGCTCAAATTTACACACTTAGTGATAGCACTGGGACATATGGGTACCTGGAATAATGAGAAAAGAATGGTTTTATGGAAATACAGACCTGGGTTCAAATTACAACTCTGTCACTTACTGGCCATGTGACTTTTAGCCAGGAGAGGTATAAACTGAGCACTTCATAGGTATCAGGTACAGTGATTTGCATATATAATGTCATTTAACCCTTAAGATAATTTTGTTGGGTAGACCTTATTTTCCCTCAGTTTACAGATGAGGAGACTGAGAATCGGAGCAGTCAATTGACTTGCCCAAGATCGTGTAAGAAAAAACACTCTGAAAGAATTTACTTCTGACTGTGAAGAGAGAGTGGGGAATGGACAGAGTATGGGGAAGAAATTTTCACCTTTTTTTTTCAAACATTTTCCTCTCATGTTTGAGTTTTTACAACATGTGAATCTGGGGGTGGGTATAGATAAAAATGTCTGAATGATACGATTGTCACTCTATGAAGGCTTTAAGGTCAGGTGAAGTCTGGGAAGGAAATACCCTGACATAGCCACATTCGGAGTGTTGAGGGGAGTGTGGCAGCTGGCCTCCAAAATGTCTCCCAGAGATCTTCAACTCCTGGTACCCAAGACCACATGTCGATTCCTTTGACGTGACTCAGGACTAGCTTGTGTGATCGATAGAATGTGGCAGAAGCGTGTGCTTTCCGAGGCTAAGGTCATAAGATGCATTCTGGGTTCTACCTTGAACTCTGAATCATTCCTTCTAGAGGAAGCCAGTCGCCATTTTGTAAGGACACTTCAGCAGCCCTGTGGAGAGGCCTGTGTGGAGAGGAACTGAGGCCTCCTGCCAAAAGCCAGCTCCAACTTGCCAGCTATGTGGGTGAACTACCTTGGAAGTGGAACCTCCAAAGCCAGTCAAGCCTTTAGAGGACTGCAACCTCATGAAAGTTTCTGAGTTAGAACCACCCAGCTGAGTCCTTCTTGAATTCCTGACCACAGAAACCATCGGAAATAATAAATATTTATTAGTATTTTTAAGTCACCAAGTTTTGGAATGATTTGTTATGCAGCAATAGATAACTAATATGGGGGTGGGTGGAGTCGGGTAGAGATCATGGTCGATTATTTCACTCTGTTTTTGAGACTTCCCATGATGTCATGTAACTTCAAAAAACAGTGGTAAGGGCTTCCCTGATGGCACAGTGGTTAAGAACCCGCCTGCCAATGCAGAGGACACGGGTTCGAGCCCTGGCCTGGGAAGATCCCACATGCTGTGGAGCAACCAAGCCCGTGCACCACAACTACTGAGCCCACGTGCCATAACTACTGAAGCCCGCGCTCCACAACAAGAGAAGCCACTGTAATGAGAAGCCCACACACCGCAATGAAGAGTACCCCCGCTCACTGCAACCAGAGAAAGTCCGCGCACAGCAACGAAGACCCAACGCAGCCAAAAATAAAAATTAAAAAAAAAAATAAAAAAATTTTAAAAAGTGGTAAAAATCATTTAAAAGAAGAGGGAGGAACAGGCTATCTCTATACCTCTGTGTTTGTTCCAGTGCATCCCCAACTTTTTCTTTTTATGGAATTAGTAGAAAATATATTTGTTCATCCCACTGGGAGAAATTGAGGGATTGAGGGAGATTTGGGCTATTTCCATGGAGCACGGAGAAAACATTACATTGTCTTAGTATTTACTTTTTTACTAAAATCATAAAAAATGATGCAATGTATTAGGAAAGACATTTGAATTTGTATTATACTTGTCTCTAAAATCTTTTAAAATATTTTAATAGGAAAGTTGAGTTTGCTTCAGAACATAACTTTTTATATCAGGTTTTATGCTCAAGATGGCTGTGTGCAGTTCTTGTTTTTCATGATGAGTCTTTTGAATTCAAGAATTCTTCAAATTCTTGATAGTCACCATCAATGCAGAATTGCATTTGTACAGGTAGCTAGTAGCAAGTAACAGAAGATTATCATCTTTTTTCCTTGATGGATATTCTTAGCCATTAATTGATAATCGTTAATTTGCCATTAATCAGAATGTAGATAATTCTATCAGTTTAAATTGTTTTCTATGGTGAGATTATCTTTTAAATCCAATAGTTCTGCATCTTCTGTCATTAAGAACTGCAATGTTGGGCTTCCCTGGTGGAGCAGTGGTTGAGAGTCCGCCTGCCGATGCAGGGGACACGGGTTCGTGCCCCGGTCCGGGAAGATCCCACATGCCGCGGAGCGGCTGGGCCCGTGAGCCATGGCCGCTGAGCCTGCGCGTCCGGAGCCTCTGCTCCGCAACGGGAGAGGCCACAACAGTGAGAGGCCCGCGTACCGCAAAAAAAAAACAAACAAACAAAAACCCTGCAATGTTGAGATTTCTTAGGATATTGTTAATGGGTTTTTACTTTGATCAAATTTTTCACATCAATATTTCAAAACAATAGTGTAGGTTTTCCTCAAGCAGACCCAGATACTGCTTTTCTAGTCTTTTTAAAAAAATATTTATTTATTTTTATTTGGTTGTACCAGGTCTTAGTTGCAGCAGGCAGCCTCCTTAATTGTGGCTCACTGGCTCCTTAGTTGCAGCACGTGGGCTCCTTAGTTGTGGCATGTGAACTCTTAGTTGCGGCATGCATGTGGGATCTAGTTCCCTGACCAGGGATCGAACCCGGGTCCCCTGCATCGGCAGGGGAGAGCGGAGTCTTAACCACTGAGCAACCAGGGAAGTCCCTGCTTTTCTAGTCTTGATAATTCTTTAGAGTTCAGTTTTTAACAACTACACAACCCGAGTGAACAATTCTTTATGTCCGAATTCTGTTCTACATACTTTGTCAGAACATGCTGTAGCTTACTTTCATTTGACCTTTGCATTTTTCAGTATTAAACTCATCCAGCAGCTCAAAAATGTCAGCTAGTAGCTATCTTTCTACAAATCTGTAAAGCAAGAATCATTCACAAAATAATTTTTGAATTCTATTTTGCCCCTATTTCTTTCCTTTGGGCAGCCAACACATTACCATGAGATTAGGGAGGGGGCTGTGCTGATCCCAGTTCTTTTGCACAATGCTGGAAACAGGGACTGTTGCCGTGAGGACTTTTTAGAATGACTTCTTGGCATCAGTGATGCGCAACTTGGTCTAGGGTCAGACATGCACACAGGAGAGCCTGTGGGCTACAAAACAGGTTATTTCTTCCTACCACTGTAGCCCCAGCTGACCTGGTCTTTGTCCTTGGTGGAGAACCAGACCTCTGCTGAAAGGCTGAAAACCTATCCCTCTGCCCCTCACCTCTCCATGCTCCCTACCAGTGGGACGAGCTCCATGGGAGGTCACTGATTGGAGCCTTGGCTGCCTTCTGGGTCTTCCCACTTCACAGGCTTTGGGGAACTTCAGCATCACACAGATCCTTCCCTCACTCCAAGCCTCAAGAGGGGCTGCCCTGCGTCTGAGAAACGGCCTAATTGAATTCCTATAATTTTTTTCATTGTGTGCCTCATTCCCTTGATTACCAGAGAAAACCTGCTCAATGTAGATAATTTGGAGAAAAAAATTTTAAATATGAGGCAGCCAGGAAAAAAATAAAATATCACCTATACTTTGAGTCAACCACTGTCACCATTTTAATATATTGTTTTCTCTCTACCGAGTCTCTATTTCTTGACATAATTAGGAAAATATCATAAGTAATTATAATACACTGTTTAACGGCATACTGTAAACATTCCCCTTGCCATTAAAAACTCTTCATCAACATGGCTTTTAACTAACACACAATGTATCATAATTTATTTAAATTGTTCGATATTTGGAGAGTTCACATTTTTTTCTGGTACATTAAGCAGGATGATGAATATCCTTGTAAATAAACTTTGTCCGTATTTCAGCTTATTTTTTTAGGGCAGAGTCCAGGAAATGTCATTGCTGCTTAGAAGAATGTGAAAATGTTTCCAACTCATGATCTATAATGCCAAAGAAACTTCCAGAAAGGTTGCAGGAGTTTCCTCCTTGCTACCCGTACATCTCCTGCATTGACTATGCATTGACATTACTATGTTTGAAAATGTTTCCTTAAATATTTGAAACAGGGCATCTCCTGGTTTTAACTGCATTTCTCTGATTATGACTGATGTGGAATCTTTTCCTCTGTTTACTTCCTATTGGTATTGTCTCCTTTGTGAATGTTCTATTCTTACATAAAAGGATTTTTTTTGAACGGGGTTAGTCAGGTGCTCCTTTGCTACGCTGCTCCAACAAACTCGGGCATAAACCCAACTGGGTCACCGTGGCTGACCCCCAGACTACACCAGGCATTCAGACCATTCTGAAAACAGTATCTGGTCTCGTGATTAATGAAAGATCTTGGGGATGAGTAACTTGAACCCTAGAAACAGGCATTTTCTTTTCATCTTAATCTTTAACATCCCGAGCCTATGACCAGCACTCATAATTATTTGATGAGATTAGAAATTGAGGGCTTCCCTGGTGGCGCAGTGGTTGAGAGTCCGCGTGCCGATGCAGGGGACACGGGTTCGTGCCCCAGTCTGGGAAGATGCCACATGCCGTGGAGCGGCTGGGCCTGTGAGCCATGGCCGCTGAGCCTGTGCATCCGGAGCCTGTGCTCCGCAACGGGAGAGGCCACAACAGTGAGAGGCCCGCGTACCGCAAAAAAAAAAAAAAAGAAATTGAGAAAAATGAGATGAGCTGAGGAGTTCTGAATTCTTATTGTCCAGAAGTCTGAAACTCCACTTGACTATCTCGTGAGAGAGGCTGTCTCTTGCCTCCCCTTCCCCAATGTCACCGTTTCCCCACAAACTAAAACAAGTCCAGTTGTTTCCATCTCATGTTTGCTTGGACAAGGACTGTCAAGAAGAACCCTGGACAGGTCACTGAAGAAGCTCATGTACCAGCCAGTAATTTATAAATGTGCTGGTCAAGTCTGAACCTCCTCTTGGAGCAGCTTCTACCAGCTTGTCTGCATTGTTTATTGAAAACTGTAGGTTCATGGTCTGCGCCTGGTTTACCAGGTTACACAGCCTGATTTGGGCTGTGACCAGAGGGATAGAAAAAACTCCTCAGCAAACTTGTACTTGGCCTCCCTGAGATAGAGATAGCTCACATCCATCCAATGGCTTGTGATGCAGGGATGAATGACACCCTGGGGGCTGCGAGGACCCTGGGAGGTGTACCTGGGTGCCCTGGCCCTTCCTGATGTTTGCCTGTATTTCCTCCTGCTGTATTGTATCCTCTGTCTTTTTTTTTTTTTTTGGCTGCACCGCACGGCATGTGGGATCCTAGCTCCCCAACCAGGGATTGAACCCGAGCCCCCTACATTGGAAGAGCAGAGTCTTAACCACTGCACCATCAGGGAAGTCCCTGTCCTTGGTCTTATGAAAGCCTTAAATAAGTGTGCTTTGTGGAGTCTTATTAGTTCTTCCAATTATAAAACCCTGTGTAATTGCTGGAGTCACGAAAGTCAAAGAGCAAAGGACCTACTCCTGAAAGAGAAGCAACAGCTAAATGCCATTTGCGATTCTGAACCCGATCCTCTTGCTTTATAGGACATTGTTGGGGAGGACTAGGGAAACTTGAATGAGGTCTGAGGGTGAAATGGTAGTCCTATAGCAACACTAACTTTCTGACTGTGGTGGTTATAGTGGGGTCATACAGGAGAACATCCTTGGAGGAAATACCCATGAATATATTTGAAAGAGATGTCAACGTCTTTCAGAAAAGAAGTTCTTTGTCCAGCAGTAGCACTTCTGTAAGTGCTTCTGGGCCCCAGGTCTTGCTTCTCCGCAGGACATGCTGGCACAGACCCAGGAACCTAGAGGGAGGAGAAGTGGAAAAATAGAATGTGGCAGTGGGTTCTCTCCTAGCAGGGCCCAGTATCTGCCCCCAAACCACTTACCGAGAAACTCCTACCGTCTGTCCCAGCCATCCCCAAGTGTATGAGTCAGTGGAGATGGAGCAAAAGAGAAGAGACTTCTAGAAAAGGTGACAGTAATTCTTGTTGGCCCTAGGCAGGCCGGGGGGCGTCAAGGGGGAATGCAGGTCTGATTTCACCACTCCAGCTCCTCCCAGGTGGACACGAGAGGCAAGGCCCCCGATATGATGCTGAACAAACTCAGGTGAAACATCTCACGGCCCTTAACACCGCAGGGGAGGCAGTGTGATGTGGGCTTCCTTTGGTCTGGAGTTGTTAAGCTTGAGAGTAGATAATCTGACCTTGGAGGGACCAGTTCTGCTTCACTGGTCTCCTGACCCCACCTGGACATCATGGTCACTGCATGGACTGTCTTCTCGCCCACGCTTGTCCTCCACTGGTCACTCCCTTCTGGTTGGTTCCTCTTGTCTCAGCTTCCCTGACACGGCTCCTTCACCTCTCTCCTCCCCACTCTGTCTGGTGTTGCTCTGTCTTCTTCCCCCTTCTTTTTTCTCTCAAGTGTAGATGCCCCTGCCTTCCTTACCTTCACAAGTTCATTTGTTCTTTAGTTTGCTCCTGCATGCTGCCATGTAAACGTTCTACTATGTTCTGGGCACACAGCCCTATCGGGGCTTCCAGTCCGGTGTGGAGACCAGCATTTGGGGAGGGAAATCCATCATTGAAGAAACTTTGTCACGTCACTGAAAATACAATAAAGTTATCCATAATGTTTCCCTGCCTTGACGTCTCCTGAATGAACACTGACTCCCTTCCTTTTAAAGCCTCCCAAGGGACTTCCCTGGTTAAAACTCAGAGGGCCTGGGTTCGATCCCTCGTCAGGGAACTAGATCCTGCATGCATGCCGTAACTAAGAGCTTGCATGCCACAGCTGAGGAGCCTGCGTGCCGCAACTAAGCCCTAGCGCAACCAAATAAATAAATTTTTTTTTTTTAAAAAGGAATATCCCCCTTTTTTTTTTTTTTTGGTACGCGGGCCTCTCACTGTTGTGGCCTCTCCCTTTGCGGAGCACAGGCTCCGGACGCGCAGGCTCAGCGGCCATGGCTCACGGGCCCAGCCGCTCCACGGCATGTGGGATCTTCCCAGACCAGGGCACGAACCCGTGTCCCCTGCATCGGCAGGCGGACTCTCAACCACTGCGCCACCTGGGAAGCCCCCCTCAGGGGCTCTTTTGGTCAGCTGTGGCTCATCTGCACAGTGGGATGCAGCCCGGACGCAGGGAGGACAGGAGAGCTTTTTCTGAAGGAATATGCAGAGGCCACGAATGAGGTTAAAAGCCAGATACAAAACCATGCATGGGTGTGTCAGTATTTGTATAGAAAAGGGAGATGGAGCACATGTACATGTTCACCTAGATTGTATAAAATCATAAAAAATCTCTGTAAGATACATGGAAACCAGGCTGCCCTGTAGAAATTACTGGAGTGTGGGGCAGAGGGGAGAACGCTTCCTTGCATACCCGCTTGTACCGTCAGGAATTTTGAACCTTGTGAATGTATTGTATGTATTATCTATTTTAAAATACACAAACTTTAATAAAGAAAAGTTAATGAAGAGGCGCGGGAGGCTGGGACCTGTGGCGCCCACCAGCACCCCGGTCATGTAGACGGACTGAGCCAGGTCTCAGAGGGCGCGGGCCTCACACACCTGAACCCA
>NW_020173674.1:7111176-7127247 GCF_003031525.2 Neophocaena asiaeorientalis asiaeorientalis
CCAGTGGTCCTAGACTGAGTCGTCCTTGCGGCCCTTGGTGCCGCCCTGTGGACGGATGTGCTGGGGCCCAGGAGGGCCCACTGAGGCTGCATGAAGTGCCAGCATGGCTCGGGGGGCCCCAAGCAGGTCCAGGGGTACGGTGGCCCTCAGCCAGGCCCCCGAGCCATTGACAGTGGCCGCAGTGTGGTTGGCGGGCCTTTGGCAGTAGTGGCGGGGCACGGCGGCCATGAAGTTCAGTTGTGGCCGGCCAGCAGGCTGCAGGGCAGCAGCAGGGCCGTGTAGACCAGCTGGAAGCCACCCAGGGCGTCCAGCGGGTCTGTGAAGGCCATGGCCACGGGCCTGACCTGAGGCCCAGCCTCGGAGCCTTATGTGAAGGGGCTGGGACGGGGCCCTGAGAGGTGGAGGAACAGGCCAGGGTTAGGACCTCAGATGCCCGCGTCCCGCAACTCAGAGGGGTCGGGTTACACCTCACAGGAGGCCTCGGGTGTCCCCAGGTCTGCAGGCCTCCCCCTCCTGCCAGGCCCTTTCTCCTCATTTCTCCCAGCCTCTCACCTCCGAGTTAGAAAAGCGAGGGGTCCTAGAGGGCCGCCTCATATCCCACTGCCCAGATCTCCAGGCTCAGCCCCCTGCCCATGGCCCTCGCAGGGGGGACCCCAGCAGTAAATGTGGCACCATCGTCACCCTCCCCTTTTCTCTGGAGGCCACTCTGAGGCATCTTCAAGAGCCCAATTCCAGGGGACTTCCCTGGCAGTCTAGAGGTTGAGACTCTGCGCCTCCAATGCGGGGGACGCAGGTTCGATCCTTGGTCGGGGAACTAGGATCCCACAAGCCGAGTGATGCGGCCAAAAAAAAAAAAAAAAACGCGCAATTCCAGCCTCAGCACATGGGATCCAGTCCTGTCCCTGGGCTCCCTTGACGCCGGAGCCTTAAATGCTTGGAGGTCACACAAGGGGGTGCCAGTGATTACAGCTGCTTGCCCCTCCCCAAATTCCCTGGAAGTCAGAGGCTGCATAGGAGACACTTGGAAAAAAGTCCTTGAAAAATGCCCAAATAGAGCAACCAAGAGGAAGCCCTACTCTCCCTGCCCCCATCCCAGGTACTCTCAGGCTGGGGGTGTGGGAGGTGGCAGGGTCTCCGCTCATCCAGACCCGCAGTGTTCCAACCTCTCATCAAAGGAAACCCAATACAGAGAGCTAAGCGGGTGGCACCTGGTGCACCAGGCTCCCCGCCCCTCCACCTGGCCCCTCTCACAAACCAGCCCAGGATTCCAGGAAGTGATGGACCACTCCTCTCACTGATGAGGAGGCTGAGACCTAGCAGGACTTGCCCAGGGACTCCCAAAGGCAAAAGGCAGATTCCAGGCCCTGTGCCCGACAGTCTGCCACTCAGGGCTCCACCTGGGGCTCCTGGTGGCCGAGGGCAGCCCCCACCCCCCAGCTGGGCTCCTTCAGTCTTTGCTCTGCAGACGCTGCCCTGGTTTGCGGCTCACCCCTCCCCACGCTGTCCCAGCCCCTCCTCTACCCCCACCTCAACCTACTCTTTGTCTTATCTCTGGTAAGAAGAGCTGGGATCCCAGAGGGGCTGGAGCAGCTTATATAAGCTGCAGGTGTCTGGATCACAGGGGCAACTCCCCTCCCCCAACCTCGAGAAGACTTAAAAGGAGGCTCTGTGTTCTGGGGAGCTTCCTGGGGGTCAGGTTTGCGCTAAGTAGGGGTTTGGGTTTGAGCCAGAGCTGCACGGGCAGAGTGTGTGGGGAAAGAAGGGGTCAGGGCTTAGAGGAGCGGGGCATGTAGGACCAGCAGGGCCATGCGGGACCTCAGCAGTATGGCCCTGTCCCTGCAGGGGGTACCCCATCCTCCCCTCCCAGATGCCCAGGACTCCAGCAGAGGTGCGAGCCTCCAGGGCGATGGGGAAGGGGATGGAGGGCAGGGCAGGGGCGGGTGTGAGGCCCTGAGCAAAGTCCCTGCAGGACAAGGCTTGCTGCGCCCTCCTGGGCGGCAGGTTTAGGCAGAAACACACTCCGGAGTCAAAGGTGGGGCCGTTTCCTTTATTATTTGGGGTTTCTCTGCATGGAAACATGAGACTGCCCCACCCCATGCCCAGGTGCCTCTGGCACCCCCATAGGTGGTACATCAGTCCCCACAGAGGCCCCTTTAAAATCACCAATATAAAAAAGGAGGGAGGGAGGGAGGGAAGGCCTGACCACCCCGCAGGGCTGGGGGGAATGTGGGGCAGAGGGGGGCACTGGCTTTGGCACAGGAAGGAACAGGCATTCATTCCCAGCCCTGCGGAGGACGCCCCAGCTGGGAGGGCGCTCCGCACTGCTAGACGGCAGGCTGTGCAGAGCTAGTGGTTATAGTTTAAAGGCTGCAGCTGGGGCGTGGTGGGCTTGGGAGTGGAATGGGTGGCCTGTGGAGGGAGGGGAGGGGACACATCAGGATGTCCAGAGGCCTGGGGCCGTCAGCTCCCCCTGGGGCCCCATGTGAGGCAGGAACTAGCAAAAGCTGCCTTCCCGGTTTGGCAACCAGAGGGGCTGGGGGAGCCCATCTGAGCCCGTGGCTAGTGGAGGCAGGGAGGGCCACACAGCTCTGCCTGGAGCAAATGAACCGGGGCGGCCGGGAAGTGAGGACGAGGAGGACGAGGCCGCCTCCTGCTCCAAGGAAGGCACTTGCAGCTGGCGGGGCCTGGTGTGGCAGGGCCTGGTGTGGCATGGCGGGAAGGCACGGCCCGGCAGACGAGGAGGGCAGAGAAGCACAGCAAGGGGCTCGTGCAAGAGCCCCTCATGCGAACATGGTCAGCTGTAACCACTGCCAGGCAGAGAGAGGGTGGAGAGAGGGGTCAGCCAGGGCAGAAACCCCAAGTCTGGCCTCCCAGCTCCATGGCTCAGGAGTCGCCATCTCCTCACCCCCCTGAGGGCAGGTGGGAGAGGGACCCTCCCGGGGAGGGGGCGGGGCACCCCCTTACCTCCTCCACCCCTGGGAGCCCAGGCTGCTGGCTCCTGTACAGGCCTCCAGGGGTCTGGCCCATCCTCCCCAGGACCCAGACACCCAAGCGTGTCCTTGCAGGACCCAGGTGGCCGGCCGTAGGGCTGGCGCTGAGGCCGCAGCCTCCAGCCCAGGAGGGTAAGAAAACACTGCCCCTGAGCACCTTCCCCAACCGGACCGGAGGACAGCCCCACCTTAAACAAGTCAAAGGTCACGACTCCATCCAGATCCGTGTCCAGAGTCTTGAAAAACCCTGTGTGTTCAAGAAATGATGACACGGGGCTGAGGACTCAGTGGGACCTTCAGGCAGGGCCAGGACCAGGCCCCACCTCCTGCCTCACCCCCACCTTCCCACAGCGCCGCAAGCTCTCACCCTCACAGCCGGGGAGCAGCCCTTCCTGCTGCTCGAGAGCCCCCTCCAGAGTTCCCACCCAACTCCGTGTCACCTGGCACTCAGGCTGCCTGGACCCCACCTCCCCGAGACCCTCGTTGGGGACTGAGCTGGAGGGGAAGCCGACGGGGACACTCACGGAACATGGTCTCCAGCCGCACTAGGCAGCACACGAAGTTATCGAAGTCCACAGCCAGGTCGGGTTCCGAGTAGCGGGTGATGATGAGCTCGTACAGCTTCTTGTTGAGCTTGAAGCCTGGCGCAGGAGAGCAAGTGAGGGCCAGGGACGTGCAGCCAGGCCAGAGGGGGCGGAGAGGGGGACTGAGGCTGGGCAGGGTGAGCCCCAGGGCTGGGGGGCATGAAGACCTCCTGGGCAGGGCCTCGAGCTGGGCAAGTGCTGGTCCAGAGGGAGCTTGAGGACCCAGACTGCCCCAGGGAAGCAGGTGCTGGCCATCAGGGCCCAGGGTCCAGTTTCATTTGTTCTGAATGCCCTGGCCTCATCCTGACATGGGACTGAGCACGAGCCCTGCGCTGCTCCCTTTGGAAGCTCTGGAGGCCAGCTCCACTCCTCCCTGGCTGTGTGGCCTCAGGCCAGTCACTACCCCTCTCTGAGCTGCACTTTTCTCTGCTCAATGGGATACTAAAAGACCATATCCTCATGAGGCTGCAGTCAGAACAAAAGGAAATGCCGATAAAGCGCTTGGCTCAGTCACCAGGAGAAAAAGGCAGTAGATAGCTGTTACAGCTTCACCACCATTGCCATCACCCCCCCAGGGACAAGGGCTAGTGGGTGGGCCACCGCCCTGGGTAGCTGTCAGAGAAGCGAGCCAGGGCCATCTCCCTGGGGCTCCACGAGTGCCACCAGCCCTCAGGCCTCACCTGCAGACTCGATGGCCATCCGCATCTCGTAGGCACTCATGCTGCCCGACTTGTCCAGGTCAAACTTCCGGAAAATTGACCGAAGGGGGTCAGCCACTGGGATACGTGGGCTCGGAGAGGCAGACCCAGGGCAAGGGCCTAGTCCACACAGCTGGTCTGGGAGCCGGAGCCCGGCCGCCCGCTGTGACTGAGGCCGCAGAGGAGGGGAGGGTGCTGCCAGCAGGGACCACCTACCAGGTAATTCCGGATGCGGTTCCACAGGATGTTGAACTCCACCAGGCCCAGCTTCCCGTTGCCGTCACGCTGGGCGGCCATTAAGAAGAAAACTCCACAGCTTAAACCAGGCACTGGGTGAGTGAGCACCGGGGAGAGCAAGACGAGGAGGGGGAGGGGAGAAGGGGCAGGAGCCCGCAGACAGCTGCCTGGGGCCAGGCCTGAATCGGGGTGGCTAGGAGGGGCGCAAACAGAGCACCAGCCTCAGGGTCACCTGCAGACGAGGCCCTGCCCGCCTCTCACTCAACACAAGCCTGTGCCTCGGTCCCCGCCCCACCCCGATCAATGGGAAGATGCCAGGAAGGAACTGGTCTGTCCACACTTATCCCTTTCTCTGAGCTGCTCCTGGAATGGGTCACCCAGGGCTCTCCCCGTGCCTACATCCCACCCCAAAGGCCGGCTCAGGAGGCAAAAGCAAAGGGAGGATACGTCCATGAGGTTCACCATGCTGCGGCAGGACTCCAGGCTGAAGCCCTTGGTCCGCAGGTCTTTGTCTGCAAGAAAAACCAGTCCCAACACCTCAACCCAGCCAGCTTCCTGGGCCTGCCCCGTGCTGGGCACACTGGTGGGACAAGGGTCCGGGAGGCACCATTTCTGTCCCCTAGTGTGTAAAATCTAGGCTAGTAGGTATGTAGGATTGTTTCCATCAACAGAAAAGAGTTTAAGGTATTTTAGCAGTCAAGCCGGTGTCCCAACAGGTACGTCAACACCACCATCAGACCAGAGTGAAAAGGAACAGTGCTAAGTATAAGTGAAAGAAACACGGTAGAAACGTGCAGCATAGGTGGTCACGGCAGGGGTGGGGTTTGCTGCAGGCCCCGAAGGGTGAGAAGAGCAGGAGAGGGGTTCTGGGCTGAGGGAACAGCATGGACAGAGGTCGGAGGTGAGAGGTTAGAGGCGGGGGCAAAGGGAAGGTTGAAGGGTGGTTGCCTTCAGTTTTGCACATCGGGGAGTGAAGCCGGCCACCTGCCTTCTGGGAGGAAGGGGCGCCCACACACTGGCCCTAAGGTGCTGTCAGCCGGCGAAGCTTCTAACTACACCAGGCACAGCGCTCAGGCACGGAGAGCAGCAAGACGGCATGAGGAGTTTGGGAGGAAAAAGGGGGTGAGCAGGGCTCAGAAAGGTGGTGGAGGGTGCCCCACCCACGGAGACCAAGGGGTTGGGCTCAGCCCAGGGTGGGAGCAGAGGAACGGAGGTGGGGGGTAGGGGTGTTGGGAAGCAGGGCATGGGGTGGAGAGCAGCCACTCAGGGACGCTCACGTTTGCCGATGATTCTGTTGAGGATGGTCTGCAGCTCCTTGACGCTGATCTCCATGTCCTGGGGGAAGAGGGAGGATGGCACCCACTCTGGGGAAAGGCTGCCCCTCGGTGCCCCCGACCGCCCGTCCACCACGCCCAGCCTACCTCCCCTGCCAGTTGTCTGAAGAGGGATTTGAAGTTCTCATCAATCTCCTCTTCTGAGAGTACTTTCTGGATGGAGAAGCGGGGGAGAGCATGTCAGGGGCACCCCAGCCTGGCCCCTGCATGGGCAGCTGCTGGAGGCAGGGCTGGGACCACTCATCAGCTATGTGTCACTTCACCCTTCTCATCTGTAAAATGGGAACCTGGCCCCTGCTCTATCCCTGTCCAGGCCTCTGTGGCCTAAATGTGGAGGGTGAAGGTCAGCTCAGTGATGAACAGTGAGGCTTTGATTCCCTGCTGCACGACCTTGGGCAAGTTCCTTAACCTCTCTGAACTTGAGTTTCCCAATGAGAGGGTAGTGACAGCACCCTGACACACCTGTTATGGAGGAAACGGGGTGACCCAGGTAAAGAGCTCAGCACAGACCCAGCAGAGAGCAAGAACCCAGGGACCCTGTGCCATTATTATGACAACGTCCTTTGCAAACTGTAAAGTGCTGGGCAAATAAGGGATTAGTATTACTCTTACGGCTCCTGCCAGGAGGGGCTCTGCGCTGCCAGCCGGAGCCCAGGGCACAGGACACCCAGGGTGAGGGAGAGGAGGAGGGTGGCCGGTGGGGGCAGGGCACGTACCTCGTCAGGGAGATTGGCCTGGATCTGGTCATCCAGCTCTCTGCAGAGGGTGGGGAGACAGGGGGCCAGTCAGCATCTTCTCTGAGAAGAAACGCAGCACAAAGTCGCCCTCCTTGTTGGGCTCGAAGGTGGACGGCACCACCACATACTCCCCGGGTGGCAGGCGGAAGCGGGTGCTGACTTCCCGCAGGTTGATGAACTGCTCGGAGCGGGCCCGAGACGCGTTGGCCAGGAAGAAGTCCCGCTTCAGGTGCACGGCCGGCCGGCCCATCAGCTGGCGGGAGGGAAGGAGGGAGCGGGGGCTGCAGCTGCCCGCTCAGCCCACCCTTAGGAGCTGCCCCCAGACCCAGATCCAGACCCAGAACCAGACCCAGATCCAGACCCCAGGCTCCAGGTTCTGGCCAAGCGGCTGGAGAGCTGTGTCACGGCTCCATCACCCACAGGCTACCCGACCCTGACAAGTCACAGTGCTTGTTGCCTCATCTGTAAAATGGGGGTAACAGCCCTGCCTACTGCACCAGGTGGAGGGGAGGAGACACCACGAGGTGAATGTAGATACCGTGACACCATGAAATAACTTTCTCGTTATCCTTACCTGGAGCTTCCCCTGTGTCAGACACCGCAGGGCCTTTTACACATGTCACCTCACTTAACGCTCATGACAACTCATTTTACAGACACTGATGCCAAGGCTTAGAGCCTAAGCAACTTGCCCAAGGGTCCAGGTCACTCAGCCCACTACCAACCTGCCCCTAACCAGCACCCCAGACGGCCTCAGTGTGAACAGTGAGACAGGAAGAGCCTCACGGGTGCGTGCCAGGTGGGGCTCTGAGGGCCAGGGTTCAAATCCGGCTCCCTTACTTATTACCTGCTCTGACCCCCAGGAGGACAGTGTTTGCTCTGCCCACTGAACAGCAGGCAGGGGGGTGGGGGCACTGTGTTAGCCCCAAGGTGAGGAGACTTCTTAGCTCTCTACGTGCGGGCTTGCCACCGTCCTGCTCCCTCCGGGCACCATTGGGCCATGTGTGTTCAAGGGTGTGTAAATCCAGGCGAGTCAGATGCCACACCTACCTCCGGAGGGACCTGCCAGAGAGACGAGGGAAGTCAGAGATGCTGGCCTGGCCCAGGGGCAGATGCTGTGGTGTGTGCTGGGCAGCGGCCCTGAGTTCTTAAGATGAAAATGATGGGATGAAGAGACCAGGAGACAGGGTCCTGGACAGGGGCCAGTGTTGACCCAGACCTGTATTCATGCCAGAGAGGGACCCCAGGACCCCAGGAGGGAGGCCCAGGCAGGGCCCTCTGTCCCTGGAATGCCCTGCACCTCAGCTCTGAACCAGAGCCTCCAGGACTGCCCCATGGGGCGGCCAACTGCAGAGTCCTCCGGCCCAGGGACGCTGGAGGTCCACCCCAATCTGCTACAAGGGGCCGTGGGCCTGGGCTGAGGCTGCGACTGTCCTCTACCCCCACCAGGGAGATCCAGAAGTTTCTGTCTTGAATACAGCGCGTGAAGCGGGGCCCTTCATGGCCAGCCTCTGCATACATACTTCCAAGACAGGGAGCTCACTACTCCTTCAGGAGACCACTTGCCCGCTTCTTTCCGAAACTGAGTCAAAGTCTTTCTCCCAGGTGTCAGCTAAGGCAGATCCCTCTGCCCAAAAGCAGCCATGCAGCCTCTAAGGACAGGGGAGAACTGCAGAATCTTCCCTTCTCCTAGCTAAACATCTTCCTCATCCTCCATCTGCCTCACGGGATGAATTTTAGGCCCCCGGCTGCCCCAGTCCTGGCGGAGGGCCTCAGCAGGTGCCTCCCGAAGGCTCAGTCTAGGGCTGCGTGCCTCAGGGGTGTGACTGGCTCCAGTCGGCTCTGGATGGGCGGGCTCCGCCTTGTCCTCTGGCGCCCCTGGCGCCCCCTGGCGGAGCTTTCCGGGAGGCCGCTTTCTCTGCCGGGTGCTGGGCGATCCGCCCGCTCGCTCACCTCGTAGACAGCGAAGCCTATGGTCTCCATGTCGCGGCCAAATCGGCGCTCCCTACGGCGGTGCTTCTGCATGAGGGCGAGCAGGAAGCTGCAGCCTGACTCCCGACTCCTATAGTCGTCGTCGTCCGGGTCATCCGTCTCCTCCAGCCGGATCTTGAACTGGGGGTTCACCCAGAAGGTGGCTGCAGGAGGTAGGGAGGCAGGATCAGAGGAGAAGCAGAGCAGTGCCCCCAAGCCTTCCCTCCCCCATGTTTTCATTCATTCAACAAATTTTACTGTGGCCACCGTGTGCCAAGTGACAGATGTGCCACAGGGACACACAGAGTCCCTGCCCTCATGAGCTCCCATTCCAGAACGAAGCGGAGGCAAAGCATGAACAAGTCAGGTTAGTTAATGGAACAATTACAAAGAAAGCAAGCTGAAGTCGGGCAGGGAAGGAATCTTCGAGGTGACATTTGAGCCTAGGAAGCCTAGGCAGAGGGAGAAGAAAAGACCCACACCTGGGGCTCCAGTGAGCACAGGGGATCCAGGGAGGTTGGCAGACGTTGGTGGAAGCAGGGTCGGTGATAAGAAGTGTGGACTGAATCAAAGACCAGAAGGACTCCCTGACAGGTTTACACTGGGAGGGGCATGACTGGATCAGGATTTTAGAAGGTGGCTGCAGGAACTTCCCTGGTGGCACAGTGGATTAAGTTTTCATGCTCCCAGCACAGGGGGCCCGGGTGTGAGTCCTGGTCAGGGAACTAGATCCCACATGCTGCTGCAACTAACAGTTCACATGCCACAACTAAGGAGCCCTCCTGCCGTAACTAAGGAACCCGCCTGTTGCAACTAAGGAGCCGGCAAGCTGCAACTAAGGAGCCCTGGAGCCGCAACTAAGGAGCCTGCCTGCTGCAACTAAGACGTAGCGCAACCAAATAAATAAATATTAAAAAAAAAAAAAAGAAGGTGGCTGCTGTGTGGACAGTGACTTAGAAGAGGGCGAGAGAAAGCAGGGTCTGAGAGGAGGCCACTGAGCTGCAAGGGCTGAGGGGGACTCACATTTCTGGCAATTTAGCGATTCAGCTGCCTGAACAATCCTCCTGACTAAAACAGCCAAGCGCCGGAGAGAATATGCAAAACTTCTTTTTAAAGGCACCAATAAGTCCAGCATTTCCCCCTCCCCACATACAAAATTAACATTAATCAAAAAGAGAGATTATAAGCAAGGATGTGGGGACTTCCCTGGTGGCGCAGTGCTTAAGAATCCGCCTGCCAATGCAGGGGACATGGGTTTGAGCCCTGGTCTGGGAAGATTCCACATGCTGCGGAGCAGCTAAGCCCGTGCACCACAACTACTGAGCCTGTGCTCTAGAGCCCATGAACCATAACTAATGAGCCTGTGTGCCACAACTACTGAAGCCCACACGCCTAGAGCCTGTGCTCCGCAACAAGAGAAGCCACTGCAATGAGAAGCCCGTGCACTGCAACCAAGAGTAGCCCCCGCTCTCCACAGCTAGAGAAAGCTTATGCACAGCAATGAAGACCCAACGCAGCCAAAAATAAATAAATTTATTTTTAAAAAATTAAAAAAAATAAGCGAGGATGTGGAGAAATCAGAACCTCAAGCATAGCCGGTGGGAACGTAAAATGGTGCAACTACTTTGCATAATAGTCTGGCAGTTCCTCAAATGGTAAAACACAGAATTACCATACGACCCTGCGATTCCACTCCTCTGGGGGTGTGTGTGTGTGTGTATATCCAAGATTAATGACAACATACACTCACACAAAAAACATGTGACTGTTCCAAGTAGCATTATTTATAATTGCCAAATGGTAGAAACAACCCAATTTAAACAAAATGTGATATAACCAAACAATGGAATATTATTCAGCAATTAAAAGGAATGGAGTACTGACATATGCTACATAACATGGATGAACCTTGAAGACATTATACTAAGTGAAAGAAGCCAGTCACAAAGGACAACGTGTTGTATGATTCCATTTATATTAAATTATTGTCGGGAACAAGCAAATTCATAGAGACAGAAAGTAGATTAGTGGTAGCCTGGAAATGAGGGGGAGGAGGGGCTTGGGAGTAACAGCCAGGGGGAATAGGTTTTCTTTTGGGGGTAATGAAAACGTTCTAAAATTGATGTAATAATGGGCGCACAACTCTGTGAACATAGTAACGGCCACACTGTAAACGGGTGAATTATGTGGTACGTGAATTATATCTCAATAAAGCTGTTTTAAAAAATGGAAACTGGGAGCCATGAAAGGTAAATAATGCCAAAGGATTTCTGCAGACTCCTAGAGGTCTTGAGTCCTGCCTGGGCTCAGGGGCAGGAGATAAGGTCCAGTAGGAGGTCACAGCCATAAAACTGGAAGCCCCGTGAGGAATACCAGCAGTGCAAGTGTGAAAGAAAAATAAAACCACTGGGAGGAAGTAGAACGTTCTCTGAGGATTTATAACCACAAGCCAGCCTTCTCATGAGCTTGCAGATTTAATTCATGCTGCCCATGAGGTCAAAAAAAAAACCATTAAGGAGAAAATTTATTTTTAAGAGTCCTGGGTCGGGAGTATCCCAGGTGACTGGCAAAAACACTAGAGGAACTTAACTTCATCCAATAACTCAAACAACTCCTGAAGATAAACTTCTGGCAGAAACACTAGAGGAACTTAACTTCATCCAATAACTCAAACAACTCCTGAAGATAAACTTCTAGGTCAAATAAGCCAAAAACCTCAGAAGGTTGAGAACCAGCAGCCACAACGGATGAACCTCACGATGGCTGAGGATGAGCAGCGACAAACAACAACTCACCAAGACTTCAGATACTGAGATGATCAGACACAGAATATGAAAGCCTAGGCTTGCTATACTTAAAGAAATAAATGAGATGCTTAAATATATGAGCAAGCATGAACAGATCAGAAAAAGAGCCATTAACACTTCCAGAAATAAATTTTTCAAGTGAAATTAAGTATTTGTTGGAAGGATTAACCAACAGCAAAAAAGAAAATTTGCGCGTTGAGAATGGATCTAAAGAAACTACCCAGGATGCAATCCAGGGACATTCAGAGATGGAACATTTAAGAGATGTTAAGAGATCTTGAGGGTTGACTGAGGGGGTCCAGCTTACATTTGATTGTCATTCCAAAAGAAGAAAATAAAGAGAGTAGGAAGGTGATATTCTAAAAGATCATGGCTAACAATTTTCTAGAATTGTTGAAAGACATCAATCTTCATACACAGGGAGCTCGACAAATCCAAAGCATAATAAAAAGAAATCCCCACCTCAACACATCATGGTCAAACTGTAGAATATCAAAGAAAAAGAATCTTAAAAGAGAGAAAAGACAAACCATTTCAGAAGGCATGGTAGACAGACTCCCGACCCACACAGTGACAGTGGAAGCACAGTGAAGAGTAATATAGCATATTCAGGGAAGTGAAAGTAATGTCAACTCAGAGCTCTATATCCAGAGAATTGTCAAGAATGAGCACACTATAAAGGCATTTTATACAAGTACTGAGAAAGTTTATCACCAAAAGACCCTCAGTAAAAGAATTCAAAAAGATATATTTCAGACAGACAGAAAATGATCTCAGATGAAAGGTCTCACCGTTCATGAGAACAGTGAGCAAAAATACTGATATTATGTGGGTAATCAAACAAATACAGGCTATATCAAATAATGGGGATGATGATGGTGCTAATTTAGGACAGGCAGCAAACTGTTAAGAATTAAAATACTAGCTAAGGATAGCAGATTGAACAAAGGGAGGGTGTGATCCAACTTAAATATTCTCAAGTCTTTACATTATTCAGGTGGAGGGTAAAGATACTGATCAACTAACTTTGGAACTTATTAAGCAAGCTCTTCTGTCTTCCAAACTCACAGAGGGAAAAACAAGCAAAGAGAAAAGAAAAAATTCAACCCGAAAGAAGGCATAGCAGGAGGGACAAATCGAAAATGCATAGTAAGTCTGCTGAAATAAATACAAATATATCAGTAATCACTATGAATGTAAATGGATTAAACTTTCCAATCAAAGGACAATGTTTTCCAAATTCAGCTATTAAAAAAATGAGTTATATGCTATTTATGAGAGATAACTAAAACACTGGGCTATAGAAAGATCGGACATCAAACGGTATAACAAGACATACCACAAAAGTACTAGTAGTAACTAAAAGAAAACTGCAACAGCATAGTAACACAGACTGAAACAGACTTGGATGTAAAAAGAATTACTAAAGATGAAGGTGGTCACCAGATAGTAAAAAAAAAAAAGTTTAATTCACTAGGAACTTATATCAATTTTAAACTTGATACACCTAGCTCAACATATGCAAAGAAAAATAACTGACAGAAATAAAGGGAGAAATTGGCAAAGCCAGCAAGATGGTGTGAGGTTTTATTATCCCTCTTCCAATAATGGATAGATTAAGCAGACAAAGTAATCAATAAGTTTGATATAATAAACAATTATAGAAGATTCCCCCTAACATTCAGAGAACAGTATACTGGTCAAGAGAACAGACTCCAGGTTCACACTGACAGGGTTCAAATCCCAGCTCTGCCCCTTATTAGCGACTTTGGCAAACTGCTTAATCACTCTGTCTCACTTTCCTTATCTGTAAAATAGTGATAATGTAGTACATCCCTCATAGGGTCAGTGTGAAAGTTAAGCAGGTTGTTATATGTAAAATATTTACAGGAGTGCTAACACAATATACGTGTTAGCCAGTCTTTTCAAGAACACGTGAATATGCATGAAAACTCACCACATGCTGGGCCATAGCACCAGCTTCTGTTTATTTCAAACCTATGATCTCATATAGATCATATTTTCTGACTGCAAGGAAATTAAGTTAAAAATCAACAATAAAATAATAACTGGGAGGTTTGATTATTGATTCAATCTCTTAAGTGTTACAGGTCTATCCAGATTTTTTATTTTTCTTGAGTCAATTTTCATAGTCTGTTTCTTTCTAGGAACTTGTCAGTTTCATCTAGGTCATCTAATCTGTCATATAATGGTTCACAGTATTTTCTTATAAATCATTTATTTCTGTTGGGTTGATAGTGATGTTCTCTCTTTAATTCCTGATTTTAGTAGTTTGAGCCTTCTTGTCTTTTTTCTTGTTCAGTTTGGCTAAAGGTTTGCACTTTTTGCTGAGCTTTTCAAAGAACCAACTGTCGGTTTCATTGATTTTTCTCTATTGTTTCTCTGTTTCATTTATTTGGCTTTCTTCTGCTTGCTTTGGGTTTAGTTTGCTCGTTTACTAGTTTCTTAAGGTGGAAAATTAGGCAATTGTTTTCAGTTGTTTCTTTTTCAATATAGGTACACAGTGCTTTAATTACTATTCTATGTGATTTCTCATTTACATTACTATTTCTTTTGATAAACTAACTCATTCTACGGGGCCAGCATTACCTTGATACCAAAGCCAGATGAAAACATCACAAGAAGAGAAAATTACAGACCAGTAACATTTATGAATATCAATACAAAAATCCTCAACAAAATACTAGCAAACAAAATCCAATAGTATATTAAAAAGATTACATACTATGAAATAGGATTTATCTCAGGAATGCAAGAATGGTTCAACATAAGAAAATCAACCAATGTAATACATCATGTTAATAGGACAAAGGGAAAAAAAAAACACATGACCATCTCAACTGACATGGAAAAGGCATTTTACAAACTCCAAAACAAATTCATGATAAAAATATTCAGCACTTCCCTGGTGGCGCAGCAGTTAAGAATCCGCCTGCCAATGCAGGGGACACGGGGTTCGAGCCCTGATCCGGGAAGATCCCACATGCTGCGGAGCAACTAAGCCCATGCGCCACAAATACTGAGCCTATGCTCTAGAGCTCACGAGCCACAACTACTGAGCCTGCATGCCACAAATACTGAAGCCCATGTGCCTAGAGCCCGTGCTCTGCAACAAGAGAAGCCACTGCAATGAGAAGCCCGCACACCACAACAAAGAGTAGCCCCTGCTTGCCGCCAACTAGAGAAAGCCCGTGCACAGCAATGAAGACCCAGTGCAGCCAAAAATAAATAAATTAAATAAATAAATTGTTTTAAAAATTCAGAAATTTAGGAATAAAAGGGAACTTCCTCAACATGATAAAGGGCATTTATGGAAAACCCACTGCTAATATCATACTCAGTGGTGAAAAAAAAAAAAAAAGAAAGCTTTCCCCCCAAGATCAAGATGCCCACTTGCACCACCACTATTCAACATTGTATTGGAAGTTCTAGCTAGAGCAATTAGTCAAGAAAAAGAAAAAGTATCCAAATTGAAAAGGAAGAAGAAAACTATCTCTACTTGCAAATGACATTATCTTGTATATAGAAAAACCTGAAGAATCCATAAGAAAGTTTAGAGTTAATAACAAATTCAGCAAAGTTGCAGATTACATTAGAATATAAAAATCAGTTGTGTTTCTATACACCAACAATGAAAAAATCCAAAAAGGAAATTAAGGAAACAATTTCTTTATAATAGCATCCAAAACTATAAAATACCTAGGAACAAATTTAACCAAGGAGTTGAAAGACTTGTACACTGAAAATTACAAAACATTGCTGAAACAAATTAAAGAAGACATAGAAAAGTCAAAAGACATATCTTCATGGATTGGAAGACTTAATATTATTAAGAGATCAATATTACCCAAAGTGATCTTCAGATTCAATGCAATCCTTATTAAAATCCCAACAACCTTTTCCCACAGAAGTGAAAAGCAGATCCTCAAATCCATATGGAATTGTAAGGGGCCCAGAAGCCAAAACAATCTTGAAAAAGAACAAAGTTGGAAGACTCACACTTCCTGACTTCAAAACTTACTACAAATCTATAATAATCAAAATGGTGTGGTACTGGAATAAAAATAGACATACTGACTAAAAGAACAAAACTGAGAGTCCAAAAGTAAACCCATACATAAATGGCCAATTGATTTTTGACATGGGTGCCAAGACCATTCAATGGGGAAAGAAAAGTATTTCAACAAATGATGCTAGGACACCTGGGTTTCCACAAGCACAAGAAATAAGTTGGGTACCTATTTTACACCATAAACAAAAATTAACTCAAAATGGATCAACAACCTAAATATAAGAGAGCTAAAATCATAATGGTCTCAGAAGAAGACACAAAGATAAATGACCATGGATTTGGCAATGGATTCTTAGATTATGACACCAAAAGCATGAGAAACAAAAGGAAAAAATAAAAATTGGGCTTCATCAAAATTAAAACCTTCTGTGCTTCAAAGGACACTATCAAGAAAATGAAAAGACAACCCACAGAATGGGAGAAAATACATACAAACCATCTACCTCATAAGGCTCACATCCAGAATATATAAAGATATATATATATATATAAAATATATGAAAAGACAACCCGATCTAAAAATGGGCAGGGCTTCCCTGGTGGCACAGTGGTTGAGAGTCCGCCTGCCGATGCAGGGGACGCGGGTTCGTGCCCCGGTCCGGGAAGATCCCACATGCCGC
>NW_020173674.1:7127295-7152707 GCF_003031525.2 Neophocaena asiaeorientalis asiaeorientalis
AAAAAAAAAAAAAAAAAAAATGGACAGAGGAACTGAATAGACATTTTTCCAAAGAAGACATACAGATGGCCAAAGAACACATGAAAAAATCCTCAACATAACTAATCAACATCACAATGAGATTTCACCTCACACCTGTCAGAATGGCTATTATTAAAAAGACAACAAATAAGTGTTGGCAGGGATGTAGAGAAAAGGGAACCCTTGTGCCCTGTTGGTGGGAATGTAAATTGGTGCAGCCACTATGGAGAACATGGAGATTCCTCAAAATGGAATTCCTCACTATGGAGATTCCTCAAAAAATTAAAAATAGAACTACCATGATATCCAGCAATTCCACTCCTGAGTATTTTTCCAAAGAAAATGAAAACACTAATTCAAAAAGACAAATACTGGATGATTTTGTTTATATGTGGAATCTAAAAAAACAAAACAAACGAAAAACCACAGCTAAACAGTAACAGAGTCAGAGATACAGAGAACAAACAGGTGGTTGCCAGAGAGGAGGGGGAGAGAGAGAGAAGACAAATAGGTAAGAGAGATTAAGAGGTACAAACTTTCAATTACAAAATAAACGAGTCACAGATATGAAATGTACAGTGTGGGAAATATAATCAGTAGTTTTGTAATATCTTTGTATGGTGACAGACGACAACTAGATTTATTGTAGTGATGGTTTTGAAATGTACAGAAATATCGAATCACTATGTTGTGGACCAGGAACTCACATAGCGTTGTAGTTCAATTATCCTTCAAAAACAAACAAACAAACAAACTCATAGGAAAAGAGATCACATTTGTGGTGATCAGAGGCAAAGGGTGGGGGCAGAGGGAATTGGATGAAGGTGGTCAAAAGGTATACATTTCCAGTTTTAAAGTGAATAAGTGCTAGGGCTGCAATGTACAACATGATAAACAGAATTCACACTGCTATACGTTATATATGAAAGCTGTGCAGAGAGTAAACCCTAAGAGCCTAAGAGTGCTCATCACAAGGAAAAGATACATTGTTTCTATTTCTTTAATGTTGTATCTATGAGACGACAGATGTTCACTAAACTTACTGTGGTCATCATTTTATGACGTATGTGAGTCAAATCATTATGCTGTGCGTCTTATACAGTGCTGAATGTCAATTACATCACAATAAAACTGGAAAGGAAAAAAGATGTCATAAAGTCTAAAAATAAATCCAAAGAAAGCAGAGGAATGAGATAACGAGCAAGAAAGCAAAGATTAATAATATAGAAAAAAAAACTAAAAAGGATCAGTAAAGTAAAAAAATCATTTCTATTTAAAGACTAATATTGACAACCCCCTCACAGGATTAGTAAAAACAAAAGAGACAATGCCAACAAGCAACATTACCAATAAAAGAGATGATATCATTGCAGATGAGGTATCGTATATTAAGCATGACTTCACGCTAATAATTGTGAAAACAATATGCAAAGGATCAACTTCTAGAAAATAAAACTCATCAAAAGAGTCTCAAGAGGAAATAGAAGACCTGAATAATTCAATCACCATTAAAGATACTCAATAACAAAAGTTAATCTTCACACAAATAAAAGAGCAGGCCTGACAGTTTTATAGACCAGTTCCACCAAACATTCAAGCAAAAAATCATACCCACCTTATGCAAACTCTTCTAGAAAACAGAAAAAGAGAAAACATTTCCCAGTTCACTTTACCAGCCAAATACAGCACCAATACCAAAACCAGACAAGGTAAGTATGAGAAAGGAAAACTATAGGCAAATCTCAGTCATGAGCATGGATGTAAAATTATTGTATAAAAAAAGTTATGTCATGACTCTGGTTTTCTTTTTTTTTTTCTTTTTTTTTTTGTGGTACGCGGGCCTCTCACTGTGTGGCCTCTCCCGTTGCGGAGCACAGGCTCTGTACGCGTAGGCTCAGCGGCCATGGCTCACGGGCCCAGCCACTCCGTGGCACGCGGGACCTTCCCGGACCGGGGCACGAACCCGTGTCCCCTGCATCGGCAGGCGGACTCTCAACCACTGCGCCACCAGGGAAGCCTGACTCTGTTGTTTTTAATCTCAGGAATGTAAGGTTAATTTAATATTAGAAAAGTGATCAGTGTAACTTACCTTTTTAACAGATAGAAGAAAAAAGCTAATTCTAATAATAAAGTATTTAATAACGTTAAGCTTCATTAATCTGATAAAAGGTGCATACAAAAATGAAAACAAGGGGCTTGCCTGGTGGTGCAGTGGTTAAGAATCTGCCTGCCAATGCAGGGGACACGGGTTCAAGCCCTGGCCTGGGAAGATCCCACATGCCGCGGAGCAGCTAAGCCTGTGCGCCACAACTACTGAAGCCTGAGCGCCTAGAGCCAGTGCTCCACAACAAGAGAAGCCACCGCAAGGAGAAGCCCGCAAACCGCAACGAAGAGTAGACCCCGCTCACTGCAAGTAGAGAAAGCCTGCACACAGCAACGAAGACCAAACAAAGCCAAAAATAAATAAATAAATGTATAAACAAAACCAAAAACCTAGAGTAGAAAAGTTTTTAGTGATGAAATCTACAGTCAACATTTACTAGTAAAAACTTTTCCTTTGGGCTTCCCTGGTGGCGCAGTGGTTGAGAGTCCGCCTGCCGATGCGAGGGACAGGGGTTCGTGCCCTGGTCCGGGAAGATCCCACATGCCGCGGAGCGGCTGGGCCCGTGAGCCATGGCCGCTGAGCCTGCGCATCCGGAGCCTGTGCTCCGCAACGGGAGAGGCCACAACAGGGGGAGGCCCGCGTACAGCAAAAAAAAAAAAAAAAAAAAAAAAAACTTTTCCTCTGAGAGAGGGGTAATACCAGGACATAGCCAGTGTTAGTCAGCATGTTGCAGGCCTGGCCAGCACATTAAACAAGAAAATGCAACAAAAATAATAAGAATTGGAAAAGAAACAAATTCATCACTATTCTCAGATGCTATACTGTCAGTTAGAAAAGCAAAAAGGATCTACAGAAAAATGAGTAAAGTTAACTACTGTTTAACAAGTTTGCTGGATACAGAATAAACTTAAAAGGTCAGCTGCATGCTACAGTATCAGCAACTACTTGGGAGAGGTAATTTTAAAAGAGATACCATTTACAACAGCAACAAGATGATAACGTATCTAGGAATAAATTTCAACAGATGTATAAGCCCTTTATGAGGAAAGACATTAAAGAAGGCCTAAATAAATAAAGAGATATACCACATTCCTGGATAAGAAGATTCAAAATTGTAAAGATGTCAATTCTCCCCAAATTGGTCTGCAGAGTCAATCCAATTCCAAAGTAAAATCTCAAAAGGGGCTTTTTGTAGGACTTGGTAAACTGATCCTAAAATTCACATAGAAAAAACAAAAAAAGGAGCACGAAGAGCTAAGAGGCTCCTGAAGAAAGAATTCATCCTGTCCAATTTCAGGACTTATAAATCTATAGCTACTAAACCAATGCACTCTTGGCAGTGGGACAGGCCAAGGGACAGAAAAGCAACTCAGAAACAGACCCGCACATACGTGGGAACTGTATGACGGGGCTGGCGTTGCAGGGAAAGGATAGACTTCTCAATAAGTGGTACAGGGAACAGTGGTCATCTGTTTGGGGAAAAACTGATGAAATTAGATCCCTGTGAGGGAGAAGAATGCTTGAAAACAGAGGGCTGTGAGCCAGCCTGAGAACTGCTAACAGGGGCAGGTCATGAGAGCAGAGCTGTAGTGGTGGACGCGGCACAGCCGAAGCTGGCCAGTGAGACGCTGCAGCACCGGGGTGGGGTGGAAGCTGGATTGGAGGGGGTTAAACGCTGAACTGGAAGCGAGCAAGGAAACGCTGAGGGCGGCACTGCTGAGAAATTTCACTTTGAAGGGGAGCAGAGAAATGGGCGGGGGAGTGGGTCGAGAGACAGGCGACGGTTCTGAGGCAGGCAGTTCTCTCATCACGACACAGAGTGAGAGGTGACAGATGAAAGAGCGGGAGGCTTTCAGAGGGAGGGAGAAGGGAGTCTGGAGCAGAGGTGCGGGGTAGCCACGAGCAGGGATAGTTCTGCCACTGGCCCGGGTGGCAAGGCAGCAAAGGCGGGCACAGGTCCAGTCAGGCTGGGGGACTTGGGGGTGGGAATGGGACGGGTGTCCCATGAAATCATATGAGAGTGACAGGGGAGGCAGGTCTGAGGAGAGAGTGGGAACGTACTCATAGGAGCTGCTGGGGTCATGCAAAGTGCACGACTGAGGTTTGCGTCTGTGAATTTACAGGGAAAATACTGCCCCAGGTGTGTAACTTCTCTCCAGGCACAGTCAGCGGTTCTGGAGCCGGTGGAGAGGGTTCAACTAGGGTTATGGGGCAGAGGGACAAAGGGGCCGGGAAACTCAAGCGTTTGCAGGGGGAAGATTAAAATGGTGACTCCAACCTGGTAAGGATGAGGACTCTAGCCTGGTAAGAAGAGAAGGCGAGATGGGAGAGGAAGGATACCCCACGGATCTAGACGCCCAGGGAAAGGTGACAGAGAATCAAGGAGGGAGACAGTGGGCCAGGAGGAAGGTCTTGGAATGAGGAGTGACAGGAAGGTGGCTGGACGGCAACGAAGCTTTCTCCCCTCGTCAGCACTCTGGCTCAGACCCCAGCAAGGGAATCAAATGTGGCTCTTTGGAATTTACAAGGACATTCAATATTTCATCCTCAAAGCAAACTCACGAGGTCAGCACAACTACCCCTACCTTACAGGCAAGGAAACTGAGGCTCAGAGAGAAGACATGTCCGGGGCAGCAGGGCCCAGACCCGCCCCCCTGCGCTCTCAAGGCCACATCACCTGGGTAGTTGCGGCAGCCCCCCGCGGTGCTCCCCCGCCGCCAGGTACCCTCGTACAGGGTGGTGTTCCAGTTGCGGAACCTCTGGCTCTTGAGCGTGTCGGGCGTCAGGTTGCAGATCTCCAGGCGGGTGAACTCACGCATGAAGTCTCGGAAGGACATCCTGGGGGGGTCGAGGTGAGAGGTGAGCCAGGGCCCCCTGCCAGGGCACCGAGGGATGTGGCACGGCTGGGTTTGGGGGGATTGGGAGCTGGGGTGCCTGTCCCCAAGAACGGCCAGACTGAAGAGGGGGCTGCTCACCAGAACTCCCCGTCCTCCATCTTGACCCGGAGCTGCTCCCGAACATAAGGGTCTACGCTGTTCCACTCCGGGGAGCTGTGGGGAAAGGGCACTGCCAGGGGCTGCCGGCCACTGACCTGCCCAGCCTCTGTCCCTGAGGCCTGTCCTCCCCTGGCCCGGGTCAGGAGGCCTCCTCCAGGCCAAGTCCAGAGATCCCAGTCCCAGTTGTCTTATAGGGGCCGGGTGAGATGCCCCAAGGATGCTCACAGGCTGGGCACAGCGGCCCGCACAGCCTGAGCTCTGTCAGGGCAGTCCTCAGACCCAGTCACATGCAGATGGGCCCCTCTGTCCAATCCTGAGCCCACCCTGGGCTGGCAGAGCCCCCAGCAGAAATGCCAGTGGCACTGAACAGCCTCCCCCAGCCTCCCTGGCCAGTGTCCGCGGCCCCTCACCCGTCACTCCAGGCTCCTGTCCACTCCACCTCGCCCCAGGGGTTCCGCATCCGGATCAGGTTCACCATCTGGCCCTGGTAGTTCACCTGTTCCCCAGAGCTCCCATCAGTGCCTGCTTCTGGTACACACTTTTAGCACCCCTTCCCTCCACCTCACCCTCGCCGAGCCCAGCTCAGCACCCAGCACCCAGCACCCACCATGGGAAGCACAGCTGAGAAGTCTGATGGGGAGTAACCTGCTGAAGAAGGCAGCTATGTGCACAAACTAGAGTAAGTCAGGGGGGCACAAGATAAACATCTCTGGATGAGAGTCCCCAGGAGATAGAAAAGGTGCTGCAGGAGGTCAAAGGAAGAGTCGGCCTCTCCCACAGCCCTGGCCACAGGCCAGAGGGACAAGGAAGCAGGAACGGCCCTGCAGGGAAGACCTCCACGTGGGGCAGTACCTGCTTGGCCCCGGTCACAGAGTAGGCATGGCCCTTCACTAGCTTCTTGAAGGTGACAGCCTCCATATCCAGAATGCTGGAGATCTGCAGAAAGACGCACATACTATGGCCAGTGTCCCCATCCCCGGTCAGGAGATGAACCCCGAGTCTTGGCGTTCCCTTGCACACACAACAGCTATGCAAAGTGATAGGCAGGAACCCTGACCCCATCTCAGCCCCTGGAAGGGGTGCTGCCTGCTACTCCACCAATGTTACCACTGGTGGCGGGGCCTGGGCACCCCACTGACACTGCTTTTGGCCACAGCTGGCCACACCCTGTGCAAACATGCATGAACACACACATACAGCCATGCATAGCCCCTCGCCTCACCACAGAGCCACGAGGTCCTCAGAGGACCTCGTGTGGAGGGACACAGTGAGGCGGAGAACAGACTAGAGTCGGGTAGGACTGGGGAAGAGCATGGGGGCGGGGCTGGAGTGGAGGATGCAGTGATGGTGGGGGTGGAGGCTGACATCAAGGATGAAGGAGGTCTGAGGATGAGTCGTGGGAACAGAAAAGCAACTGAGGGAGTCAATGGAGTACGGGAAGAAGCGGGGGCCCACGGGAGCCGGCACTAGGAAGGAGCTGAGTTCTGAAGCTGCGAACTGGAGAGCGGACAGGCAAGGCCTTAGATGACAGGAACAAGGAGCTGAAGTGAGGAAAACAAGCTGAGGTCTGAGGCTTTGGGGACCAGGATGACGCCAGGCATGGAGGTGGAAGATGGGACTGAAGTGATGGGCGTGGCTGGGTGAGGATCGGGGATGGTGTGAGGTGAAGGATGGGGTCTGGAGCCAAGCCTGCAGCGAGTCTGAGGCTGGGCTGGGTAGGGAAAGGGAGCCACTAGGAGGCTCAGGTCACCGGATGGAGCGCACTCACATCAATGGAGCAGCCCAGCAGGGAGCCTCGCTCCAGCGCCTTGAGGATGATGCTGTAGAGGTCGCTGGGCGCCTTCCGCAGCTCGTACCATTCGGTGACCCCACCTGTGAAGTCCTCAAAGCCCTCGGAGGTGCTGCCTCCTGAAAGGGCCTCGTAGCTGCCATTCACCCTGTGGGAGGCCCCGGTCAGCATTCTGTACCAAGCGGGACCCCACACTCTGGGGGTGGCCTGGAGCTCTCGCTGGGCCCCTACTCACTTGGCATAGGCCTTCTCCAGCAGAGCACTCCAGAACTCGTTACCTTGGGCAGAGTGCACGAACACCAGCTTCCCGTCCTTGGTGGGCAGCAGGTCATCCACCACCACGTCCACCCACTCCCCAAACTGCCACAGCTGGGGGAAGAGAAGCATAGTGAGTACCTGCTTTGAGATCCCCGGGGCCTGAGCTCAGGACTCAGCAGCTCTCCCACTTACTAGATACCTGATTCTAGGTCATATGTCCTAGACACGGGATCTGAGCCTCACCTTCCCTCTCCACAAAAGGGAACAGCAATGCCTTCCTCATGGGAAAACTAAAGAAGATTAGGAAGGTAGTTTTTAGGGCACCATTGTTGATATTTTTTGAAACAGACCAAGGGATGGAGAGGTTGCAAAGCCCTTGGAACCTTTTAAGGCCATGACCCCTGCCTTTCCCCCTCCCCATTCTAGGCCATGGGTGTGTGTGTGTGTGTGTGTGTGTGTGTGTGTGTGTGTCTGCCTTTCCCCCTCCCCATTCTAGGCCATGGGTGTGTGTGTGTGTGTGTGTGTGTGTCTGTGTGTGCCGCAGGGTTTGCTTCATAGATGCCTTGAGGGCCAAGTTTCCCGTGACTCAGAGCTACGGCATTGGCATTCGGGGCTGTATGTGTGCGCGCCGAACAAGGGGGCGAGGGGAGGAGGCCCACCGCACTGTCTGTGAGGAAGTGAACGGGCCAATCAGAGGCCGGGGAGGAGCGGATTGGTGGAGTGAGGGGAGAGGGTGGGGAAAGGGCGGTGAGGCCGCGCCCCGGTGGGCCAACGCTGGCAGGTGCCGCACTTGGCCACAGTAGTTGCCACCGCACGGTGGGTCCTGCAAGTCAAGCCTTAGGCGCCGAGGCCGGTGAGGACGAGGTAGGGCAAGGGGCTCCCTGGCTAGGCGGAAGGAGAGGACACTGGGGCCAGAGATTCTCATCCAGGCTTCCTGGGGGTGTGTCTCTCCCAAAACCAGCCTACTGAGAATTCATTAGTGTGATTTGAAAAATGGGCCCTGTGCGCAAACAACATCAGGAAACGCTGGTTTAAATAGGCTTAATCCCGAGTCTTTCTTTTCTGCAAGGCTCTCTAAGAGGCTGGCGATTGCCAAAGTGCAGGCGGAGCTGGGAGTGGGTGGGTGGGTGGACTGATGCCAAGGGTGTATGTAGATGGCCACATGTGCTGGTCGGTTTTCCCGGCAGAACACTCTCTGTTTCTCAGATAGGGAAACTGAGACCCTGCGGAGGAAAAGGATTTGTCCCACAGGATATAACACAGAGATCCTTCTACTCTTCTAAGCACTTTTCTCCCCGGATGTGCACCAGCATCCAGGAAAGCTGCCAGCCGAAATACCTGTCCAGCCGTTTCACACATGACAGGTTCTCACGCATGACGGATCGGAGATGGAATCAAGAGGTCACACACAATACTTTCGAGAGGGAGGGCTGGCCCTGCAAGGTGTGGCCCTGAGCCACCCTAACTTCAGTGTCCCCACCACCTGCAGTGCCTGCTACCCCTCTCTCCCTCACCCCCCTTGCCCAAGGTGCATGTGGGGCTCCTCACCTGGAAATGGAAGATGCCGACGTAGCCATCCTGGAAGCTTTGGCCATGTGGAACCACTCGGTGCAGGAGGGTGTCATTGAGGGTAAGGGAGGCGATGGCCGCCAGGAGCCAACAGTCCCCTGGGATGGGAAAGAGCCACGTCAGGCCTGCTCTACCAATCTGCGCCCGATGGTGCACACGAGTGCCATGCTGGGGAGAAACGGGTTCCCTGGGCAGGGCTCCCCTCAACTTACAGAAAAGACCCAGGAATCTGGGCAAACCAGCCCCAGCACTGATAGCCAGAGCCCGCTTGGGCTTGCAGAAGGGAGGGGCCGAGGCAGAGCAGGAAGGAACGGGTATAGGGAACTACTTTGGAAAAACACTCAAAACGCCCCAGGGCCTACCTAGTGCTCCCTGGCAGATATCTGTGCGGGTGGCTCCATCCACGATGAACTGGGGGTTTGAGAACAGCTCCTGCAAGAGACCCAGAGTCCTGTCTCTGGGCCAGCCCCTCCTAGAAACTGGAACCCAGGTACCCCAGACCCCACTCTAGGGACCTGGAGTCCTATTCCCACTCCTCACCCAGGAAGGGGGTAAACTGAATCCCACCCAGGGTGGCCCCTCTCACCGTGGGACGCTTCCACTTGATGCCATAGGTTTTGGAGGAGTTAGGGCCCAGGTCCTTGAAGCCCAGGCTCTGGGGCACTGGGGGGAAAGCCTCATCACGGAAGAGGGCCCCACTCTGCAGGCAGTGAACCCGCAGCTGATCATAATCCTGGCCCAGGTACTTGATGGCGTTTTCATGGCGGCCCAGGCCCAGCTCCTTGGCCCGCTGCTTTTGCACTTGTGCAGACACCCCGGTGCAGTACACCGGAGTGAT
Organism: Neophocaena asiaeorientalis asiaeorientalis; assembly: GCF_003031525.2. Lineage (NCBI taxonomy): Eukaryota > Metazoa > Chordata > Mammalia > Artiodactyla > Phocoenidae > Neophocaena > Neophocaena asiaeorientalis. The sequence continues at coordinate 7,136,871 of NW_020173674.1, forward strand.
GACCTCCTCAGCCATCCTGTGGGAGAGATGGGCCTGCTCAGAACCCAGGCCTTCCCAGGACTAGAGCTGGGACTCCTGTCTGCTAACACTGCTTTCCTTCCTCCCCAGACCTGGGGTTCCCCCCGCGACTGCTCCTCTCACTGAATCAGGGCTGCCACCTCCCTTTGCTCCCAGAACCCTGGAGAGGGGGCTTCCCATCCCCCCAGGTATGGTGGCCACCATCTCCCTACCCCCACCCAGTGCTACCACCTCTCTTTTCCCAGATGCCCGTTGTCCTGGGTCTGCAGTCCTGTGGTCAGCCAGTCAGGTTGGGGAAGGGCGGAGCCCGAAATAACACAAGGAACCAGGAAGGTGGGAGACCCGAGGGAAGGCCTCTGACCGTTTGCTTGCCTGTAACCCCCCTCCTCAAACTAGCCGAGCTCCCGTACACTGGCCCCTTTCCCTGGCTTGGGGGCTGAGTACTCCAGGCAGTCGGGGTCCCCCTCCCCAAGCTCCTGAGACAGGTTGAATGATCAGGGCTGCTGCGCTTCAGTCCTTCCCCCTCCGGCCCTCCCCCAGCCCAGCGCAGCCCGGCCCCTGGAGGCAGTGAGGAACGCAGGCTGGGGCGGGCGCCGGAGCTGTGCGGCTTCCCCAGCCCCTGCCCCAGTCCCAGGCACTCAGGGAGCCCGGGGTAGAGGTAGCCCCTCAGCCCGGGAGCGGGAGCAGTGGCCAGGCCCCGGGAACAGCGGCCCGGCCACCCACCTCCTTACCTGGGGGAGGAGTGTTCGGGGGGTCGCTGCGGTCCCTGCGGCTGGCTTTCCCGGTGGCAGCTGAGGACAGGGCCCAACCAGGAAGAGCGCTCCTCCCCGCCCTCCTCCTGCGGCCCCTCCGCCCTCCTCCCTCCCTCCCTCCTTCTGCCCCTTCTCTTCCTCCTCCTCGGGCTCCAGGCCCCCTTCCTCTCTGCCCTCCCTTATCTCTCGGGCACCTTCTCAGACTATCTCTCTAACTCACGGTGTCTCCCCGCCCCTCCCTCCGCAGACGCCGGGCCAACTGCGCGAGAGGACAAATTAGTAAAAGGCAGAGTTGTCCCCGGGGAGGGGCCAGCGCCAGTCGGGGTGGGGAGGGCTGGGGCCCGGACGGAAGGGCACCGCGGGGGATGGGGAGGGAGAGGACAGGACAGGGGGTATTTTTAACCAGGGGCAACAGCTCGAGTTGCAGGGCCCGGCGGCCCCACCCCACGCGGCGCCCCCAGAAGGCATTCTCGGGAGTCTGGCCCGGCGGCGCCGCCCCCCGGCGCCCCTCCTCCGCGGGGCCGCAGCTGTCCCTCCGCCCCCGGCCCCGCGCGCCCTAAGCGCGGGGCCGAGATTACCTCGGGCTGAGGCAGCTGCTCGGAGGAGGGGCCGGGCTGGCGGGCGAGCCGACCCCTGCCGGACGCTCTGCAAACGGCAGCCCCACCCTGCCGGGTCCTCGCCGCAGACCGGCTCCTGGGCAGGGCCGGCTTCCCCCCCACGCCACCCCCGCGCCCTGGGGCGCAGGCTCCGAGCGCCGGGCGGGGCTCGAGGAACCGGTCCCCCACGCCCGGGCTGGCTGCGTGACCTTGGGTAAGTCCCTGCTCCTCTCGGCCTTAGTTTCCCCATTCGCGCAGCGACTGTGATGAAATGAGGAACTGTGGAAGCCCATCTTTCTCTTACTCTCTGAGGTTTCTTGAACCTGGAAGTTGCGAGGCCGGCATCCCTGCCCTCTCCTCCAAGCCCTCCCTCTCCCATCCACCTGGGAATGCCCGTGTGCCGCTTTACCCAGGAGGCGGCGGGAGAGACTGCGAGCAGGACAGTAGGCCCACCCGGGACCGGGAGAGACCCCACCTCCCGAGATGCGGAAGGTGGAGAGTTGAGAAGCAGGAGGGAACGAGACTGCAGCTGTCCGGTCCCCCAGCTCAGGGCTTTTGATTGACCTTGGGGGCCCCGACCCAGCAGGTCGAAGCCCTTATATGATGTACACACAAGCATTTGTTGGGGAAACAGTGCATAGCCTTCCTAGGACTTGAGGGCGCATGACCCCAAGAAGGTTAAGAGCCACTGATCTAATCTGACTCCATTCTCACTCCTAGTTTACAGATGAGGAAAACTGAGGCCTAAGAGAGTGCGACTTGCTCAGCTCCTTCAACTGGTGAGTCAGGGCTAGAACCAGCTTCTGAGCTCTTTGCTCTTCACCACTGGGCATTAATGTGTCCGATCTTGACTAAACCGCCGACAGGTCTTTGCCTAACAGAGACCCATGACTAAGGCAGACCAGCGCATGCTAGAGGAGGCTGCTCTCCTGGTTCAGCTTTGGGGATTAAGGAAGGTGAATCCTATTGGAAAAGTCGGAATTAACCAGGCAGTGAGGTGCTGGATAGGGTGTTCTTAGCTGAAAGAACTGCGTGTGCAAAGGTCCAGAGGCTGGGGGAACAGGCCAGTAAGGGGAATTGCAAGTGTTCCTTGTGACTGGATCACAGAGAGCAGGGGCCTGGGAGAGGAAAGATGCTCTGGAGAGGTAGCAGAGGCCACCCCTCCCCTCAAAGCCCTCTGGCTCAATCTATTGTCCCACAGTCCTCAGAATTACTTCCACCCAACTGTCACTCCTGCTGACTGCGTTTGACTGTTCATGGGCACTGACCACCTCCTGTATGTGCAAGGCACTGTGCTCACCTGGGCATAAGATGGTGAAGACCTATGGCCTTGGCTCCCTCTGAAGGAAGCAGACATTGCCTCAACTTTTAGACCCACGATTGGTTGAGAAGAAGAATGGTGTGAAGGAAGCCCATAAGTGAAGCCTTAGCTAATCTAGGTGTTAGAAGAGGCATAAATCAGACAAAGGGAGTTATGGCAGGGGTGGGCGAGATGCCAGTGAGGGGAATTAATTGCCTTGGCATATGGAGGAACTGAAATATTCTTAGTGTTGCTTGAGCACAGAGGGAGAAAGGGAGAGAAGAGTTGTGGCAGGTCTGGGTCAGCCATGGAAGATGGATTTTGTTCTACATAGAAGGCTGCTCAGATTTGTACAAATGAAGGAGAAGGATGCCTGGGAGTGGGTGGATCAAACTAGGGAGGTGGTAGACACAAGTGGGAAATAGATGGATTTGATAACTATTTAGGATACACCATATCAAAATGTAACTCCAACTGGATTATACACCTAAATATATACTCTAGGACTATAAAACCTCTAGAAGAAAGCATAGGAAAAATCTTAGCAATCTTGGGCTTGGCAAAGATGTCTTAAATATGACACAAAAAGCTGAAACAATAAAAGAAAAACATTAAGTTGAACTTTATCAAAATAAAACACTTTGTTTTCAAAAGGCACTATTATGAAAATGAAGAGACAAGCCACAGACTAGGAAATAATTGCAAATATATATATGTGTATCTGATGAAGGACTTGTATTTAGAATATATAAAGAACTTTTACAACTTAAAAAAATAATCCAATAAAAATGGTTGAAAGATATGAATAGACATTTCCGAAGAAGATATTGGATGGCAAATAAGCACATGAAAAAATGCTCATTCACTGGTAAAGTGCAAATTAAATCAACTAGAAGGACCACCATTGCAAACCTGGAATGGCTAAAATTAAAAAGACCGACCATGCCAAGTGTTGACAAGGATGTGGAGGAGTTGGAACTCTCATACGCTGCTGGTGGGAATTCAGAATACCACCACTTTGTTAAACAGTTTGGTAGTTTCTTTAAAAGTTAAACATATATTCAGCAATAAACAGAAATAACCTAGCAAGCTACAGAAAGATGCCAGAAGCTTAAATGCATATTGCTAAGTAAAAGAAGCCAGTATAGGGGCTTCCCTGGTTGCACAGTGGTTAAGAATCCACCTGCCAATGCAGGGGACACGGGTTCAAGCCGTGGTCCGGGAAGATCCCACATGCCGCGGAGCAGTTAAGCCCGTGTGCCACAACTACTGAGCCTGTGCTCTAGAGCCCGTGAGCCACAACTACTGAGCCCACGTGCCACAATTACTGAAGCCCAGGTGCCTAGAGCCCGTGCTCTGCAACAAGAGAAGCCACCGCAATGAGAAGCCGGCACACCACAACGAAGAGTAGCCCCCACTCGCCACAACCAGAGAAAAGCCCACGCGCAGCAACAAAGACCCAAGGCAGCCAAAATAAATAATTAATTAATTTAATTAATTTTTTAAAAAAAGAAGCCAGTATAAGAAAACTATATAGTGTATGATTCCAACTATATGACATTCTGGAAAAGGTAAAACTAGAGACAGTAAAGAGATCAGTGATGGCCAAGATTTCAGGGAAGGTGGGGGAAGGGAGCACAGGGCATTTGTAGGGCAGTGAAACTCTTCTGTGTGATACTGTAGTGGTGGATACATAACATTATGCAAAACCCATAGAATGTACAACACTAAGAGTGAACCCTAAAATAAACTATGGACTTTAATAACAATGTATCAATATTGGTTCATCAATTGTAACAAATATACCACACTAATGCAAAATGTTAATAGGAGAAACTGTGCGCAGGTGGGAAAAGGGATATGGGAATTCTCTACCCTTTCTGAGCAGTTTTTCTGTAAACTTAAAACTGCTCTAAAAAAATAGTCTATCTTAAAAAAAGAAAAATAAAGTTAAGTACACACCTATGACACGACCCAGCCATTCCACTCCTAGGCATTTACCCAAGGGAAATAAAAGCGTGTGTCCACACAAAGACTTGTGTGTGAATATTCATAGCAGTTTTAATTGTAACAGCCAAAACTCGACACAACCAAATGTTCATCAACAAATTGTGAACGGATAAGCAAATTGTGGTGCGTATATATACAATAGAATACTACCCAGTAATGAAAAGGAACAACAATGGATGAATCTCAGAATAATTATACTGAGTGTAAGAAACCAGACCAAAGTATATATATATATATATAATATAATGGAATATATATAATATAATGGAATTCTATATAATTCCATTTCTATGAGAATTCGAGGAAAAGGATGGCCATTTAGTGACAGAAAGCAGGTCAGTGGTGCCTGGAGGGGCCGGCAGGTGGGAAAGGGCAGGAGGGAGAGATTACAAAGGGGCTTGAGGAAACTTTTTGGGGTGATGGATACGTTCATTACCTTGATTGTGATAATGGTTTCATGGCGGTATACATGTCAAAACAAAAATGTACCTTTTAAGTATACATAGTTTATTGTATGTCAACTATACCTCAATAAAGCTGTTGAAAACACCTATAGAACTTAGCCACTGATTGGGAGGAATCTGGGTGGATTAATGGTGTGGGGGACACTAATCTGGAGGGGATACTGGAGGATCAGGTTTGGGAGGTACCTTTGGGACCCACCCCCATCCAAGGGGAGATGCCTTGGGGTGGGATTAGCCCTCAGAATAGAGGTACAGATTTGGGAGTCACTGGCCATCGGTGCCACCTGAAAGAAGTACGTAGAGGCAGGGGACAGACACTTCATTCTGGACACAAAGATGCTTCATAAAGATGTCTGTTCTTAAAGTAATCTATAGATTTATTGAAATTAACAATTCTAGGGACTTCCCTGGCCATCCAGTGGTTAAGACTCTGCGCTCCCAGTGCAGGGAGCGCAGGTTCCATCCCTGGTCAGGGAACTAAGATCCCGCATGCCGCGTGGTGTGGCCAAAAAAATAAAAAATTCTAACAGATTTTAAAAAATTCTAACAGATTGTTTGAGGGGAAGAGGGACTAGAAAAGCTGATTTAAACTTCATATGGAAAATTGAACAAGCAAGAATAGCCAAGAGGGACTTCCCTGGTGGCACAGTGGTTAAGAATCCACCTGCCCATACAGGGGACATGGGTTCGAGCCCTGATCCGGGAAGATCCCACATGCTGCAGAGCAACTGGGCCCATGTGCCACAACTACTGAGCCTGCGCTCTAGAGCCTGCAAGCCACAACTACTAAAGGCCGTGAGCCTAGAGCCCGTGCTCCGCAACAAGAGAAGCCACCACAATGAGAAGCCCGCACACCGCAACTAGAGAAAGCCCGTGCACAGCAACGAAGACCCAATGCAACCAAAAATAAATAAATTAAAAAAAAAAAAAGAATAGCTAAGAGACTCCTGAAGACAGGAGACTAACCCTACCAGATATTAAATCCAATCTATAATAATTAGACGTAATGAAGAGAGGTACTGATGCACAAAGATCAATGAAAGATAGAAAAACCTAGAAATAGATCCAAATGCATATAGAAATTTAGTATAAGAGCAGCAATTCAAATCTGCTGAGAAAAGATGAGTTTTTCACTAAAAGGCATTAGGAAAATGGGCAGGAATTTTGTATATGATAAATTCCAGATGAACTCATGATTTAAATGTAAAAAATGAAAACAAAAATACAGCCAGCAGCTAAGGGAGACAGTCTTTTAATCATCTCAGTGTGGAAAAGGTCTTTTCAACTATGACACAAAACCCAGCAGCCACAAAAATTTATTTTACTACACTAAAAAATCTGCATAGCAAAGTTAAAATGATAAACCAAAGAAAATACTTCCAATTTACATCCTGAAAGGCTACTTTTCCTTATATGTGAGTCAGGTACCAAAAACAGTGGCAAAATGGGCAAAGACAAGGACAGTTCACAAAAAAGTAGACAAAGAGCTCGTAAACATATGAAACAATGCTTGAGCTCACTCAAAAGAAAAATACAAATTAAACCTTCACCAAGACACCATTTTCTACTTAGCAGTTTGGCAAACATAAAACAATCTGGTACCTCACTGATTGGTGAGTGTTCTGGAAAACAGCCTTCACATGCTCTGCTAGAGGTTGGGGGGGGGAAGGTCAGTACAGGCATAGCCCCAACAGAGGGACATTTGGCAAAGTCCTTCAATTTTGACTTGACCTTTGGCTGAACAATTCTTCTAGGAATTCACTCTACAGATACCTTTTCACATTTGAATAATGCTGTTCTTACAAAGTCTTAGTGACTCTCTATAGCACTGTTTGGAAAAGCAGAAGTGTGGAAACAAATGCCAATCAATAGGAAAAAAGATACATTATAGTACATCCACACAGAGGAATACTACACAGCTGTCAAAAGGAATGTGCAGACAAGGAACCATCTTTAAAATACGTTGATAAATACACAGTAGGATGTATGGAATTCTCCCACTGGAGTGTTTTAAAAGTGGGGGTGGGACATATATGCATATTTGGTGTAGTATCTTTTTTCTGACACCACGTCTCACACCAAATAGCTTTTTTCCCGGATACCAAATACATGTGACAGATCCACACCAACTCTCCAACACCATCTAGGTGCCTACAATTCAATTCGGACACCAGTTGCCAGAGTTAGCGCAGACCCCATGGGTTAAGGGCTCAGTTCCACAAGATGCCAGCCATAAATGGAGTGCCCAGGTGACCCACGCTCCTGTCTGGCCGACTACAAATTTGAGGATGCCCACAACACCCCTCCTCAGGCCTGATAATTCAGTAGAACGCTCTCAGCACTCAGGAAGGTGCTTTACCTACTGTTAACAGTTTCTTATAAAGGATACTCAGGAGCAACCAAATAGAAGAGATTCATAGGGCAAGATGGGGGGGGGCAGGCGGAGCCACCCTCCCCACAAACTCCAAATCTCCAGTGCCCTGCCCCTCCTGGAGGAAGTAGGGAAGCTGAAAGTTCCCACCCTCTAGATCAGTTTTTCTGGTGATCAGTTTTCCCCCATCCTGAGTAACCTCATTAGCATAAACTCAGGTGTGATCCAAAGGAGCTCATTATGAATAACAAAAGACACTCCTGTAACTCTGGAAATTCCAAGGGTTTCAGGAGCTCTGTGCCAGGAACCAAGGACAAAGACCAAATATGTATATTTTTATTATACCACATTTGGTTATATACATTCAGATTCTTTCTCTGGAAGGACATGAATTATTACTTTCATTGCTTCCAGGAAGGGGAACCAGATGGCTGGGAGTCAGGGGTAGAAGGTGACACTTGGTGCAAAATTCAAAACATACATGTGAATATATTACCTATTTGAAAAACTCTTACAAATACTTTACAGTCCTTGTCATGGCTTCTAATGGTCGCAGTCTCCAGGCTTTACCTCCTTACTTCTTGGGAGCCACTCATAGAGAGGCAGGGGAATCACGTCCAGATTCCTCTGCCACCTGACCCTTTAGACTTCTCTGTCTTGTGTTCCGGCCGCTCCCCAAACGTACATGCCCCTCTAGCCTTTCTCCGGGCAGCAGTTCCCTCTCCTGGTAACACCCACATTTGAGCTCTACTCTTGAGACCTAGTTCTAAACCCTTCTAGGATTAACTCATTCAAATCTCAACCGACACCCTTTTTAGTGTAATACCCATTTTACAGATGAGGCAGTAGAGGAGATTAAATAACAGGCTAAAGTCACACATAAACCTGGACTTTGAACTTAAGCTGTCTGGCACCAGAGACCAAGTCTTAATCACTACTCTGGACTGTCTTTCCAAGAACACTGTTCCTCACCACCAGCACCCCAACACCACCACCCGAGCACGGACAAACCTGACATTGTTCAAGGCCCCGTTCAAATGCCAGCTCCTCGGGTGAGTCTTCCCTGCTCCCCAATTAACAAACTTACTTTGGGGAAGGGAGAGGGGGTCTTGTATTATAATAATTACATTATATTCGATTGCCGCCCAGAGCAAGGACCAAGGCTCATCCCTAAATAGACCTGACCCTGCAGGCATTTCTAGACTGACAACGGAGCCGTTTTCCTTCTGAGCATTTTTTTGTCCAGTAGGTTCCAGACCCTCTTCTAAGGACTGCATATACCTCATCTCATTTAGTCCCATCTGCACTGTGTGGATCTCACCATCCACATGGATGTTAAAAAGGGGAAACAGGCTCAGGATGACTGGTCACGAATGGGAGGAGAGGAGCTAGTACAGGACCTGTGCTCATGGGTCTCCAACCACTGGTACCTAAACCTGGCAGATGACCCTCTCCCGGTAGCTCCCTCCCTACCCCCACCCTGGGTCAGGGACCCAGACTAGGGCCTAAGCACAGTTGGTGTCCTGTGGACATGAATTTATTTGAGGAGTCAGGTCAGAGTGCGTACAAGTTGCAGGTTGGGAGGAAGGGGCAGGGGGCATGGGCAGCCCTGCCAGCCTGAGGCCAAGTAGACAGGAGGCCGGAGGGGCCCCAGCCAGTAGAGCACTGGGTCAGCCAGCGAGCAGACGGGCTGTTCTTCACCCTGTGAGTGTCAGCGCCGAGGGCACGGCAGCAGCTTTGAGAAGACTGGGGGAGGAAGGATGGAGAGAGGCTCAGAGGAAGCTTGCCAAGCCCAGGCGGCTAGGAGATGGCAGGGCTGGACACATGCCCAGGTGTGCTGGACCCCAGGCCCCTCCTTCCCATTCTGCTGGCCCCACACCTGCCCCCCAGCCCCTCTCACCTCCCCCTACTGTACCCTACTCACTGTGGAGGGTGTAGGTGCCTGGCTCCAGTTGCAGCTGGGTGGGCAGGACAATGAGGAAGGCCCCACTCCAGGAGTCTCCAGCCACTGAGAGACAAGCTTGGGAGGGAGGGCGGTGCCGCTCAGGGTTTTGGGAAGGGCACTTGGATATGACAGGCAAGGGGCAGGGGTGGTGGCAGCGGTGGCTGTGGCAAGGGGGCAAGCCACACAGGGGACAGTGGGGTGGCGAGAGGCCAGGGCCCCGGGGGAGGGGGATCTGGGCCTTTGGGTAGCTCCTCTGAGCCCTGCCGTGGTGGGGATGCCTCTCCCGAGTCCAGGCCCAATGGGTCGGCTCCTTGGCCATGACCTGGCATGAGAAGAGTGGATGGTAAATGGGAGGTGGGAGGTCCAGCCTCTTTCCCCCACCCCAGGGTGCTGGTGGGACCTCACCTCCTCGCAGCTCTGGCGTCTCACCACGGCCCTGAAGCCCATCCGTGCCCATAGCTTGTCCCTCTGACACAGGAAGTCTGACACTCGATGATGCCAATCTTGGCCCAGGGCCCACAGAAAAATCACGCTTTTGGGGTCCTCCAGGTCTTCCTCCATGTCATTTGCAAGGTACCTGGCCACAGAGGCAGGGGGCAGGGAACACAGGCTGTAAGCATCTGCCCTGCCCCACCCTGCCACTCCGAGTCAGGGTCCCCATCACACGCCCAGGCCACTCACAGTGCCAGGAACAGATTGCTGTGGGTGTACTCGCTGAGCTGCAGGTTGGCGCGCCGGAAGTAGACCAGCACCATGGCCAGGAGATACTGCAGACACAGAAACGGGGAGAGTTAGAGTGAGGCACTGGGTGGGGAGGGGCTGCGCCAGCCCCTTCTGCACCCAAGGAAGTTCTGGTGGGGCTAAAAACTCTGGGGTAAAATGGTGGGGAGGGGCCTGCAAAGAGAAGGGTTAGAAGGGAGGCGCTCCCTCCGCCAGACCAGAGGACCCAACGAATTAGCAGCACCGGAGCCCCACTAATTCAATCTTCCCCAAGCGAGGCTGGCCTCTGCCCCCACTGTGCCCTCTCACCTTATCTGAAATCTGGAAACAGGGATCTTTGGAGAGGAAATCCTGGAGGAAACTGTGCTCTGGGGGTAGAGAGGAGAAACGGTGGACTGGGGTTACCACCCCAACACACACAAGATAAGAGGGGCAGTAGTCGTTCCAAAGCCCAAGCCTCCCCTGAACCCACTTTCTGACATGACACTCCCCACCTGCCAAACTGGGGCCACCTGAGAAGAGAAGGGACAGAGGCTGCAGGTGATTGCACGGGCAAGCTGAGATCCCACCTCCCATACCTGTTCATGCTTGGTCCCCACGGCCCCTGCCGTGCCAGCCCCCAAGTGGACTCACCCAGAAGGCTGAGGAAGGCCTGGAGCTCCTCATGCCGGCGGAAATGGAAAGACTCACCCCCCTCCCCTTGACGGTTCCAGCCCCTCAGCTTCACCTGGGTGCCAACCGCAGGGATTGTGGCAGGATCTTGGGCATCACTCATCTCTTGGGGGGTGGGGAGTGGGGGGAGGGGGCGGGGATGGGGGCAGAAAAGCAGCAGAGCTCCTGGAGGCTACAGCACCCTCCGCCCTCCTCCTGGCATCCCAGACCAGGCCAGAGAGGAAGAACAGCAGCAACAAACACCTCTGAGGGCTTCCTAAGTGCCTGGAGCTGTGTTAAATGCTTTAAGGACATTATCTTATTTCATCCTGGTAAGTAGACCCATTTTGCAAACACGGAAACTGAAGCATGGAGGTCTCAAGGCCACTTCAAGGTGGAGCCTGTCTGACCCCAAAGCCAGAGTTTAACGGCTCCTCTTGTCTCCCACCTCACAACAACCCCCTCACCCTTCACCAAAGCGGCAGCCCTGAAAGAACCAGCAACCCTTTACCGCCCAGAAGGAAAACTGAGGCCCAGAGAGAGGAAGGTTATTGGACAAATACTGGGGTTTAGGGCAAGTTGAGGTGGGGCCACCTCAAACATTTTTAGCTACGAAGAGAGAGACTCCAACTATGGGGCTTAAGGGAGGGACCCCTCCACCACCCCTCAGTCAACCTAGGGGCCTCCATCTTGCTTCCCACAAGCAGCCCAGCTTCTTCCCTCCAGAAGCATTACCCGAGCTCAGGAGTTAACCTACAGCGCAACTCCAAGCTCAGCCAGCGCATTTATATAGCCCCAGGGATGCCCCGCCCCCGCAGCCCTCCACCAATCAGGCCCCTTCCTGGGAAAGGGTGGGGCTTCTCGCCATCACCACCCACCTCTACTTGGAGAAAATCTAGTCAGTTTCCACCACTCGTCTCCCAGCTGCGGCTCCCCAAGGTAAAAGCTCCTCCAAAGTCTCATCACCTACAAGAGGGTTGATCTCATCACCTACAAGAGGGGTGAAGGCAGGCTAGCTGGACCCCACAGCCTGAAAGGCAGCAGGAGCCCCTCTCGGCTCTTTACAAATGCAGAGCCAAGGCGCGGGGCGGGAATGCTACCGACCTGGGCTGAGGCGAGCGGCTGATGAGTAAGATGTGATTCAGGGATTGAGCCTTGCTGGGGAAGGGTCGCTGGATGTGTCTGTGTTTGTTTCAGATCCAGGAATCCCCAAACCTGGGAGCCAGAGAGGAAATTGTCTTGGCGTGAGAATTCCCAGGGGCCACATCCTCCTCCCAAGGTCTTTTAGGGGTATGGGGAGCCCGGCCAGCAGCTCCAAGGTGGGGGAGGAAGGCTTTGCCCAGGACCACCTAGCTCATCCTCTCCACACCGCCACCCCCCGCCCCCGCCACACACACAGCAGACCTTAAGCCTTTTCATCTTCACTGGCTCAGTTATGCTTTACAGCCAGTTGTATTGGACAGTCAGAACCTGCATTACTTTCCACATGGGACAGGTGACATTTTTTTCCCTATTTTTTTTTTTACTGTGATAAAATACACATTACATAAATTTAACAGTATTTACTGCCTTAACTTTTTAAAAATAAATTTATTTATTTATTTTTGGCTGTGTTGGGTCTTTGTTGCTGTGCACGGGCTTTCTCTAGTTGCCGATAACAGGGGCTACTCATTAAGGTGGCTTCTCTTGTTGCAGAGCACGGGCTCCACGAGCACGGACTCAGTACTTGTGGTGCTCGGGCTTAGTTGCTCCGCGGCATGTGGAATCTTCCCAGACCAGGGTTCAAACCCGTATCCCCGGCATTGGAAGGCGGATTCTTAACCACTGTGCCACCAGGGAAGTCCCTGCCTTAACATTTTTAAGTTCACACTTTTAAGTACTCACTAAATGCCTCCCCATTTCAAAACCTTCAACTGAGGACTCGGGGGCTAAGAAGGAAGGAGAATATATAAAACTCAAAGTCATCGGACAGGATGGCAGTGAGATTCACTTCAAAGTGAAAATGACGACACATCTCAAGAAACTCAAAGAATCATAATGTCAAAGACAGGGAGTTCCCATGAATTCACTCAGGTTTCTCTTCGAAGGTCAGAGAATTGCTGATAATCACACTCCAAAAGAACTGGGAATGGAGAGAGCAGATGTGATTGAAGTTTATCGGGAACAAACGGGTGCATTCAACGGTTTTGATATTCTTATTTTTTGTTCTTTTCCCTTAATACTTTTCTATTTTTTTTTATTTTTTTACATCTTTATTGGAGTATAATTGCTTTACAATGGTGTGTTAGTTTCTGCTTTATAACAAAGTGAATCAGTTATACATATACATATAATCCTTTTTTATTTTTAAAAATAGTTCCTTGTAACGTGGTGTTCAAACCAGAATTGAAAACTGGCACCCCATCTCTTTAAAACATCTGGTAATTTGAATTCTAGTGCCCACCAGGGAAGTCCCTCATCCTTTCATTTTCTTAACATTGTTTTCACAGAGCAAGTCTTTCATCTTGATGATGTGCAATTATCATTTTTTTTTTTTGGGGGGTATGGATTGTGGGAGGGGTTTCAAAGGCAGGATTCTCCCATCCCCCAAGACCTCAAGAAGCCCCAGAGAGTAGACAAAACCCAAGAGAAGAGGCAGCCAAAGGCAGGCCACTGTAGAAGAAGGAGCCAGAGGCCTGGGGCTTCCAAGCTGCCCTGGTCAGATGTGTAGGAGGCCACGCTAGGGCAGAGAGGCCTCTGGGTGGGGAGGTGGGCAGGGCATGGGAGTTGTAGATGAGGGGGATGAGCCCTGAGTGGGTGTGGCCAGAGGACTGCCATAGATCACAGATCCAGGAGGCAGAGGGCAGCCACCATTTCAAGCCTGGTTCTGGCGCCCCTTGCCTCTGCACACCCTCCCTGATTTGCTCCTTGAATTGCCTCATCTATTCCACTGGCATTGAATCCCTCCAGGGGTTCCAAAGTTTCTCGCAGCCCTAATGCTCCTCCAAGTCCACACCTGTACCTCCAGGTGCCTCTTGGACACCTCCACTTGTTTTCTCCAGGTACTTCATTATCTGTCCCCACGAACCTGTTCCTTCCTCAGTTTCCCCATCTACTTACCAATAGTTGATCAAAAAATTTAAAACAAACAAACAAACCTGAGAGTCATTGTTTTTAAGTAAACTTTTTATTACAGCACAGCAGCCAGACAGTAAAGTACACAGATCAGAAATAACTAACTGGGGACTTCCCTGGTGGTCCAGTGGTAAAGAATCTGCCTTACAATGCAGGGGACACAAGTTCAGTCCCTGGTCAGGGAACTAAGATCCCACATGCTGAGGGGCAACTAAGCCCAAGCGCCACAACTACTGAGCTCGCACGCCTCAACTAGAGAGCCTGTGTGCTGCAAACTACAGAGCCCACGTGCTCTGGAACCTGCGCGCCACAACTATAGAGCCCAGGCGCCCTGGAGCCTGCGCAGGCCACAACAAGAGAGAAACCTGCATGCTGCAACGAAGAGCCCGCACACCGCAAGTAAGACCCAATGCAGCCAAAAATAAAATAAAATAAAATAAATAAATAATAAATAAATCTTAAAAAAAAAAAAAACTAACTAACCGGCTTGGGAATTCCCTGGTGGTCCAGTGATTAAGATTCTGTGCTTTCACTGCCGAGGGCCCAGGTTCGATCCCTGGTCGGGGAACTAAGATCCCACAAGCTGCATGGCACGGCAGAAAGAAAGAAAGAACTGGCTTGATGAATTTTCAGAACATTCCCGTGGAGCCAGCACCAGATGAAGAAACAGCACATCACAGCAGCCCCTCATGCCCCCTCCTAGGCTCCAGTCCTCCCCACACCACCAAGGTTAATCACCATTCTGGCCTCTATCATAATAGTTAGTTTTGCCTGTTCTTTTTTTGTTTGTTTCTTTTGTCTGTGTTAGGTCTTTGTTGCTGCACGCGGGCTTTCTCTAGTTGAGGAGAGCGTGGGCTACTCTTAGTTGCAGTGTGAGGGCTTCTCATTGCGGTGGCTTCTCTTGTTGTGGAGCACGGGCTTTAGGCGCACAGGCTTCAGTTTTGCAGCATGTGGCCTCAGTAGTTGTGGTTCATGGGCTTAGTTGCTCTGCAGCATGTGGGATCTTCCTGGACCAGGGCTCGAATCTGTGTCCCCCTCACTGGCAGGCGGATTCCAGGGAAGCCCTGCTCCACCAGGGAAGTCCCAAGTTTTACCTGTTTTAAAACTTGATGTAAATAGAAGCACACAGTAGGTCTGCTTTGGGGGGAGATTCTGTCAAGCTGCGTGTTCCTTCCCCTCACTGGGCAGTGTTCTCTCAGATGAGTATTCGGAAGTATTTCTACCTTCTTTCTTGCCGCCAACATCAAATTTATCACCGCATCTTATGGATTCTAGCTCTCTCTCTAATCCATGCCTGCCTCTCCTCCCCACTGCCTCCCTTGGCCAAAGCGGCCTCATCTGCTGCCTGGACTACGTCAACACTCTCCTAAACAGTCTCCCAACTTCCTGTGCTCCCAGCTCTTTCTAGAGCTGGAATGATCTTTTTAAAATAGTCCTTTTAATAAAGCACAAAGTTTTAACTATAGCACTTATTTGATCACTGTCTGCAATCATCTTGCTTCCTTATTTACAATACTGACTTCTCATGCGTTCTTCCCACCAGGTCAGTGCCTTCAGGACAGGGACCTTGGACTACCCTGGTGGTCCGGTGGTTGAGACTCTGCACTTCCACTTCAGGGGGTGCGGGTTCATCTCTGGTCGGGGAACTAAGATCCCACATGCCACACAGCGTGGCCAAAAAAAAAAGAACAGGGACCTTGCAGCTTTGTCAGTCCCCAAACCCCCAGCCTTGACTCAGAGCCTCCTGTGTAAGCGTGTTGCTCACATTTTTTGGATGAATGAATGGTTTACAAGGCCCTTGCTCATCTCTCCAACTGCACCCCGACCCTGCCCCTCCATCACCATCTTCCAGCTACAGCAGCTTCTTTCAGTTCTTCTGTCAACCCCATCCTCCCC
>NW_020173674.1:7152801-7171728 GCF_003031525.2 Neophocaena asiaeorientalis asiaeorientalis
TCCCTCCCAATAGGACAAGGTGTCCTTCCTTCTGGGAGGATGCTACTCCCTACTCCATGTATGCTTACTCACGTGGTTTGCTTCAGTCAGTGGAATCTGAGCAGAAATTGTTTTAAGAACTCCAAGGTGGTTCTGCACTTCCCCTTTTCCATCTGCCCCGGGTCAGGTGTACCCCAGGTAGTGGCAGCCTCTCTAGCCTGGGGTCTGGAATAAAGAAGACATGGAGCAGACCCAAAGCTAAACAGTAAAGGACATGGAATATGAATAAGAAATAAACTTTTTGAAAAAGAATATATGTATAACTGAATCACTTTGCTGTACACCTGAAACATGGTAAATCAAATATAATTCAATTTTTAAAAAATATTATTTTACAATCTTCTTTTTTTTAAAATTTATTTATTTATTTACGTTTGGCTGCGTTGGGTCTTCATTCCTGTGCACCGGCTTTCTCTAGTTGCAGCGAGCAGGGGCTACTCTTCGTTGCGGTGCGCGGGCTTCTCATTGCGGTGGTTTCCCTTAGTTGCGGAGCACGGGCTCTAGGTGTACGGGCTTCAGTAGTTGTGGCTCGTGGGCTCAGTAGTTGTAGCTCGCGGGCTTAGTTGCTCTGCGGCATGTGGGATCTTCCCGGACCAGGGCTCAAACCCGAGTCCCCTGCATTGGCAGGGGTGGACTCCTAACCACTGCACCACCAGGGAGGCCCTCAATTTCTTTTTAAAAAAGGAGACTCTTGTTAAACAACGTTTTCTCTAATTCCTCTAACAAAAAAAAACTTGTTTTTGAAAGCCACTGAGATTTTGGAGTTGGGTATTATTGTATTGGATTTCTATTTGCTGCTGTAACAAATTACCACAAACTCAGTGGCTTAAAATAATACAAATCTATTATCTTATAGTTCTGGAGGCCAGAAGTCCAAAGTGGGTCTCACTCTGCTAAAATCAAGGTGTCAGCAAGGTATAATTCCTTCCGGTGGCCACCACATTCCTTGGCTTGTGGCCTCCTTCCTCCATTTTCAAAGACAGCAGAATAGCATCTTCTGACCCTGACTCCTTTCCCACTTTTAAGGACGCTTGTGATTACATTGAACCCACCTGGATAATCCAGGATAATCTCGCCATCTCAAGGTCCTTAATCATATCTGTGAAGTCCCTTTTGCCGTGCAAGATAATATGTTCATGGGTTCCAGGAATTGGGAGGTGCACATATTTGGGAGGTCATTATTCTGCCTACTACATTTATCACAGCATAATTTCTACTGAGCTAACTAATATACTACTTGTAAAATAATTGCACTACAAGTTAGAGGCGTATGTCCATTTACTGCGTTTTGCTTTATTGCACTTCACAGATATTGCATTTTTTACAAATCGAAGGTTTGTGACAACTGTCAACAAAAATAATGAATAAACAACCTATAATAGGAATAGAAGAGTTGTTTTGTTGTTTGTTGTTTGTTTTTTTCTTGGCTGCATCGCACGGCTTGCAGGATCTTAGTTGTGGGATCTTAGTTGCCCCTGCCAGTGGAAGCGTGGAGTCCTAACCATTGGACCACCAGGAAATAGCCTAGAAAAGAGTTTTATTTGAGCCAAACTGAGGGCTAGAGCCCGGAAGCCAGCTTTCCAGATTACTCTGAGCAACTGCTCCAGAGAAGCATGACTTTCAGCATGGTTTTATATCTTGCCAGAACAAAGACCATTAAACAAATCAGGAATACATTTCTTCACGGTTTCAAAAAAAAAAAAAAAAAAACAGACCAGCAAGTATACAGCAAGTCAGTATGGCCTTAGCATCTGGGAACCGGTCTTATCATCAAAGGAGGATCAGCATTGACATCCTAGGAAGAGAGGCATTTAATCATCATTTTAAACATGGACATTCTTTACTTCTGGTCAATGTGTCTTTTTATTTAATAATTAAAGCAGATGTACAATGTATGTTTGATAGGCCACAAACAGGCTGTTTTTGTTAGCATAAAATTCAAGTTAACTCATGTATAAGCCAGAATGACTTCCCCACACCTCAATATGTGAACGTTTCTTTTATCACAACCATGTGTCGAGCTAGTCTATCAGTGTAATTTTTTCAACAGCATTCACTCACTTCGTGTCTTTGTGTCACATTTTGGTAATTCTTGCAAAACTTCAAACTGTTTCGTTATTATTATATTCGTTATGGTGATCTGTGATCAGTGACTCTTTGGCTCCGTTGGGTCTTCCTTGCTGCGTGTGGGTTTTCTCCAGTTGCAACAAGCAGGGGCTACTCCTCGTTGTGGTGCACGGACTTCTCACTGCGGTGGCCTCTCTTGTTGCAGAGCACAGGCTCTAGGCGCACGGGCTTCAGTAGTTGTGGCACACAGGCTCAGTAGTTGTGGCGCACGGGTTTAGCTGCTCCGCGGCATGTGGGATCTTCCCGGACCAGGGCTCAAACCCGTGTCCCCTGCATTGGTATTCTTAACCACTGCGCCACCAGGGAAGTCCCTGTGATCAGTGATTGGTGTTGCTATTTCAAAAAGACTATGACTCCCTGAAGGCTCAGATGATGGTTACCATTTTTTAGCAATAAAGTATTTTTAAATTAAGGGTATGTACATTTTTTTAGACATAATGCTATTGTACACTTAATAGACAATAGTAGAGTGTAACATAACTTCTATATGCACTGAAAAATCGGAAAATCTGTGACTTGTTTTATTGTAATATTCACTTTACTGCAGTAGTCTGGAACCAAACACACACTATCTCTGAGGTATGCCTGTATTTATAAAAGATACATATAAATATAAGGATATAAAGCGTTTGGAAACAGAAGGATGGAAAAAATATCAGGCAAATGCCTACTAAAAGCTGGAATAGCTATACAGTATTAGTATCAGAAAAAAATAAATTTCAGGTTAAAAGCATTACTAGGGAGAAAGAGCATGCTTACTTAGTGATTTTTAAAATACACAGCAGGGCTTCCCTGGTGGGGCAGTGGTTGAGAGTCCGCCTACCGATGCAGGGGACAAGGGTTCGTGCCCCGGTTCGGAAAGATCCCACATGCCGCGGAGCGGCTGCGCCCGTGAGCCATGGCCGCTGAGCCTGCGCGTCCGGAGTCTGTTGCTCCGCAACAAGATAGGCCACAACAGCGGGAGGCCCGCGTACCGCAAAAAAAAAAAAAGAAAGCTCTAAAATACACAGCAATTAAAATTTATTTATTCTTAATTTATTCTTAAAAGTAAGATTAACAAGCAGTAAAGATGTATATATATATAGAATAAAGCCACAAGGAAAAGCAGATTAAATCACAATCTTATTTGTAGATTCTATGGCACATGCAGGCAAAAAAAAAGAAAAAATTAGCAAGGGTATAAAAGATATGAAGGATATGGTTAACAAATTGGACCTAGTGGACCATTGCACCTAAATGCAGAACAGTGTATGCAGAACATTTCCCAATAAATCGATCAAATTCTAGATCATCAGGCAACGGAACTAATTTCAAAAAGTTAAAATCATTCAGTCTGTGGTTTGTTTGTTTTTTTTTTACCACAATATAATTAAGTTAAACATCGTCAACAGACAGATTAAAAAAAAATCCTATTTTGAAATTAAGAAACATTTTATGAGATGTCTGGGCCAAGAGAAAAAAAAAACCACAACAGAAATTAGAAAATAGATTATAAATTTGTGTTGTTTTAGATTACAGTCATAATGAAAATATCGTATATCCATGTTGGAGGACCCAGCTAAAAATTCTTAGAGAGAAATTTATGACCTCAACTGTATATATTGGAAAATAAGAAAGGGTCCAAACTAATGAGCTAAACTCCGTCTTTAAAAGTTACAAAGGAGGGGGACTTCCCTGGTTGCGCAGTGGTTAAGGATCCACCTGCCAATGCAGGGGACACGGGTTCCAGCCCTGGTCTGGGAAGATCCCACATGCCGCGGAGCAGCTAAGCCCATGCGCCACAACTACTGAGCCTGTGGGCCTAGAGCCTGTGCTCCGCAGCAAGAGAAGCCACCGCAATGAAAAGCCTGGGCAGGGCAACAAAGAGTATCCCCTGCTCACCACAGCTGGAAAGGGCCCGCATGCAGCAGCAAAGATGCAACAGAGCCAAAAAGAAAAGTAAATAAATTAATCAATTCATTTTAAAAACAACTTACAAAGAAGGGACTTCCCTAGTGGTCCGATGGGTAAGACTCCGGGCTCCCAATGCAGGTGGCCCGGATTCGATCCCTGGTCAGGGAACTAGATCCCAGCATGCATGTTGCAACTGAGAAGTCCACGTGCCACAACTAAGACCCAGCACAGCCTAAATAAATAAATATATATTTTTTAAAGTTACAAAGGAAGGGGAATTACCTGGTGGTCCAGTTGGTAGGACTCCGCACTTTCACTGCTGAGGGCTCAGGTTCAACCTCTGGTAGGGGAACTAATGCAGCCAAATTTAAAAAAGAAAAAAAATGTTCCTCTGTAACTTTTTTTTGAGTTTCAAAGGAAAAGCAGCGGGACTTCTGGGGCGGCTGCCTATGTCCCCATCTCTCAGTGCTTCCTTCCCAAGCAAATCGAAACAAGAATGGGAAATAAAACTCTGCCATAGCCTCAGCATAACTTGAAAGCAGAGAATGTCCGAACTTCAAAATAACTGTAAATAAAAAGAAAGCCCGCCACAGGGTTGTGCGGACCTCTTGCGCTCCAGCCCCACACAGCCCTACCACCAGGCTCTGTACCAAGATAAACGGGGAAGAGACAGAAGAGGGGAGTTGGCAATGGGGCCCAAGGTCGATCTAGAACCTCCATCAGGAAGACGATGTCATCTGCAGTCTGTAAATAACAGGAAAATGTCCTGGGGGATCAGCGTGCAGACTACAGGGAAGGGACTAAAAGATATGTGGGATTTGAAGCGTCAGTCTTTAAAATACATAGGTTCTGGGAAAGGAAAAAGAAAAACACCGAATGGTCGAAGAGTCTTTGGGCAATTGAGTGATGAAGGGGGAGAAAGCAAAAGGGAAAAATTTAGGGTCTTGCAAGACAAAAGAGAAACAAACAAAGAAACTGGAGGACACAAACCCCTTTCCCCAACCAGACAAACAAATTAAAATGCACTGAAGTAGGGCTTCCCTGGTGGCACAGTGGTTGAGAGTCCGCCAGCGGGTGCACAGGACATGGGTTCGTGCCCCGGTCCGGGAAGGTCCCACATGCCGCGGAGCGGCTAGGCCCGTGAGCCATGGCCGCTGAGCCTGCGCGTCCGGAGCCTGTGCTCCGCAATGGGAGAGGCCACAACAGTGAGAGGCCCGCGTACCGCAAAAAAAAAAAAAAAAAAAAAAAATGCACTGAAGTGTCTGGACTTTGCTGTATTGACATAAGAGTGTGCTATAGAGCTAGGAATCTTGTAAAACACCCCAATATCACAAAAAATGAACAAGAAAAGGAGTAACAGATCCATCTGGAACTATTATTAAAAACCAAAAAATAGTCAGAAAATAAAATCCAGTACACATTAACTGAGGAAATCTCCCCCTGAAAAAAAACGACCATAAATCCAAAGAAACAAAATATCACAAAAAATTAATCATATATTAGGTCACAAAGAAATCATCAGTAAGTTGAATAAAATGGAAATATTATAAACAATATTCTCTGAGCAGAATGTAATAAAATGAGAAATCATTAACAAAGACAAAAACAAATTAATTAGGTGAAAAACTGGAATACAAAATTCCAAAAAATAATCATAATGAAAATACTACATATCAGATTCTATGAGATACATTTTTTTAAATAAATTTATTCATTTATTGCTGGCTGCGTTGGGTCTTCATTGCTGCACATGGGCTTTCTCTAGTTGTGGCGAGCAGGGGCTACTTTTCATTGCGATGCAGAGGCTTCTCATTGAGGTGGCTTCTCTTGTTGCGGAGCATGGGTTCTAGGCACATGGCCTTCAGTAGTTGTGGCACGTGGGCTCAGTAGTTGTGGCTCAGGGGCTCTAGAGCGCAGGCTTGGTAGTTGTGGCACCCGGGCTTAGTTGCTCCGTGGCATGTGGGATCTTCCCAGACCAGGGCTCGAACTGGTGTCCCCTGCATTGGCAGGCGGATTCTTAACCACTGAGCAACCAGGGAAGCCCTATGAGATACATTTAAAGCAATGATTAGAATAACATTCATAGGATTAAACACGTATACCATTAAAAGTAAAAGAATGAAAAGAAATGAGTTTAATTCCCAGCTCTAAGAAAACTAGAAAAAGAACATCAAAGTAAACCAAAAGAAAGCACAAAGAGGGAAAGAATAAAGATAAAAGCAAAGATTAATGCAGTAGAGAACAGAAATTAGGCCTGAATATTTGGAAAAATTAACAAATAGACAAACAACTAGCTAATTTTTCAAGAAAACGGGGGAAAGCACATATATAGCAAATAAATGACAAGAGGAAAATAACCATGGGAACAAGAAGATTTTTTAAAAATTTAAAATGAATTGGGATGATTGGGAGATTGGGATTGACATGTATACACTAATATGTATAACATAGATAGGTAATAAAAACCTGTGGTATAAAAAATAAATAAAATTCAAAAATAAATAAATAAATAAATTCACCTTAAGCAAATACCACAGTAGTAATTGTTGCAGGCGTGAATCATTGATGGATGCTAAAGTTAGTAAACAAAAGTATGATGAGAAACAAGGTATTTGCATACACTCAAAGTGTCTCTCCCCATGATGTTTACTAATCACAAATGGAAAAAGAGAAACCTGGCAGACACCACCCTAACCAAGTGATCAATGTTAACATGACCAGTAATAAAACAAACCAACATCATATACCATCCAATATGATTCACTGAGAAGCACACATCACTTCCGTTTTATTCTTTCTTTTTTAAATTTTATTTACTTTTGGCTGCGTTGGGTCTTCGTTGCTGCTGCAGGCTTTCTCTTGCTGCAGCGAGCAGGAGTTACTCTTCATTGCGGTGCGCAGGCTTCTCATTGCGGTGGCTTCTCTTGTTGCAGAGCACAGGCTCTAGGCATGCAGGCTTCAGTAGTTGTGGCACGCAGGCTCAGTAGTCGCGGTGCGCGGGCTCAGTAGTTGCAGCAGGCAGACTCTAGGGTGCGTGGGCTTCAGTGGTTGTGGCGCACGCGCTTAATGGCATGTGGGATCTTCCTGGACCAGGGCTCGAACCCGTGTCCCCTGCATTGGCAGGCGGATTCTTAGCCACTGCGCCACCAGGGTAGTCCCCACTTCTGTTTTATTCTTCTCCCAAATGAATAACATCAAAGTAATCATTACAAAACTGCTGATAAATCCAAACTGAGGGATACTCTACAAAATAACTGGCCAATACTTTCCACAAGTGTCAAGTTCATAGAAGAAAAAGAAATCTGAGATGTTTCCCCAGATTGGAGAAGACCAAGGGGACAGGACAGCTGTGGTAGCCAGCCTCCCAGGTGGCCTCTGAGTGAGCCTGGTATTCACGGAATAGGGTTGACCCGTTTACCAATAGGACGTTGTGGAAATGACACCCTGTGATTTCTGAAGCTAGATCATAAAAGACTTTGCAACTTCAACCTTACTTTCTCTGGGAGAAGGCAGCTGCCTTGTCATGAGGCCACTCAAGCATCACTATGGAGAGACCCACGTGGTGAGGTAGCAAGGCCTCCTGCTCTTTTGTGAATAAGCCATCTTGACAGCAGATCCCCCAGTCTGGTTAAGACGTCAGATGACCTCAGTCCTGGCTGACATCATGAGTACAATGTCATCAGAGACCCTGAGCAAGAACTACCCAGCTAAGCGGCTCCCAAATTCCTGATCCACAGAAACTAGGAGATAATAAATGTTTGTTGTTTTAAGCTGCTAAGTTTTAGGGTGTTTATTACACAACAATGAATTACTGATTACATGCAATTTGGAATCCTGATTGGATCCTGGACCAGGAAAAGGGCATCAGTGGGACCACTGGCACAATTAAAATGAGATATATCGATTAGCTAACACCAGTATATCGCTGTTAATTTCCTAGCTTCAACAACTGTCATATGCTTGTGTAAGATGGTCCCATCAAAAGAAGTTTGGTGAAGGGTATACAGGAATTCTGCACTGTTTTTGCAATTTTATGTAACCCTAAAGTTATTTCAAAATAAGAGCAGAAAAATATACCTAATTAAAAATAGAAGGAATAAAGTAATAAAGAGCAGAAATTAATAGAAAACATATACTAATGGAAAGAACCAGAAAAGTCAAAATTTGGTTCTTTGATGACACCAATAAAATTGACAAACTTCTGGCAAGATGCATTCAGAGTAATTTTTAAAAGAGAAGGCACAAAAAAATGAAAATAAAAAAAATTAATAAAAGAGAAGGCACAAATTAACTAACAGGAATAAAAAGGGAGATACGTTCAACAATAAAAATATGAAGATATCATGAACAACTTTATGCCAACTTTTATACTTTATACAATTTAACTGTTTATATTTATATAAAGATAGATAAGTCTCTGTAGAAAAATAAAACTCAGCAAAACTAAAACAGGTAGAAATATACATCCTGATTAGTCCTACAATATTAAACAAATTGAATCAGTAGATAAAATCTTACCTCAAACATATAGAATGGATAAACAACAAGGTCCTGCTGTACAGCACCTAGAACTATATTCAAGATCCTATGATAAACCATAATGGAAAAGCATATTTTGAAAAAAGAATGTATATATATGTATAATTGAATCACTTTGCTGTAGAGTAGTAACTAACACAACATTGTAAATCAACTACACTTCAATAAAATAATTTTTTTAAAATCTTATCACAAAGAAAACCCCAGGCCTATATGGCTCCAACAGTAAGATTAACCGAACATTCAAAGAACAAATAATTCTATCTTGTACAAATCCTGCCAGGGTATATAAAGAGAGGGACCTTCCCTCTCACATGTCATAAAGGTAGCATACTTGATACCAAAAGCGAAAAAAGAAAGAAATACTGCAGGCTCATAGACATGGATGTAAAATACCCTAAGCAAATTATTAAACTGAACCTGGTAATATAGAGACAAGATAACACACGGTGCCCAAGTTGGATTTACTCCAAAACTGCAAGGTTAGAGACAAGGAAATTAATGTAATTTACTCCCTTAATAGATTAGAGGAGAAAAATTGCACCATCTCAATGAATGCCGAGGCACATCTTGCCTTGCCCAGTGATACAGATCCCATGGGGCTGTAGGCGACAAGTGGTTAAAGCAATGGGAGGGGCAGTGGCTGGGCGGAAAGTCTGAGCCAGTTGCTGAGGTGGATCAAGTTATTGGCAGCTTTACCTGGAATGCAGTCAATTTTGCACTGAAGGGACTTCCCTGGTGGCGCAGTGGTTAAGAATCCGCCTGCTGGGCTTCCCTGGTGGCGCAGTGGTTGAGAGTCCGCCTGCCGATGCAGGGGACACGGGTTCGTGCCCCGGTCCGGGAAGATTCCACGTGCCACGCAGTGGCTAGGTCCGTGAGCCATGGCCGCTGAGCCTGCGCGTCCGGAGCCTGTGCTCCGCAACGGGAGAGGCCACAACAGTGAGAGGCACACGTACCGCAAAAAAAAAAAAAAGAAAAAAAAAGAATCTGCCTGTCAATGCAGGGGACACCGGTTCGAGCCCTGGTCCTGGAAGATCCCACATGCTGTGGAGCAACTAAGCCCATGCACCACAATTACTGAGCCTGTGCTCTAGAGCCCGTGAGCCACAACTACTGAGCCCGTGAGCCTAGAGCCTGTGCTCTGCAACAAGAGCAGCCACTGCAATGAGAAGCCTGCCCACCACAAGGAAGAGTAGCCCCCGCTCTTTGCAACTAGAGAGCCCGTGTGCAGCAATGAAGAGCCAACGCAGCCAAAAATAAATAAATAAATGTATATTAAAAAGATTTTGCAGTGAAAAAGAAAATCCTTTCAACGATTAACTGGAACATTTTTGTAAGCATATTTATAATAAAATAACCACTTGGGTTTATGAGAAAAATAAAAGCAAGGTAATGAGTTTAAAAATAATTAGTATTTAAAAATAATAGGGAACTTCCCTGGCGGTCCAGTGGTTAAGACTCCTCGCCTCCCCTGCAGGGGGTG
This sequence comes from Neophocaena asiaeorientalis asiaeorientalis, assembly GCF_003031525.2. Taxonomy (NCBI): domain Eukaryota; kingdom Metazoa; phylum Chordata; class Mammalia; order Artiodactyla; family Phocoenidae; genus Neophocaena; species Neophocaena asiaeorientalis. The sequence goes on from NW_020173674.1 coordinate 7,162,883, forward strand.
TGGGTTCCATCCCTGGTTGCGAACTAAGATCTCATATGCCGAGTGGCTCGGCCAAAAATTTAAAAAATAAAATTAAAAAAAGGATACATCTGAAGGAATACACTATATAAAGGTATTTTAAAAAATAAAAATAATAAAATTAGGGGTGTGGTATCTTGTGGTGGGAGACGGAGACGTGATGGGAGACGGCGATGTTGCTAATAGTCTGTTTCTCAAGTTGGGCGTTTATTATTTCACTCTATTGCTTATGTATATTTGACATCAATTATTTTGTACGTATCAAATATTGCATTATTTTACAAAGTGAACTCAGCATGCTGCCTTGTAAACCTGCTGTCTCTGGGATTCCCCCGTCCTTGAGAATAATTCTACCTTCCACATAGAAGACTGGGCCCGCTGGGGCCCTTTCCCTCCCCTCGGCCAGCCCGCTCCCCCCGCGACACACACACACACACACACACACACACACACACACACACACACTTAGTCAACGACCACTCTTCCAGCTCCAGCTGATGCTTCCCTCCCTCCTCCAGGCCGGCGCTCTGTCCAGATCCGCTCAGCTATCTCCTGCGGAAACCCGCAGTTTTTCCCACTGACCCTGGATAAAGTCCTAAGAGGCTGTTTACAAGACCCTGCGCCATCTGGCTCCACCCAACTCCTCAGACTCATTTTCAGCCATTCTCAGCCTCTCTCCCCAAGCTCCAGGGATTCTCTTTACTTCCTAAAATACACCCAGACTTTCAGGCCAGAGGTCTTCCCACTGACCTTTATTCCTTTCTCCCTTCCTACCTTCTAATCGTCTTTTGGTTCCATCTTAAAAGTCAGTTCCTCATCCCATTTTTCATTACTTTTTATTATTCATGACCAGGTATGGCCTTTGAAAACCTCCCTCTCTTACGATCTGCCTCACTGTCATTTGACTTCCAGCCAAATGCAGAAGATTTCCAGGTAACCCCAAGGGTCCCTAGGGAATGGTAGGGCCACCAGATACAAGGAGCCTGGGTTGTTGAATTACCAGGTAGAAGCCCACCCTCCAATCGCTCCTCACTCTATCCAAGACACCTGGGGTATTAGTTAACTATTGTGTAAAAATTACCCCAGAACTTTGGGGCTTAAATTTTTTCAAAAAGCATTTCATCTCGCTGTTCTGTGGGTCAGGAATTCAGGAGCAACTTAGCTGGGAGGTTCTGACTCACAGTCTCTCATGAGATTTGTAGTGAAGTTGGCCAGAGCTGCAGTCATCTGAAGGCCTGGCTGGGGCTGAAGGATCCCCTTCCCAGGGTGTCACTGCCATGGCTGTTGGCTGTTGGCCTCAGTTCCTCAGCATGTGGACCTGTCCATAGGGCTGCTTGAGTGTCTTCATGCCATGGCGGCTGGCTTCCTCCAGAGCGATTGACCCGAGACAGAGCAAGCAGGAAGCCAAAGTGCCTTTCGTGACCAGGCCTCCAAAGTCTCACACCATCACTTTTATTCTATTCGTTAGGAGCAAATCACTGAGTCCAGCTTATACTCAAGGGGAGGGGAATTAGGGTCCACCTCTTGAAAAGAGAGGTATCATGAATGTATGGACATATCCTAAAACTACCACGCCTAGGAGACTCCAACTCTGGCTGAACCCTTCCATCCACCTACGTAGTACCTGCAACAGAGGAGAAAACAAATCAGATAAGCAGAGGGGCTGCTTCACTTTGAACTCAGGGCTCTAAGGTCATAAAATTCTTTGGACACTCATGCTTCCTGGCACTCCTAATGCAGCTCGATACAAAGTTCCTACTCCCTCTTTCTGAGATAACTAATCACAACTCCTCACCTCCAACACTCTTTCTCTTTTCCTGCCCCTGAATCTACCTGAATCCACATCTGTACACACCCCCTGCTCAGATAGAACTGTCTCTCCTCCTTTCAAACACTCAGGGTCCTCCTCATCTGCCCCACCTCCCCTACCCTCTTGATTTCCCAAAGTCTTCACTTCCCTGTGTGCTTCCTTGTGTATTTGTTGTCTTTTATTGACTGTACACTCCGTGAAGGCAGGGATTTTTATCTATTTTATTCACAAATGCATTCTCTACACTTAGAACAAGGCCTGGCTGATGGCAGGGACTCACTATATACTTGTTGGATGAATAAACAACTGAATCCATGGGAAGAGGGAAACTCCATCTATTCTAAGGGGACGGAGACAGGAGCAAGCGAGAAGTAGGAGGAAAGGTGTGTGCCCCAGATTTCTTACCCTGGGCAAGAAGGCTCAGGAGGGCGGAAGGTGTCTTTTTACTCACACCTGAGTTCCCAGCACCCAGCCCCATGTCTGACACATAACAGGTTCCATTAAAAGTGTGTTGATTGGCCAGGTGCCAGCTGACTGCCCAAGCCACACCTTTCTTTGTCTGAACTAGACTTGGGTGATAGGTGCTGTCCCCGGACCTGTCCCCTGTAATGTATGTCCCTTTCCCTGAAGCCCATGGTGGCCCGAGTTGCGTCCTGACATGGCCTCACACCTGGCTGCCTGCGCCCTTCAGCAGGCAGAGACTTGGGCTTCTGACCCGGCTCTGCCCTCCGAGGACGGCCAAGCTGTCTAGCCTTGTGGTGGCTGTTCCGCGGCTTTGCCCAGAGACTGTTGGGAATGACTCAGCCCCCTGACACTGCTTGAATTGGGGGGTGGAACTCCTCACAGGCACTGGGGGAATGGGGACCAGGCAGTGGGACCTGGCAGCTGACTAGGAGGGCTGTGGTGTGTGAGGCAACCAGACAGTCCCAGCTCAGCCACTCTTCAGGGTGACTGAGCCTAAGTCCCTTAGCCTCTCTGAGCCTCCGCTTTCTCATGAATGAAACAACACGTTGTCACGGGGATTGAGAAAATGGACATGTTACAAAGTACACAGGGTGAGGGGGGGCTGTGGGATCACACTGCCTGCTTTAAATCCTGACTTTGCCTTTTCCTATTAGCTGTGCAAACCTTGGGCAAGTCACTTAACTTTTCTGTGCCTCAGTTTCCTCATCTATGAAACAGGCATGAGGGACTTCCTTGGTGGTCCAGAGGTTAACACTCTGCGCTCCCAATGCAGGGGGCCTGGGTTCCATCCCTGGTCAGGGAACTAGATCCCACATGCCGCAACTAAAGATCCCGCCTGTTGCAACGAAGATCCCGTGTGCCGCAACTAAGACCCAGCACGGCCAAATAAATAAATAAATCTCAAAAAAATATATCTACTCCCTTAGCAACTTTAAAAAGTATATTTATTGGTCTAGTCATGTTTTCTATTTCGTGTTGGGTCAGTTTTACACATCTTTTGTTTTCTAGGAAATTGTTACTTTCACCTAAGTTTTCAAATTTGTTGCCATAAAATTGCACCTACTACACCCCTATTATTATTATCTTTTTGTTAGAGGATGAATATTCTTTTTTTCTTTGGTTGCCACCGGGTCTTAGTTGCAGCAGGCGGGCTCCTTAGTTGTGGCATGTGAACTCTTAGTTGTAGCATGCATGTGGGATCTAGTTCCCTGACCAGGGATTGAACCCGTGTGCCCTGCATTGGACGGTGGATTCTTAACCACTACACCACCAGGGAAGTCCCCACACTTATTATTTTTAAATCTCCATTGTGTCTGTGGTTATCTCCCTTTTTCATTCATTATATTGTTTATTTTTACCTTCACTTTATGTTCTTGATCAGTCTTGCCAGAATTTTGCCTATTAGCTTATTCAAAGAGCCAGCTTTGAACTTCATTAATCTTCTCTATTTTATTGGCATCATAGAAGTGTTAAGTGTTCTGATCCACAGACACAGTATACCTCTCCATTTACTTAGATATTTAATTTCTCTTGGCAATGTTTTATACTTTTCACTGTATAAGTCTTGCATATTTTTACATCAATTTTATCATTAAGCATTTCATATTTTAATGCTCTGTAAGTAGTATTTTAAAAATTTTAATTTCTGATTGTTTACTGTATTTAGAAATGCAGTTTCTTTTGTATATTGACTTTCTATCCTACAGCCTTGCTGAACTCACTTGTTAGTTCTAGTAACTTTTTTGTGGCTTCCTTAGGATTATATGTATAGACAATTATGTTGTCTGTGAACCAAGACAGTTTTATTTCTTCTTTTAAAATCTGTATGCTTTTTTTTTTCTTGCTTTATTGCCCTGGCAAGGACCTCCAGTATAATGTTGAGTGGAAGTGGGAAAAGCAGACACCCTCATCTTAGAATTTGTCTAATTTATTGGCATAAAATTTTTCATGATATTCCCTTATTACCCTTTTAATATCTGTAGAATCTATAGCGATGTCACCTCTCTCAATCCTGATATTGGTAATTTGTATCTTTTTCTTTTTTTCCTGATCAATCTGGTTAGGAAGTCTGCCAATTTTATTGATCTTTTCAAGGAACCATCTTTTGGTTTCTTTGATTTTCTCTATTTTTTTTGTTTCTGTTTTCTATTTCACTGATTTCCTTTTTGGAGTTAATTACTTCCTTTATTTTGCTTATTTGGGGGTTGATTTTTCTCTTCTCTTTCTAGTTTCTTAAGGTGGAAGCTGAGGTCATAAGCAGTCCTTTCTTCTTTTCTAACATAAGAATTTAGTACTATAAATTTCCCCAAAATTCTTTAGTGGAATCCCACAAATCCTATTATGTGTGTTTTCACTTTCACTAAGTTAAAAAGACTTTCTAGTTTCCCTTTTGATTTATTCTTTAATCCATTACTTACTTAGAAGTGTTTTGTTTTCGAAAATTTGGGGATTTTCCAAGCATCTTTCTCTTATTGATTTCTAAGTTAATTCCATCGCTGTCATAGAAACACTTTATGTGGGTTGAATTCTTTTAAATTTATTGAGTCTTGTTTAATGTCCCCAAATATGTGTGTCATGGTAAATGTTTTATGTACATTTAAGAAAAACATGTATTCTGCTCTTGTTGGGTGAAGTGTTCTGTAAATGTTAATCAGGTCAAGTGGTTGATAGTATTGCTTAAGTCTACTCTGTCCTTGCTGGTTCTCTGCCTACTTGTTGTTCTATCAATTAATGAAAGAAGATTATTAAAATCTTTGACTATTATTATGGATTTGCCTATATCTCCCTGCAGTTCAATCAGTTGTTACTTGTAATTTGAAGCTCTGTTATTAGGTGCACAAATGTTTAGGATTGTTATATATCTTCTTGATTGACTGACCCCTGTATCATAATAAAATGACCTTCTTTAACACTGGTGATATTCTTTGCTTGGAAATCTACTTCTTCTGTTCAGTGTGAGGAAAAAAGACTCAGGCCTCCATCCTTAAGCTCAGGGCCTCTGCAAGTGAGATTTAAGTTCATTGCCAAAGTCAGCACAGGTTGCTAAGCCCCATGATGGGGAAACACAAAGCATTGTGGGAACACACGGAAGGGGCCCCCATCCAGACTGAGGAGTTAAGCAATGTTTACTGTGTTGATAATTGAAGAGAAAGACAGTCTTTGGAGAAGGAAAGGCCTATACAGAAGGTGAGAGTCGGACTTCCCTGGTGGTGCAGTGGATAAAGAATCTGCCTGCCAGGGCTTCCCTGGTGGCGCACTGGTTGAGAATCCACCTGCCAATGCAGGGGACACAGGTTCGAGCCCTGGTCTGGGAAGATCCTACATGCCGTGGAGCAACTAAGCCTGTGAGCCACAACTACTGAGCCTGCATGCCGCAACTACTGAAGCCCACGTGCCTAGAGCCCATGCTCAACAAGAGAAGCCACCGCAATGAGAAGCCCACGCACCACAACAACGAAGAGTAGCCCCCACTCACCGCAACTAGAGAAAGCCTGTGCGCAGCAACGAAGACCCAACGCAGCCAAAATAAATAAATAAATTTATAAAAAATAAAGAATCCTCCTGCCAGTGCAGGGGACACACATTCTATCCCAGGTCCGGGAAGATCCCACATGCCACAGAGCAACTAAGACCGCATGCCACAACTACTGAGCCTGCATGCCACAACTACTGAAGCCCATGCGCCTAGAGCCCGCGCTCCTCAACAAGAGAAGCCACTGCAAGGAGAAGCCTGCGCACTGCAACAAAGAGTAGCCCCCACTCGACACAACTAGAGAAAGCCCACGTGCAGCAACGAAGACCCAACGCAGCCCCCCAAAAGTAATTAATTAAAAAAAAAAGTTGAGGGTCCCACTTGGGTCATGGTATGTATGGTGCATCGGGAGCCCCCAGAAATGGGGCATAGGCCTGAAGGGCAGTGTTTGGGAAAGGGAGGCAAGATATGTACTGAGGTGTCAGAGGATCTTTTTTGCCACTGCTTGGACAGTTAATAGGGAGGAGAGTGTAGGAAATGAGATTGGTTAGGTGACTGTTGCATTTGCCCAAGCATGAGATAATGCTGGTCTGAACTAGCACTAGGAGATGAAGATGGAAGAGAAAGAATAAATTCTAGAGACACTCAGGAGGTAGGCTTAATAGAACTTCATACTGATAAATGGAATATTGATAACTGGAATATTTCCTGCCATATCAGTAAACAAAGAATGTCACAGCCATCAACAATTGCAGCCCTCCAACATGAGCCAGTGAGCCCTGAGGAAGCTCAGGATGTGAAAACACAGGATACTAGCCCCAGATAGCTGAGGTGCATATCAAAGGAAAGATTTCACTGAGCCCAGACTCTTGCATCTTCCCATACATAGAAAAGCACTAAATTCCTTAACTGGATATATCTGGTTTTCTTTAATTAACAATAATCTTTTGATGTTCAGACTACCTGCCCTTTGTTGCAAAACTTCTATATAACCGGGCTCCCCCTCTTTGCCTCCTCGGAGCAGCTTCTCAGAGCTATCTGAAATGCTGTCTCTTGGGGTGCAGTCCTTACTTTGACCCAAATAAAACTTAACTTGCAACTCTCACATTGTGCATTTTTTTAAGCCAGTATCTTGCCTGATGTACGGCAAGAGCCTCCTAATTGATCTCCTTGCTCCAAACCCTTGTCCTCTACCCAACAACATCCCACAGCACAGGAGCTGGAGTGATCCTTTTAGACCTAAGTAGGACATGTTACACCTCTACTTAACACCCTCCAATGGCTCATCATGTCACTCAGAGTAAAAGTCAAAGTCCCTATAATGGCCAACACCTTCTGGCCCTGCCCCCCTCTCCTACTGTTCACCCTTTTGCTATTTCTACTCCAGCCACATTTACCTCCTCCAACAAACCAGGACTGGTCCACCCTTACCTAGGTGCAACTTTACCCAGACATCCACTCAGCTCCTTCAACTCTTTGCTCAAATGGCATCTTCTCGCTGATACTGCAACCTGCTTCGAGCACCCCTCCACACTCCAGGTCCCCTTTGTTCTGCTCTACTTTTCCCCTACAGCACTTCTTACCTTCCAACATATTAGATAATGCACTTACATTATGTATACGGTTTATTGTCCACCACATCTACTAGGGTGAAACTACACAAAGGCAAAGATCTTTGCTTTGTTCACTGACATCCTAAGTTACTAGAACAGGCAGCATGGGATACGTATTTGCAGACAACTGAATAAATAACTTAATTACCAGTTTGGATGTGAGTTCCCGAGAGGGAGATGGTGAGTGTGATGCCCACGTTTCTGGAGCTGGGGTTGCGGTGGAGGACTAGGGACACTGAATTTTTTTTAAAGCAGGAGAGAGCCCAGCTGAAGACCTCATATGGGAGTCATCAGCAACAGGGCAGGGGTATTGAAACCACAGGAGCAGAGAGGATCATGCAGGGAAAGGAGACAGAAGTGGCCAATATGGACAGCATTTAAATAAAAGGAAGGGGACAGAGACATAGCTGGGGGGAAAAGCAGAGGCATGTGGGGTCACAGAAGCTCAGGGAGGAGACTTTTAAGGAGAGAGAGGTTGAGTCAGGCAAGAACTGAAAGCTGGCTACTGGACGCAGTCACTAGAAAGTCATAGACAGCCTTATGGGGGAGCCAACTCAGTGACAGGTTACAAGCTAAACTGGTCAGGCCAATTCAGGTCAACAGGTGGTGGTAAAGGTAACTGAGGCTAACGGTACACGAATATAGGGTCAGAGAGATCTGGTGCCAATCCCAGGACTTGTTAAATTTCTGAACCTCAATTGGTCCCACGTAAAATGAGGAGAGCACCACCCAGCTTATTAACTTTAGTGACTGATGATTAAATTAGATGATGGAGGAAAACGCAAGGCACAAAGTGGGTGCATTAGCTCCATTCTGTCAACGAGCCGACTGGGTTGGCTGCGAAGCAGACATAGACAGACACAGACAACCAAGACCAGGGGGAGCTGCGCCTACGGCCCAGGAATGATTGCTATAAGGACAGCAAAGCTGTAGGCTTGGGGAGGGGTGCGGGCATGCGACGTTGAAATCCATCCCTTTGCACAGAACACTCCCATCCCAAGATTAGCCGGAATGAAAGCTCTGCCTCCTCCTCAGTCCCAGGCACAGCCCCCTCTCTGAGCGCAACAAACGTCCCCTGGGGCAGACTCGGAACACCAACCCACGGATTGCGCCTTTTCTACTCTCGGCCCACCCGGGTTGGACCTAGCCCTAGGCAACGCAACCTTCCGCCCCTAGCAACCGCTCACCTGCTTTTCTCTTTCGATAGGCCAGCGATTTTCCTTTCTTTTTCTTACTGGTCCGCGTAACTCTATTTCGAGCAATCAGTAGCAGCCACGGGGACCCAACTCACTCCCACACAACTTGGGGGTGATCTAGGAGGAGACATATGTTTCTTTCCTGAATCCAGTTCTCTTAGAAAGCATCTGATTTGTCAAACTGTTGTGAATCCCCCTGGAATGAGTCTCTAAGACACTTTATTTTTCTTAGGCCTGTTATGTCTGTCCCTTGCATACTCACCCCTCCAAAA
>NW_020173674.1:7171777-7182718 GCF_003031525.2 Neophocaena asiaeorientalis asiaeorientalis
AGAGGTGCAGACGATACCATCTGTGACTAATAAATAGGGAGTCTGTAATCCTCTCCGGATTGCCTATTCCGCTTAGACCACCTCTCCCATCTGTCGCTAGAACCGTGAGCACGAACCCCAGTTGGGTGGTGGGACTACTGTTCCCGGCACCGCGCGGAGCGCGCTGCGCGGGCAAGGGAAAGCGGCACTTGGTACGATCCATTCCCCGCCCCGCCCCGCCGGAAGTGAGGTGTCTCACTCCCGAAGTTCCGGCTCGCAGTGGGTGGGGAGTGTTGTTAATCGGAGTCGCCTCCGCAGTCGCGGGGTTTGAGCGGGCTCGCGGCGCTGGGCACCTGGTGAGTGGGCCGGGGCCGGGGTCGGGCCCGGGTTGGGGTTGGAGTCGGGACCTGGATCTTTCCCCTTCAGGTCTCCGGGGTCGGCGCGCCCCCTCAGCCCCGTCGCCCGCTTTCGGCCTGTCATCTGGCCGTAGACAGGCTCCCGCGCGGCCGCTCTCAGAGCCTCGGCCCCGTCTGCGACGCTCGCAGCTCCTGGCGTTTACAGGTGTGCGACCGTGGAGGCGACCCGGGTCCCTCTCCGTCCCGCCCCTGCATCCTGACGGTCGGCCGTTTCTCCGGTGCCCCGAGTTGACACTGCCCCGGGGGTTGGGGAGCGCCAGGGTTCCAACCTGACGTACCCCGCCCGCTCCCGCGGGGCGCGCGTCGGAGCTGCCCACCCTGGCGGAGCTGTCACCGGCGCTGTCGCCTGCCCGGCTGCGCCCCCCAGCGCCTTGGCTTCTCCCGGTCCAGGCCGCACGTTCCCGCTGCGGGAGATTTCTGCTTTTGCATCCCACTCCATCACCGTCACTTTAGGGACACTGGGAGCAGTTCCCTCCTCCTCCGACTTTGCTGCCTTTCCTCATTCTTCCCTGGAGGCGGCGGTCTGGCAGGCGGCGTGGAAAGAGCCCTAGATCTGAAACAAGACTAACCCAGGCTGCTGGCCTTGCGTCAGTGTGATCACTTAACCCCTTTGAGTCTCAGTCTTCTAATTTGTAAAATGGGGGAGTATATGCTGTTCTTGATGCGATGATGGTGAGGACGAAGTGAGGTTTCCTTTTCTTCCTCCTGTTTGTTAGCACTGCGTCTCAGGCACTGTGCTAGGTGTGCCCAGTATTGAGCATCACACAGTCCTTTCCCCCTGCAGGTCCCTAGGCCAGGGCAATGTTCCGCACCGCCGTGATGATGGCGGCCAGCCTGGCGCTGACCGGGGCCGTGGTGGCTCACGCCTACTACCTCAAGCACCAGTTCTACCCCACCGTGGTGTACTTGACCAAGTCAAGCCCCAGCATGGCAGTGAGTTCAGGGCTCAGGGAGGGAGGAACTCCCTGGGAGGGAAGGAGGAGTCTGTTTGAGAGAGGGGTGGGGCTAAAGGTCAGGTAAGCGGGGGACAAGTGAAGTAGCTGCCGGGCCTAACTTTGAACAAATTGTGATGGGGATGTGGAGAGGCTCCTGAGTGATGAGCCCCGGACAGAGCAAAGCAGAAAGCGACCTCAAACCATAGCCTCTCCTCACTCCTAGGTCCTGTACATCCAGGCCTTCGTCCTTGTCTTCCTCTTGGGCAAGGTGATGGGCAAGGTGTTCTTCGGACAGCTGAGGGCGGCAGAGATGGAGGTGAGATGTTCATGGCTCCAAAGGTGAGGGGCAGGGAGCTGGGCAAGCAGAATGTCTGAGTTCCACATCATTCCTTGCCCAACCTGCAGCATCTTCTGGAACGTTCCTGGTACGCTGTCACTGAGACTTGTCTGGCCTTCACTGTTTTTCGGGATGACTTTAGCCCCCGCTTTGTGGCACTCTTCACTCTCCTTCTCTTCCTCAAGTGCTTTCACTGGCTGGCTGAGGACCGTGTGGACTTTGTGAGTTGGGTCGGGGGGTTCTCTGGAGCAGACAGAGGGCTGGCTTGTGGAGTGATGGCTGGGTTGGGGACATGGGGTGAGCCCCAGCCTTCCTGACGGGCCCCCTCTCTCCTCTGCCTCAGATGGAACGCAGCCCCAATATCTCCTGGCTCTTTCACTGCCGCATTGTCTGTGAGTGAGACCCATGGGAGCGGAGAGGAGGGAGCTGGAGGGAGAAGAGGCACCATGAAGGACTGGAACATGAAAAGTCACTAACCATGGACCTGTACCGTGCAGCACAGGCTGCCCTCGGCCCTCAGCTGTACAGGAAAGATAATTTAGGAAGTTAATTTGCATCATCTCTGCCTGTTCCACTCCAGGGCTTCTCAACTGCCTAGCCCCTTAGCTCTTTGCCTCCTCACCTGGAGCTTGGGCCACCCCTAGGCAGAACTGGAGTTCCCAGGGGGCTGGGTTCAGTGGAGTGTACCCACCTGACTAGATGGCTAGGGCCGTGGTGGGCTTGAGGGTGGGAGCTGTCTTAGAGCAGGAAGTGGCTGTCAGGCCCTGGGCTGACCCCACCAACCTCCCATTTGGGGGGTCCCCACAGCCCTTATGTTCCTCCTGGGTATCCTGGACTTCCTCTTCGTCAGCCATGCCTATCACAGCATCCTGACCCGTGGGGCCTCTGTGCAGCTGGTGTTTGGCTTTGAGGTAAAACTGGCTTGGGAGGTTGGGAGGACAAGCCCAAGGTGGCACTGTTGTGCCCTGACAAACCTTTATCGAGCACCTGCTCTGTGGCCAGCCCGTGTGGGCCACCAAGGAGCAGCCATCAGTCAGTCCCAGCCCCTGCCCTCTACGCACTCCTAGGAGAGCGGGGACGGCGCAGAAAGGCGCGTGTGGAGGAGGAGCCCTGACCTGGCGCTCAGGGAAGGCTTCCTGGAAGTTGATGCCAGAGGAGCTGGCTGTCGATGGACAGAAGGAATTAGCTTGATGGACAGCTGGGGAGGTGTGTCCCCAGCAGAGGAAGAACGTGTCCAGTGACAACAGTTCACGTCTGTTGAGTGCTTACTGTATGCCGGGCCCTGTGCTGAGCACTTGACCTGCATCTCTTTTAATCAGCAAAACAACGTTGTTATAAAGGAACAGTTAATTCTGTCATTTACAGACAAGCAAACTGAGGTTCAGAGAGGTCTACGAGTTGCTGAAAGTCACACTAGCTAGTGAGTGGAGAAGCTAGGAGGACCCCGGCTGTGTCCAAGCCTGTGCTTGTACCGTGGCCCTCCGCTGTGCACGGGCCTGGGGACAGCGGTTTGGCTGGAGCCCGGGGCCTGTGTTCATATGTCCACCCCCCACCCCCAGTATGCCATCCTGATGACTATGGTGCTCACCATCTTCATCAAGTACGTGCTGCACTCTGTGGACCTCCAGAGCGAGAATCCCTGGGACAATAAGGCCGTGTACATGCTCTACACGGAGCTGTTTACAGGTGAGACGGGCCTGGACCTCCCCTGACCTGCACCAGTGTCCCCAGCCCTGCCTCCCAGGCCCTGTGACCTGCCGCTCTCTGCACCCCTTGCCCCCAGGCTTTATCAAGGTTCTGCTGTACATGGCTTTCATGACCATCATGATCAAGGTGCACACTTTCCCTCTCTTTGCCATCCGGCCTATGTACCTGGCCATGAGGTGAGCCTAGCCCTGCCCTGCCCCAGCTCTGACCCCTCCCCTCCGTCTCCCTCCTTCTACTGAAACTGTCTTTTCAGGCAGTTCAAGAAAGCTGTGACAGATGCCATCATGTCTCGCCGAGCTATCCGCAACATGAACACACTGTAAGTGGGCGTGTCCTAGCTGCTCGCCCAGGCCGTGCCCCAGGTGCCCCTGCCTCCAGCTCTGGTCTTGACGTGTCCTTGGTCTGTCCTAACCAGGTATCCAGACGCCACCCCAGAGGAACTCCAGGCGATGGACAACGTCTGCATCATCTGCCGAGAAGAGATGGTGACTGGTGCCAAGAGACTGCCCTGCAACCACATTTTCCACACCAGGTGGAGATGCCCTGAGCAGCCTGCACATGAGGGAGCGGCTTTGGAAGGCAGACCCCGAGGCACCTGCTAACTGTTGCCTGGTCTTGACCCCCAGCTGCCTGCGCTCCTGGTTCCAGCGGCAGCAGACCTGCCCCACCTGCCGTATGGATGTCCTTCGGGCGTCGCTGCCGACCCAGTCACCACCGCCCCCTGCCCACTGGCCATCCAGCACACTGCTGGGTTCTCGCCCCAGACTGGGAGTGGGAAATGCGGAGGTGAATCAGAGTCGCTGCACTCGAAGCTCAGTCTGGGGCCGGGGGGCTGGTCACGGGAAGAGACGCAGATGATTGCGGTCATGTCTGATCCGTGCTGGGCTCAGAGAGGGCCTGTGGGAGCAGAGGACAGAGCCCCAACACCCAGTCCCTTGCCTGCGATTTGGCTCTATCTCAGTTTGGACCTTTTCTCACCACCCCGTCCTCTCTCTGCAGTCGCCCAGGGCCTCCTGCCTCCCTTCCCTCCAGGCATGTTCCCGCTGTGGCCCCCCATGGGCCCCTTTCCTCCTGTCCCACCTCCCCCCAGCTCTGGAGACGCTGTGGCCCCTCCGTCCACCAGTGCAGGTGAGTCTTTTGGGTAGCACGCCAGCCAGGGCGGTGGAAGGAAGGGAAGCAGAGGCCCCTCAGCACGGACTAACTTCCTGTTCTTACTCTTTCGCAGCCCTTTCTCGGCCCAGTGGAGCAGCCACAACCACAGCTGGTTCTGCTGCCTCTGCCCCAGCACCTGGCTCGGCCTCCACCCCTGACGCTGGCCCTGCCCCAGGCTTCCCCTTCCCTCCCCCGTGGATGGGCATGCCACTGCCTCCACCCTTTGGTGAGCTGGGCCGCTCTTGGGGTTGTTTTGGGAGGTGGGGGGGTGTCAGGCCCAGGCAGCCCAGGCTGAGCCTCTCTCTCTCTCTCCAGCCTTCCCCCCGATGCCTGTGCCTCCTGCCGGCTTTGCTGGGCTGACCCCAGAGGAGCTGCGGGCTCTGGAAGGCCACGAGCGGCAGCACCTGGAGGCCCGGCTACAGAGCCTGCGCAACATCCACACGCTGCTGGATGCCGCCATGCTGCAGATCAACCAGTACCTCACCGTGCTCGCCTCCCTCGGGTACGCCTACACGGGGGCCAGGGTGGGCAGCAGGGGTGTGGGGCTGCCGAGAGAAGGCCCCCAGCAGCCGTTCTGGGCCTTTTTCTCCCCTGCCACCCTGTGATATGTATCGATTCAGGCATTCTATCTATAGGCACACCCAAGGTGTCGGGGTTCTTGGTGCCTTTTTATCTTCCCACTGCAGAAGGCCTGTCTGGATCTAAGGAGGAGTGGTGTTTATTAGAGAGCTATCCTTGAATCTTGTCCTTGTATATAATTCCCAGTACTTTAATCACGTATACTCTCTTGACACAGGGTGACACTTTGACTGGGAATCACTGCCCCTGATCTGAGACAGCAAATACAAAGTCACTTGGAGCCAGCTTGGCCCGAATTCAAGTCCTGATCTTATTACTCACTTGCTCTGTGACCTTCATTACCTTATTTGAATAGAGTTCTAAGGCCTATTCGCAGGGGACATAGACCAAAGTGCTGGCACCCAGCAATGTCGGTACAGACTTGGAGTGGAGCTTGAGTCTGAGACCTGCGTGCTTTGTGTTGTTCAGTGCACTGTCTTAGTTGGTACTCTAGAAGGTGCCTGGCATCTCAGAGCGGCAACTCTGCAGTGTAACAGTGAACAAGGCCAACGGTCCCTGCCTGCAAGTGGTTTACAATCAATCTGTGGTATAGAATTCCAAGTATCATTCAACATGTGTTCAGTCGTGTCTGCGTCACTGGGGCTGCGAGGCACATCGGCGCTGGAGTGCACCCCACAAGGCTCACGGAGGGCAGAACCTCTCGAGTCGTGCCAGGATGCCAAGGCCCTCCTCTTGTCCCTTCTCTTCCTAGGCCCCCCCGGCCTGCCACCTCAGCCAACCCCACTGAGGAGACTGCCCCTACAGCTGTCACTGCTGCCTTCTCCACCAGCACCCCCAGCTCTGAGGCCACCACCCCATCCCTGGGAGCCTCCCCGCCAGCCCCTGAACCTGAAAAGCCTTCAGGTAGTTGCGGTCAGCCTACAGTGGGGTGGGGCAGGGGACTTCTCTGGGTTCCGCTTCTGGACCTCTCTGTCCCCAGCTCCTGAGTCAGCGGGCACCGAGGAGCTGCCTGAGGATGGGGAGCCTGACGCAGCAGAGCTCCGCCGCCGTCGCCTGCAGAAGTTGGAGTCCCCTGTTGCCCACTGACACTGCCCCAGTCCTGGCCCCTGCCCCCACTCTTGAGCAGTCCGCGCTGGAACACGTCCTGCCACCAAGTGGCAGCTCCCTCTCTATCTGCACCAGGGAGTAGTAACCCCCAGCTCTGAGACAGAGGAGGTGGCATCTGACCAAGTGGAAAGAGGCCTGAGGCCCCAGCTGACTCCAGCCCTTACAGTCCCGGGCAGCCATGGGGATCTTGGGTCAGTTCCAGCCTTCCTGTCCAACCCTTCAGCGCTGTGTTCTGCTGGGGCCACGAAGACAGAAAGGTGCAGTGTCTGAGAAGCCCTCTGACCCACCCAGTCCCTTTCTGGGAGAAGGGGAGCCCCTCCGAGCCCCCCTTGTGTGTGGAGTCACGCTGCAGTGCCGAACAGTATTAGTTCCCGTTCCCAAGTGTGGACTCAAGGGGCTGGAGGTAGGCCAGGAACTTGCTCCCGGGCCCAGCCACGAAGACTGGTACTGATGTCCTTTTCTTAACCGAACTCCCCAGGAGCCCTTTGTGGTGGTGGCTGTGCCCCTTGTGCCCTGTGGCATTTCCATGTCTTACTGGCAACCACACAGCTCAGGGAAAGGAGTGTCTGGGGTGGAGAAGCAGGCCGGCAGCACTGAAGGGCCCTGCTCTGCCCCTCCCCCCCAGGCCCTTTTCTCCCTGCAGTTTGTCTGAGGTGAGACTGTCCCTGGTCTCACCCAGCAGCCAGTGCAACCTCACTCTAGGCTGAGGGCTCTTGTGTCTGCTTCTGAACCACTGCAAGCCCCAGAACCTACAGAAGGCAACTTCTTAACTTACAGAATTTTTCTTGAGTTTAGAAGAATTGGAATTACTTCCTTGCTATTGTCTTTTGGCTTAAATTTTGTCTTTGAATTTGAATGCTTGACCCCAGGAAAGGGGAGCAGGAGTGCCAAGCTCCCTGTCTTTCCAGTTTAGAAAAGGCTCTGGGCCAGGTGGGGACGACAGGAGCCAAGGCGTTGCCTGCCCCTGTCTTTTGCCCCTCGGTGTTGTGTTACAGGAGTTGCTGGAGACAGTTTCAGATGATTATTTAATTTGTAAATATTGTACAAATTTTAATAGCTTAAATTGTATATACAGCCAAATAAAAACTTGCATTAATGACTGGTGGAACTGGTGTGATAGGATCAGTGTGCCATGCTCCTTTTTCTTAACTCAGGCCGTAGACTCGAGAGTGGCCTGGAATCTCCAGGAGTGAGGGTTTACTTACACAAGCCAACACTGTTCTTGGGCACAATGTTGAATATTAAGGTATTAGAAAGATATACCCATTTTACATATGAAGAAACTGAACCCCAGAAAGGTTAAGTACCCTGCCTTAGGTCAGAGCAAGTAGGGGAGCCAGGCTCTGAACCCTGTCTTAAGCCAGCTTGCTGCTGAGATGGGGTGGGAATTCTGGCTTTTGGCCCTTGTGACTCCCAAGGATGGGGCAGGTGTGAAGGTTCCTTGGCTGGGGTGGGATGGGATGGCAGGGACAAAAGGTCAGCATCTTCCTGCCTGCAAACCCCCTGTCCAGCCTTGATACTAGGTCAGCAACCTGGGAAGGATGGCCCTGTGCTGGGCTGCTAGGAGCTCTCAAGGAGCCCCTTGTGGGCAGACCAGCTAAAGCTAATCACTTAATTTGCTGGAGCTGGAAACCCAGTCAGACCCAACTCAATATGGAATGGAATAAAGGTGACTGGCCTTTTTGCCTCTCCATGGGTAAAAGGAATGAGCCGAGGGGCTGACGTGCACTACACTTGGAACTGAAGACCTCCAGGACCCACGTCTGAGTCGTGTTGTGTTCTCTGTAGCCTCTACCAAGTCAGGTATGACCTAGAGCAAGGGCTCAGGGATTTTTCTGCCGCAGTGAGGGTCTGCGGGCCAAGGAAGGAATGTGCCCAATGGGTCTGCCCTGTGCTACCCTCCTGTAAACCGGGCTGGGCTACTGCTTCCAACAGAGGGGCAGTCAACCAGCTCTACAGCTTGAATAGCTGAGTCCAAGGAGCTCCAATGAAGGGAAAGCAGGAACACGCCAAAGTGGGGGGGTGGAGGAATTAATGCTCCCCCCTAGCTTGGCTGTTCCTGGTGGGTCTCCAATATTAGACAGCCCTCCCCCCGTGCTGGCACCTATACAGAGTCCCATTTCCTCCTTTATGCAAACAAGGCCTGCTCCAAGGCCCTCAGCCCTGGTCTCTGTGCCCCTTTCCCCTAGCTGCCTCAACAGCCTCTCCCCTCCTCCTGAGATCCCCAGCACTCCAGTCGCAGGGGGACGCTGGTCATGCAGGCTGCTCAGCTGGGCTTCAGAAGCCCTTCTCCAGAAGCCAGGCTTTGAGCTGCTGATCAAAGTAGCCCTTGACCCGAAGGGTACCTGTCACCTCATTGACCTGGGTGATAGGTGTCTTCCCCAGCAGCGGGCTCAGAAAATCTTCCACATCCTTCTGCAGGGCCTGGGGGAAGATGATGAATCAGGCCTGGTAAGACCTTTCCCTCTAGAGGGTTCCCATCCCTTCAGCCCTGAAAGGTCAGAATCGGACCCTGACCCACCCACCCACTTACCCAAATGTCCCCCTCCACCTTCCGGATCACAGTCATCTGACGGTTTCCATGCGTGATGTCCTTGTAGACTGGGATGTTGTGCATACGAGAGCGTCGCACAAAGTAGGGCAGGTTGGGTGGGGGGTCTATGACAGAGAGGGACAGTGATAAGTCAAATGTTCCCAGACTTCATCTCACCTCAGCCAAGGCCTTTCTCCTCAGAGTGTGCAGGGGGTCAGTGAACCTAACAGCAAAGCCACCTCCAGACTTCAGATCAGGAGACCTGCTCTTTCCCTAAGTTTAGAGCCAGGAGCAGCTTGTTCACCCTGGTACCTCAAGGCCCAGCACAGACCTGGCACCAGAAGGTGCTCAAGAAGAAACGAGGTCAGGGCTATGCCTCCCGGGATCTTTGAGTCCCCCTCTGGAGCCAATCCTTGCCCTTCTCCACTGGGTAGGGGAGGCTAAAATCAATCTCTGGCACAAAAGGATGGGGGTTTATAAGAACTGAACACCTAACGCAGGCTGGGCTCTGCATGACACGCGTTATGTGCTGAGCAGATGATCTCTGTTTTACTGCAGCTGAGGTTGGGAGAAGCTAAGTGACTAACTCAACCATACTGGCAATAGACAGCAAAGCCACATTTGGACCCAGAACTGCCCACCTCCCAAGCTGTGTTCTCAATTATGGCCGGGGGTGGAGGTGGGGGTCCAAATTCTTGGGTCTTCTCTCTATGCTTCACTTTTCCTACATGGGAAGCCCTCACCCCAGTAGTGTGGATGGATGGGTAC
This sequence comes from Neophocaena asiaeorientalis asiaeorientalis, assembly GCF_003031525.2. Taxonomy (NCBI): domain Eukaryota; kingdom Metazoa; phylum Chordata; class Mammalia; order Artiodactyla; family Phocoenidae; genus Neophocaena; species Neophocaena asiaeorientalis. Next base: position 7,181,291 of record NW_020173674.1, read on the forward strand.
TAGCCAAACAGGTCTCCGATCCTGGGCCCTTTGTTGAACGTAAGACAGATGCTAGCTCTGAGAGATCTCAACACAAGTCCTGAACCCTCTGGGGAGTACAGAGCCTCAGCCAGGGCAGATAGATCTCTAAGGAGGGGGATGTTTCCCTGCAGCCTTCAAGCCATCCCCATCACCCAGCTCACCTCTGGGGGGCTGCCAGCCACTAGAAGTGGGATAATGTTCATGCTTTGGGGGCTTTGGGATGCTGGTGGGGGGTAACAGGCGCTCCACAAAACGGTATTCATCCACAGACTCCACGAAGCTGGGGTAATCAGGAGGCCCCTGGGTCTGGCTCTGAGGGGGGGAAAAAAAAAAATCTCTCCATCAGCCTACCCATCCCCCACGCCCCACCCACCACCCCAGAATAGGGAGAACTTCAGTTAAGTAGAAAAAGGAAACATGACAAGCAGAGAGAATAGTATAAATATAAAAGGCTGGAGGTAGGAAAGCACCAGACTTCAGTTTGCTAGAGTGCAGGGTACAAGTGGGTCTGAAAAAGAAGTTCAGGAACTCGGAAGGGCCTGCCTCTCTCAGGATTTTTGTGGGACTCAAATGAGAAGTGTGTGTATACATCTGAAAAGCTGGGTAACCGTAAGTGTGACCAATACGGCATTTTTCAGTATTTTAAAGTTTCCTGTGAAGATTCTACTGAAATATTCTAGTTCTGGGTTAGGCTCTTTCAGCAATCGTGAAAATTTCCCACTCACACTCATCCGATGTGACCCTCCCTCACCTGGAATATTTCGGCCTCATACGGACACCACCAGGCACTAAGTGCTTACAACTTAATTCGACAAGTCAGGTATTTTATTACCCCCCGGTGTACATCCAAGAAAGATTAAGACACTAGCAAACAATCTACCTAAGGTCACATTCCAGAGTCTGTCCTCCTATACTTCTCCCAACAGATACCCTGGACTCCTGATAGGCCCCAGGGTTACAATGAGAATGAGAAGATGAAGTGGCCTATATATCGTGAGTCCTAGGTTCTCAGAAGTGTCGCCAACGATCTGGGGCCAATTCCCACACTCCGGTACGGTTTCCCCTTCAAAACACTAGGCAGCGAGAGTCTATGTGCAGCACCTCCCAGTTCCAACTAACTCAAGTTGTCCTCCAATCATATTTCAAGCCCCACACTCCGAAACGCGCTCCAAGCCCTGCCACCTTCCCTGTCAATCTTTTATCTGAGCTCCAGAAAAGTGCCCCCTAGGTAGGCACGCGGTTTTTAGACTACAAGAAATACGGTGAGCCTCCACCCAGCCCTCTGCCCCCAGCTTCAGGGTCAGCGCTCTCACCAGTCGCCGCAGCCCGCAGCCCGGCGGGACACCGGTCCTCCAGCCTCGCTGCACAGTCCGAAACACGGTAGCTGCCATCTTGAACTCCCCCGTA